>NC_134115.1:89141231-89453211 GCF_040939455.1 Microcebus murinus | reverse complement strand
TGTGTTTTCTGTCCCAGCCTGGAACAGAGCTGTTCTTTAAGCTCTGAACTGTATGTAAACAACACCTGCCCAAAAAAGTTCTGAAAGACACAAAGGAAGCATGGAAAGAGTGAAGATGACCTCCTTTTTCCAGTAGGTCCTGCAGCGATCCACTGCACAGTGCTATACAAAGAGATGACCCTGAAGCACGTCGGGAGAGTCAGCGCGGGCTTTCCGGAGCCAGTCATTCTCTGCCCTCCTCTCAGCTGGCCGCTGGCCATACTAGAGCACTTGCATAATGTCATATTCAAAAGGCTTCAGTGCTCTGGAAACCAGGCTGACCCATGAGCTCTCTTCTGGGAGCCATACGTTTCTGATTTCAACATGGAAACACATTTTTAACATTCCAGGGCTCAGCATACGATTTCCAAGAGATGCTTATTGCAAGTCTGCTCCATTTCCCACAGCGCCGTCTCTGACTGCCCCACACCCAGGCTGAGTAGGGCCTGACACGTGCCCACTCAGTGCCTTCTGTGCTAGACACCCAGCACACAGGGGTGAACCAGAAGCAGTGGAATTCTGCTTCAGGATACACTCACTCTACTGGGGGAAAGAACAATTCAATAAATAAAAACAAAACTGTATTTATAGATTGTCATCCATCAACGGATGAACGGATAAACAAGATGTGGTATATACATGTAATAGAATATTACTCACCCTCAAAAAGAAAGGAAATTTTGACGCATGCCACAGCATGAATGAACCTTGGAAACATGACACAAAATGAAATAAGCCAGACACAAAATTACAAATACTAAATGACCTCACTTATATGAGGTACCCAAAGCAGTCAAATTCACAGAGATAGAAAGGAGAACAGTGGGTGCCAGGGCCCAGAGGCAGGGGGATGGGGAGTTAGTGCCTGAGAGGTGCAGAGCTTCAGTTCTGCAAGACAGGAGAGTTCTCCGTTCTCGCAACTCTGTGAATGGACTTAATGCCACTGAACACTTAAATATGGTAAATTTTATGTTATGTATATTTTACCACATTAAAAAAATTATTTTAGGCCAGGCGCGGTGGCTCACGCCTGTAATCCTAGCTCTCTAGGAGGCCAAGGCGGGCGGATCGTTTGAGTTCAGGAGTTCGAAACCAACCTGAGCAAGGGCGAGACCCCGTCTCTACTATAAAGAGAAAGAAATTAATTGGCCAACTAATATATATACAAAAAATTAGCCGGGCATGGTGGCACATGCCTGTAGTTCCAGCTACTCGGGAGGCTGAGGCAGCAGGATCGCTTGAGCCCAGGAGTTTGAGGTTGCTGTGAGCTAGGCTGACGCCACGGCACTCACTCTAGCCTGGGCAACAAAAGTGAGACTGTCTCAAAAAAAAAAAAAAATTATTTTAAAAAACTACTTACAATTTGTGAAAAGTGCTAAAAAAAAAAAAAAAAGGCAGTAGGGGGCCCCCAAAGAAGCACAGAGGTGACAGCAAAGAGGTCGTGAGGGTTCCCCAGGCCTCTTCAAGGAGGTACTTGCCTTCTCCCCACTGGACACGGGCTCCTGAGGAATGCCAGTGGGCCCCCAAAGCTCTACGTGGCCAGGACAGGAAGCATTTAAGGCAAGAGACTTGCCATAGAGTACTCATCAAAGGGCTTCACCTGGTCGGAGACGCCCAGAACCCAGTGGCTCAAGGATGGAGAGGAGAGGAAGGCGACTGAAGCAGAAACCTGACCCTGTGCAGAAGAGAACTGAAGAACCAGCCTGCACACCCTGACCCCAGAAATTCCCTTCATGGGAGAGAACCGGCCATGTGGACCAAGATTTACATGCCAGGATGCTCACTAAAGTTGTTTATAAGAGGGAAAAGTAGGTAGCAACAACCCAAATGTCTAATAATAAGGTCTAAATAATTCGTGGAATAGCTACGATAGCAATTGTACAATTATAAAAAATGTTTTCCGTAACTTAGGGAATACACTATAATATTAAGAGGAAAAAGCAAACCATCAAATGTGTATACAGTTGATTGCATTGTTGAAATTTTTTTTAATTCTTTTTTTTTTTTTTGAGACAGAGTCTCACTCTGCTGCCCTGGCTACAGTGCTGTGGAGTCAGCCCAGCTCACAGCAACTTCAAACTCCTGGGCTCAAGTGATCCTCTTGCCTCAGCCTCCCGAGTAGCTGGGATTACAGACAGGCACACACTACCACACCCAGCTAATTTTTCTATTTTTAGTAGAGACAGGGTCTCACTCTTGCTTGGGTTGGTCTGGAACTCCTGAGTTCAAGCAATTCTCCAGCCTTGGCCTCCCAGATTGCTAGGATTACAGGTTGAGCCACCGTGTCTGGCAACACTGTTACAATTTTGAAAACACATATTATCAGAAGAAACATACTGGAATCTTTACTGTAGTTATTTCTGTATGAGGAGTTACAGGTGATTTATATTTTTATTTTGGTATTTACTCTTTTTGGTATTTTCCAATTTTTCTTCAGTGAAAACCACTACTTTTATCAATGGAATACATTTTAAAAATGTATTCAAAGGGCCTTGCACAATGCCTGGCAAATGACAGATGTTTGAGGAGTATCTCTGTCGCCTGACAGGTGAATTAAAAATGCAATCAATACTGCCTCTGCAACACCGAAGAAGAAATGGCTGCTGGTTTTCTTGGAAAGGAGGAAGAGGATATAAACTGGAGCTACAAAACAGGCTGCAGAGGTAAGAACGGAAGGAAGCAATGTAAGAGAACGTGAAAGACCGCCAGCAACTCGAGATACTTCATTTTGCCCACAGATACCTCCTGCAGCATGCAGAGCTTTACGAGCCAGCGTTGCTGCCAGCATCTTACGGCTCAGAGCAAGGCTGCTTCTCAGGTCACACGGAAAACCAACAAGTACAGCTGAGAACAAAGCTAAGCAAGACTTCTGGCTCAAGTAACTAAGGCAAACCTCCCTCTCAGTGCAAAGACATTTCCCACATGCCACCCACAGACATAAACAGTGATATCACCCATGGCAAGGCCCAGATCTGCCAGCCCCCAGGTGAGGAGGCCCCGGTCATAAGCAACATTGTTTCACCACAGACCTCACCATCTCCCCTCTCTCTCCCACCTCCCGCACCACAGGCAATGCCCTTCTTTGTTCACATGACAGGCCCAAGGTTCCTGAGGCTGTACAAGTCCAAGAAAGAATCTTAAAAAGAAACTGAGTTAAAAAAAAAAAAAAAAAAAAGAAACTGAGTTATGATTTGAAAAGTTAGCACTGCCTTTCTACATGAAATTTATTTATAAACCAAAAATAGAGATTTAGAGCAGGAAGCCCAAGAGATGTGCTGGAAAATCTGTTTTTTAGGGAGAAATGCATTGTTTTCAAATCTAGTATAGATAGGCCCTATTTAATACCTGCCCGCCCATGACAAGATATGTACGTTTGACAGTAGAGAAGCCTCATTATTTAATGTAGAAATACATGCCCTGGCCCACTTAGCCTATTCTGATTTGAAATAGAAACCAACACAGAAATGATCAATCTTAAATGGTAGAATAATGAGACATATAACCAGCACACAGCCATTAGCAACATGAGTCAGTACTTTGTGCAAAGCAAAAAAAAAAAAAAAGGCTTGAAAGTACAATAAAATAATCCTTCAGGAAAAAAGAGAACTGAAATTCAAAAAGGGGTGGGAGTGGTGAACAGGCCAACAAAAGGCTTAACAGAAATCCAGCCAAGCCCAAGGCAACTAGTCCCAAGCAGGAACCAGTTCTGACTTGCCATTCCTGAAATTCCACTCTCCCGGGGTTTCTGGCTCTTCCTTCCCCAGGCTTTCTTTTTACCCATTTGGGCCCAGAGGAGACTGGGGAGGGCCCTGCAACTGTAGGAGACGTCAGGCCCCCACTAAGGGCTTAGGCTAGGGCCCTGCAGTCAGCTTTAAGGGGCCCGTAGATAACCAAAACTCACAGGTAATCAAAAAGCTTGGTGGGAGGGGAGCTTTAGCCCTTCCCTAGAACATGCAGTGCAGAGCCAGACTGGGCCAGACTGAAGACTGGCCAAGAGGCAGAATGAGAGGAAACACTACCCATGATGTGACCCTGCTGAGTGAGACATCTCGGTCCCACAGCCAGGAGGCCTTGGGGGCTGGGGGGGGGGGTAGGAGAGGTGTGAATCACAAAAGTTTTTTTAAAAAATCCAAGATGGTTGTAGGAATGCCAAAATGAACCAAAATACATTCCCACCTAAATGCAGAACCACTGTATGTCCAAGCAGAGTGTCTCCAGGGCCTTTAACAAGTTAACAGGTTTAGCCAAAAGAGGACTTGAGTCCCGTTCTCCCCCCTTTATGAGCCTCAGTCCTTCACCGGGCTCCAAACAGCAGACACCCAGACCTGGCCGGCTCCCTGGCTCTTCCAAGCCATTCAGGTGCTTCCAGACAGTGGGCTGATGGTCATGACAGTTAAACATTAGCTGGCCATAGAATCTGGGGTGGAGAGGTCACAGTTCCATCAAACAGAACAGGAAAAAAAGGTCAGGAATGCAGAGAAAGGAACCAGAAAATAGGTAACTAACAAAAACAACATACATTTCATCACCTTCCTATGGGGGGAAGTACTTCACTACAAATCTTATGTGAGGCTCCCAAGAGCCCCAACAGATACCCAAGGCAAGCATAATTATTCCCATTTTACAGATGCAGGAGCTGAGACTACCCAACAAGGACCAAAAAACCCAGGTGGTCAGGCTCCAAGAGACACACTTGCCTGAACAAGCAAAGGCTCCCTGATGATTATTTGCCAATCCCAAAGGAAAGCATCCTCCAAAGGGAGGACTGCTTGGGCCTCTGCTTGTCCTGAGTTATCTTGTACCATTCTAGCCCTGCCTTAAACTGACCTGTTACCACACACCACAGGTCTGTTGAATTCCCGAGGGCTCCAAACACTCCTTCCCATCCATGTCTCCCCACAGAGGCCCAGCACTGAATGAGCGCCACTGTTTTGTGCCTTCAGTTCCTTCTCTCGTCTATGCCTTAGGCCAGCACCTGTGTCATCCATGGGCACAGCTCAGCTCTACGGGTGGCACTACAAGTGGCTAACCTCTGTCCCAGGACTTGACAGCAGTTATACAAACAGCCACAGGAGGAACAACTATTGAGCACCAACTGCGCGCGCCGGCCCTCTGCTAGCACGTGCCATCTTCCCAAACCTACCAGGTGGAGGGTGCAGTGTCCTTATTTATGCCATGCCGATGAAGACTCAGAGAAACCCGGAGTGGCACGGCTTAGCCAGCTTTGCACCCCAAAGCCTGGGCCTCCGCAGTACCACCTTACTTACACACGTTTTGCTGTGCACAGACGCGGCTAAATGGCTGCAGTTACATTCCGAGAAACCCATTCCTAGGACTTCAGACGCATGGCTACAAAGACCGAACTGGACAATGTATAAAGCCACATGAAATTGCACACTAAAACCTTAAAGAAAAAAAAAAAAAATCTTAGGGAAAGTTTTAACAGTCCTGTAAACCAAAAGCTTTTAAAGCTTTCTGCCAGGCAGCCATTTAGCAAATGACACACTCAAAGAGCCTCCCCAGCCCCGTGCGCCCACCTCCCTCAAGCTCACCACCGCCTCGGAAGGCGCCTCTTGTTGCCTAAAGGTGGGCTCCGACCTCCCACGGTATTTAGAAACAGCAGAAAGGAAGACAGTAATAATAAACCACCTGCTAGTTCTAGGAAGGCAAACCCACCCTCGAGAGGCCCGAATTTCAAGTCCTGTATTCCCTGCTTAGAAGGGAGGGGGACAGAGAAGGAGGGGAAAAAAGAACCATCTGGCAGGCCCCGACATCCTGTTTATTATCAAACATTTTTAGCCACAGAGCATTAAGTGTTTTGAAAATAACCCTGTCGTTCGCGCACTCGAGCCAGGCCTGCGGGCGGCCGTTCAGCCCCGCCCGCACGCAGGCCGGCGCGACCACCGGCCCGGCCGCCTCGGGGCGTCTTCAAAAGTAAGCAGGGTGGGGGAGGGGGCGGCCGGCCGGCCCGGAGTCGGGAGCCCGCGGGAGCGCGCTCGGCCGCCGGGCCGGCGCGGAAAGGCCACTCCGGGGACCCTCCGCCCCGCCGGCCTCCCCGAGCCCCGGCCCCGCCCCGCCGCGCCGCGCACCCCCGCTCCGCGGCGCCCGGGCCCGGCCGCGGCCTGAGGGGGCGGCCTGAGGGGGCGGCCTCGGCCGGCGGGAGGCGCGCGGCCCCCGACCCCGCCCGCCAGCCCGAGCCCGAGGCCGCGCGGCGCCGCCACAACAATGGCGAGCGCGCCCGGGCCGCCCGCCGCCCCCACAGGCCGCGGCCCTGCAGCCCGCCCGGCGGGGAGGCGGCGGCGGCGCCCGGCCCGGCCCGGCCGCGCTCGCGGACAAAGGTCGGCCGGGCCGCGGGGCTCGCGCCGCCAGTCAGCGGCCGCGGCAGACAAAGCCCGGCCGGGCCGCGCCGCCCCGGCGCCTCCATCTTAGCGCCGCCGCCCCGCCGCCCCGACCCGGCCCGCCGCCCCGCGCCCCCCGGCCCACCTGGTCTGGTTCCGCGGGCGCGACGGGGCCGGGCGATGGCGGTCGGGCGGCGGTCGGGCGCGGAGGCGGCGCGATGGCGGCGGATTGCGCGGCGGCGGCGCGGGCTGCTCGCTCGCTCGCTCCCTCGCTCCCTCCCTCCCGGGCTCGCTGCTCGCTCGAGCCTCCGAGCCTGTCTCGCCGCTCGCCTCCCTCTCGCGCTCGCTCCCCGCCCCCCGCCTGCCGCCGCCCCCGCCTCCTCGGCCGCCTCCTCCCGCCGCCGCCGCCCCAGCCTGCGCCGCGCAGCGCCCCCTGGCGCGCCTCCCGGGAGCGGCGGCCGCGGGCTCGGCGGGCCGGGCGGGGGAGGGGCGCGGGGCGCGGGGGGCGCGGGAGGGGCCGGGGAGAGGAGCGGCCCGGAGCCGGGAGGAGGCGGCCGAGCGGGCCGGAGGCCGGGGGAGGGGAGCGAGAAGCGGCCGCAGGAAGGGGGCAGGGGTGCAGGGGCCGGGCGGGCGAGGCCGGAGGCAGGGAGCGAGGGAGGGGAGAGAGCCCGGATCTGCGCCCGCTCCCCCTCAGAACTGCAGTGCCTCCTGACAGCCTGTGAGCCGGATTTTGTTAGAGTGTGTCTGTGCCGTGTGCACGGAAAGGAAGCAGAAATAATACATTGTTCAATTCTAAAGCAAGGTTGTTGCACGATGCGGATACTTAATGCCATTTTTATAAAATGAAAAATAATAAACCAATCCTCTGGAGTGCTCCGTTGCATGTTTGCGTGAATGCAAAACAATAGCTCTGGGAGAATGCCCTCCCCTCTTGGCCACCTCCGTGGTCTGAGGTTGGAAGAGCTGAGGAGGGTTCTTACTCTTTATTCTAGTCACCTTAGCAATTAGAAAAGCAATTTCGAAAAGAGGAAAGACAAAAAAGAAAGGAGCTGGGGCCTGGCATCCAAATCATCCCGCCCCCTGCTCCAGCCACTGAGGCTTACACTGCACACCAGCTGGCAGCCTGGCCTCTCCGGGAGGAGCTGGCTCGGTTCGTCTCTTCTAATTCCAACCCTGGGGCAGATACTATTGTTCCAGTTCACAGCTGGGAAAAAGGAGGATCTGAGAGGTTACCTACCTTGCCCAAGGCCACACAGCTAGCTAGACCCAGAAGGAAAATTAACCCACTTCAGCCTAACTCCGGAACTTCAGAAGCCAGGCTGGTGAGATTTGCTACATGGGGAGTGGGATTCTGGGTAATGTTAAAGCCTTCTTTATACTTCTCTCAATTTTCCTACATTTTGTCCATGGTCTTGTTTTTGTTTTTGTTTTGAGACAGGGTCTTGCTCTGCCACCCAGGCTGGAGTACAGTGACATCATCATACTCCTGCAACTTCAAACTCCTGGGCTCAGGCAGTCTTCCTGCCTCAGCCTGCCAAGTAACTGGGAGTACAAGTGTATGCCACCACACCCAACTAATTTATATACATACATATACATATATATTTTTTTTTTAATTTATTTATTTTTTTTTTGGTAGAGACTGGGGTCTCACTGTGTTGCTCAGGCAACCTTGAACTCCTGGCATCAGGTGATCCTCCCACCTCAGCCCAGGATTATTTTCAACATTATCCTCTGTTTATAATAATCAAGCTGGGTGTGGTGGCTCAGGCCTATAATCCCAGCAATTTGGGAGGGCAAGGTGGGCAGATCACTTGAGGTCAGGAGTTTGAGACCAGAAATAAAAAAAATTAGCCAGGCATGGTGACACACCTATAGTCCTAGCTATTAAGGAGGCTGAGGCAAGAAGATCCCTTGAGCCCAGGAGTTCAAGGTTACAGTGAGCTACGATTGGGCACACCAGTATGGGCAACAGAACAAGACTCTGTCTCTTAAAAAAAAAATCAAACTTGCACTACCTTCCTGCCAATATCATCATTCTTTAACTATCTCCACAAAAGAGGGAGGATGTAATCCTAACCTTCATTGTCCATCTTGTCCCTTGGCCTTAAAACCATCTTCAGGAAGGCCATCAAACCTGTCCCATTCTTACAACACAGCCACTAACAAATGTGGCAGGAGGAGGCTGAGCAGAAACAGTGTGGCTTATTGGGCAATCGCTATGGGCCAGCCACTGTGCTAAACATCTTCTGTACAATCCCTCATGTATCCTCGCAACATACCCACAGTGCAGGTATCACAATGATCACCATTCGACAGAGAAGAAAAGCAGACTTTTTGTATAGACAGCATAATGCTCCCCCCCCAAAGATGTCCAAGTCCTAATCCCTTGGCAAAAGGACTTTGCAGATGTGATTAAATTAAGGATCTTAGATGAGATTATCCTGGATTATCTAGGTGGGCCCAGTGGAATCACAAAGTCCTTATGAGAGGAAGACAGGAGGGTCAGGGTCAGAGAATATGTAATTCATGAAGATGAAGCAGAAGTCATTTTTTTTTTTTTTTTTTTAGAGAGAGAGACATGGTCTTGCTCCTTTGCCTGGGCGGGAGTGCAGTGGTGCAATCATAGTTCACTGTAGCCTCAAACTCCTGGGTTCAAGCCATCTTCCCGCCTCAGCCTCCCAGGAGTCCCTGGGATTATAGACATGAGCCACCACGCCAAGCAGAGGTCATCATTTTGATTGATAGAGGAATGATGCAGGACCTCCAGCCAAGAAATGGAGGCAGGCTCTAGAAGCTACAAATTGCAAGGAATGGATTCTCCTCTAAGGCCTCAGGAAGAAGATGAGCCTGCTGGCTCATTAGCCCTTCTGACATCCAGAACGGTAAGATAATAAAGTTATAGTAAACAACAACATTCCTGGTCATTTGTTACAGCAGCAGTAGGAAACTAGTACCACCTTGGAGACTTGCTGGAGGCAGTGCAGCCAGCAAAGTGTTAAATGGGCTGGGATCTTGGGAGGGTGGGGAGAGACCTGGCTTCAAACCCAGCTCAACCACTTCCTCCCTCTGTCACCATCCTGTAAAGTGCTCAGCCCAGAGGGGAGCCCTGGGAATCGAAGTTCATCCATTCATTCATTGAGCATCTGCTCTTTTGTGCTCTGGGGGCCACGGGTGTTGGACCAGGCAGACAAGGTCCACAATAGCCAATAAAACACAAACACCTGTTCCAAGGTTTTAGTTCTGGTCCAGCCTCCAGCCAGCAGAGCCAGCCTTTTGGTGCCTCAAAATTGCCACCTGTGAAAACTGTGCACCGTTAACTATGGTCTCCCTCTCTTTGGGATCCTCCAGCAGAGAAGGAAGCTTGGCGCAAAGTAGACACTCATTACGTGACGATGAAAAGCACCTGCCTGGCAGACTGGGACTAGGAACAAGGCTCCTGACTGACCACCAGCCACATGGCTGGCAAAACCAGCCACATAGGCACACTTGGTGAAGCCTCCAACCCCGGCCAGCCTGGGCCTGGGGTGGCCAGCCTTCCTTCCATTGTCACCATATGGCAACAAAGCAGCCAGCATCTGGTGTTCCCAACACCTTCACTTAAGGTCAAGAAAATAGAGCCAGGAGAAGGTTAAATGACTTGCACAAGGTCACAGATTCTAGCTAAAACTCCAGTGTCCTATGGCATCCAATGACAATATAATCTGAATCACGCAGGTCATCAAAATGTTCTAGTGGCCACATTAAAAAAGTACAACGGGCAGGGTGTGGTGGCTCACACCTGTAATCCCAGCACTCTGGGAGGACAAGGCAGGAGGATCCCTCAAGGTCAGGAGTTCAAAACAAGCCTGAGCAAGAGCGAGACCCCATCTCTACCAAAAATAGAAAGAAATTAATTGGCCAATTAAAAATATATAGAAAAAATTAGCTGGGCATGGTGGCACATGCCTGTAATCCCAGTTACTCAGGAGGCTGAGGCTGGAGACCAGGAGTTTGAGGTTGCTGACACCACGGCACTCTAGCCAGGGCAACAGAGCGAGACTCTGTCTCAAAAAAAAAAAAAAAAAAAGTAAAACGAGGTAAAATTAATTTTAATAATATATTTTATTTAATCCACTATATCCAAAATATTATCGTTTCAACACATAATCAATACTTAAAAAGGTAAATGAGATCATTTACATTCTCGACATGAAATTGTCGAGTCCCATGTGTAGTTAACATTTTACAGCACATCTCATTCAGGACTGGGCCGTGTCAGGTGCCGGGGAGCGGCAGGGCCAGCGGCCACTGCGTTGAGCAGTGCAGATCTTCATCTTTTCCACTGCGCCTCACAGCCTTCTCGGGGCGTGGGGGTGGGGGAAATGGTGCCATGAGGCAGAATGGCCATGTCCGCCTTATCTGATGCTAATCCCCTCAGGGCTTCAGTCTGGCACAGGGGGGACGCTGGGGCTAAGACTTGGGAGGACAAGGATCTGTCCATGTGTTTCCCTGAACTAACCTCAGCACCAAGCACGGTGCCTGGCAAATAGCAGGTGCTCAATAAATATTGGTTGGTTTGTTGAATGGAGGAAGAATGAGTGTCTGGCCCTTGACCTCATTGGCTGAGACACAGGGGACCCTGGGACTCACTAATAATCAGGAGGTTACCCTTTCCCATCATCTTACAACAGAAGACATAAGCGTATGAGACACTTGGAAGGCCTTGAGTGCTCTGGGAAGACAGATGGGGACAAGTTAAGGTAACAGGGAAAAAAGTCAAATCAACAGGTGCTCTGCTCAGAGTGCAGATCTAGAAGGGGTGTGATGCCCTTTAGGGACATGGGGGCTGCTGGGTCCCTGGGAGTTAAGTAGAAGTGGATGCTTCACTTGCCCTGAAAAACCCACAGATTGGGCCTCATCCAAACCGTGTCCCAGGGTCAGGAAATCCTTTTCTTTCAGCACTTTTCTCTGGGATGACAACAGAGAGAATAATGACAGCTTCTGTTGGCCGATACTGTCCCTGGGGCAGGCGGGGTGCTAAGCACTTTATAAGAGATGACAATACTTGTGAGAGAATTATCATTGTTCCCACTTTTTGGATAAGGAAATTGCAGTTAGAAGTTAAGGGACCTCAGGCAAGGTCACTAATGACGTGGGTGGTCCAGAGTGGGGGGAACACAGTGGTACCAGTCTGGGGATTCGGAGCCTATCGGGGCAGGGCAGGCCCAACGTGCTGGGCTGGCAGGGGGGGAGGGTCGGCGGCCGTCTGTGGTCCCGGGCTGTTGGCCAGGGCCAGCTCCTAGGACTTCCCAGGAAGTATGGGGGACCTTGAAGGAGACATTTTTGTTAATACATAACCAAAGTTACTGTAAAGGAAACAGCAACTGGAATATTAAAGTATGGAATAAACAGCCGAGCAGAGCTGGGGACAGTGGGCATGAACCAGTGAGCATATGTGCGCCTGTGTTTTGTTGTGTTGAGTTTTCTTTCCTTTTAAATATTAGGATACCTTATCCCAACGAGGAGGAGGAAGACACATGTAAAAATAAATAAATAAATAAATACTAGGATACTTGCAGTTCTGCCATAGGCAGAGAAATCTCTTCAACTGAGTCAGAGGGGGAATTTCAACCACTGCTGGCAGCCCAGTAGAAATTTTATGTATATATAATTTTATTTTATTTCTATTTATTTTTATTTTATAGATAAAAATAAAAATAAATAGAAATAAAATAAAATTTTATTTCTGGGCTAGAGTTGCCTGGGCTAGAGTGCCGTGGTGTCAGCCTAGCTCATAACAACCTCAAACCCCTGGGTTCAAGCGATCCTCCTGCCTCAGCCTCCTGAGTAGCTGGGACTACAGGCATGCGCCACCATGCCCAGCCAATTTTTTCTATATATTTTCAGTTGGCCAATTAATTTCTTTCCATTTTCAGTAGAGATGGGGGGGGGGCTCACTCACAGGCCGGTTTCGAACTCCTGACCTTGAGCAATCATCCCGCCTCAGCCTCCAGGAGTGCTAGGATTACAGGTGTGAGCCACCGCACCCGGCCTATATTTTATATTTTCCAAATTATGATCACTGTCTTTTGTTACGTTGAAATGTAATTTGTTCATATAATGCTTATAAGTAGACTTCTTTACCCATGATTTTTCTTTTTAAAACTGCACTGTGGGCCAGGTGGTGGCTCACACCTGTAATCCTAGCACTCTGGGAGGCCGAGGCAGGCGAATTGCTCGAGGTCAGGAGTTCGAAACCAGTCTAAGTGAGACCCCGTCTCTACTAAAAATAGAAAGAAATTAACTGACCAACTAAAAGAAATATACATATATATATATATATATATACAAAAAATTAGCCGGGCACGGTGGCACATGCCTGTAGTCCCAGCTACTCAGGAGGCTGAGGCAGGAGGATCACTTGAGCCCAGGAGTTTGAGGTTGCTGTGAGCTAGGCTGACGCCATGGCACTCTAGCTTGGGAAACAGAGTGAGACTCTGTCTCGAAAAAAAGAATTCAGGATTTGGCTGTAACTCTCTGAGCCTCTGACAGCTGGGGAGGATGGCTGCTGTGGGCGCGGTTAGCACAGCTGGCACGTACCGGGCATTCCCTGCGTGTTTCTTATTCCCGTTATCCCTTCTCACCCTCGGACACCTCAGACGGAGCTTCCTGTCAGTCAGCAACGGCCGTGTAACGAACAGCCCCCAAACTCAAGGGCTTAAAACATCACCATGTTATTTCTCATGATTTGGTAGGCTATTGGGTGGGTCTTCAGTTCCCCCTGGTGTTGACTGGTGTCACTCATGCAGCTGCCATCAGCCTCTTCCTCCCCCTGGCCACTCTCTGCATGGCCCCTCCCTCCAAGGAGTAGTCTGGGCTTCCTCACAGCATGGCTGCTGGGCGCCAGCGGGGTGAGAGTGGAGGCTGACATGCCCCGTGGGATGTTGCTTCTACTGCATTCTGCTGGTCAGAGTCAGTCACAGGACGAGCTCATACTCAAGGGGAGGGACCTCGAACCCTCCCTCACCTTGGCAGAAGGAGCTGTGTCTGGCACGGGGAGGGGAAGATCAGTTGGCAGATCATGTGCAGGTAATCTCCCAGGACGCATGTTCTCAGCATGCCTTGCTTCCCTGCCCTGTGCCTCGCCAGGGCCTCTGCCCACCCCATCTAATGAGACACCCCACCTGACTGCGAGAAATGTCTACCAGATCTATTGTGGCAATGCCCATCGGAGTGCTGAGAAATTGCAGGATGAGGAATAAAAGGTCCCTACTCCCCACCCTCAAGAAACTCCCAAATTAAGTGGCATTAAATACAAAACAAGATGGGTGCAGTGGCTCACACCTGTAATCCCAGTGCTTTGGAAGCCAGGTGGGGGAGTCACTTGAGGCCAGGAGTTTGAGACCAGCCTGGGCAACACAGACAGACTCCATCTCTAAAACAGAAACATTAACGATAAAATAAAAACAGACTTACTGAGTCTTGCTACTGCCAGGTGTGGGCCTGAGATGGGGTCTTGGGACCTCGTCTAGTGCTTCCTCCCGCCGGAGAACTATGGGAGGATAAAGCTAACTTGCAATCCAATCTTATCCAGGAACGTGAGGCCTCTGGCCTGTGTACTTGTGACATGTTCCAGGACTCCTGACCCGGCCTCCTTCATACTCGCTGATCTCTGCACCTGCTTTCCACGGTGCAATTGTACTAACAAGAGACAGCATGAGTCCTGATTTTCAGCTCAGAAAGTGTGGTCATCTTAACTCCAGGGGAAAAATGAATAATATTCCAGGAGGAAATGGATTCCAGCTGGGGAGACTGAGGGAGCCTTCTTGGTGCAGGTGTTTTTGAGGCCAGGCCTTGAAGAAAGAGTGGAGTTTAATCAGAGGAGACTGGGGAAGAACATTCCAGATGGAAGGACCAACATGAACAAAGGCCTGGGAATGGGAGAGTCTGGGCACTAGGAGGGGACCACAGGCTGGCCTGTCGCCATTGGAAATGTGGCCCCATCCGAGGGAATGTGCATTCCAGTTGGGATAGGAGCCTGGAGCTAAAAATACAACATTTGGTCTGAGCCAGCAGTGGGGGGCCCTGCACAGACCTTGGAGCACACAGCAGGGAGAACATCTGAGTCCCCAACAGACACACACAGGCTGAAAGCAAAGAGCGAAGTCTCCTCCGAGGGGCTCAACAACATGGCAGGGCAGGGAGCCCTGACACCTTCTCTTCAAACCACACCCAGTTCTTAGACCTTTGCCCTTGTTTCCCACCAGACCCTGGAAGGAGGGGACAGAAGGAGGCAAGAGCAAGGAATAGGAAATAAAAAAGAATGAGGGTAAGATTTAAAATTTGGGAACTTTTGAGAAAAAGCAGTGAAAAACTATTGAGGAGTTGAGTTTAGGGAAACAAAGGAAAGAAGAGGCAGCTTTTGGCCAGTTGCAGTGGCTCACACCCCGTAATCCTAGCACTCTGGGAGGCTGAAGCAGGAGGATTGCTTGAGGCCAGGAGTTTGAGATCCGCCTGAACAGCATAGTGAGACCCTGTCTCTATAAAAAATAGAAAAATTAGCTGGGCATGATCGTGCACCAGTAGTTCCAGCTATTTAGGAAACTGAGGCAGGAGGATCACTTGAGCCCAGGAGCTTAAAGTTGCAGTGAGCTATGATGATGCCACTGCACTCTAGCCTGGGTGTCTTAAAAAAAAAAAAAAAAGAGGCAACTCTCTAAGGAGTTGCCTCCCCAAAAAAGGCATTCTTATCCCAAAAGGATAAAGATGATATCTTGATATCAAGATAGTGAGATGACAATCTATAGAATGGGAGAAAATAACTGTTGACCATATATATGTATAAAGGTCTGTATCCAGAAAATGCAAAGAACTGTTACAACTCAACAACAAAAAGGCAAACAAGCCAGTGGAAAAAATGGACAAAGGACTTGAACACACATTTGTCCAAAGAAGCTTTACAAATGGACAACAAGCACATGAAAAGATGCCCACCATCACTGGCCATCGGGGAAATGCAAATCAAACCATAATGAGATACAACTTCATACCCACTAGGATGGCCATAATAAAATAAATGGAAAATAACAAGTGTTGGTAAGGATATGGAGATACTGGAACTCTTATACATTGCTGGTGGGAATGTAAAATGGTGGGTGCAGCTGATGTGGAAAATAGGTTAGTGGTTTCTCGAAAAGTTAAATATAGAATTATCACATGGCCCAGCAATTCTACTCCTATACATATGTCACAAAGCATTGAAAACATGTTCAAACAAAAACTTACACATGAAGTTCACAGCAACATTATTCACAATAACCAAAAGATGGAACCTAAAATGTCCACCAACTGAAGAATGGATAAATGGATAATGGATAAATGGATAAATGTGGTATAGCCATACTGAAATATTATTCAGCTATGAAAAGGAATGAAGTACCAGCTAGGGATGGTGGCACTTGCCTGTAGTCCCAGCTACTAGGGAGGCTGAGGCAGGAGGATGGTTTGAGCCCAGAGGTGAGCTGTGATGACCCACTGCATTCCAGCCTGGGCGACAGAGCCAGACTCTGTCTTAAGAAAGAAAAAAAGTAAAGAAGTGCTGACTACAATATGGATGAACCTTAAAAACATCACAGTAAGGAAAAGAAGAGGCCACACATCGACACACTGCAAGATGCCATTTATATGCAATGTCCAGAATGGGCAAAGGCACAGAGACAGAAAACAGATCAGTGATCGCCGTGGGCTGAGAGATGGGGGATGGCATGTGCTTAATGGGCATGGAGCTTCCTTTTGGCACGATGACACGATTCTGAAACTAGATAGAAGTGATGGCTCCACAACATTGTGGATGTACATGTCACTGAATTGCATACTTAAAGTTAAAAAAGTAACTTTTATGTGTATTTTACCACACCCAATTAAAAATGATCTATTTTGAAATGGCAATTTTGCTGGGATCTTGGTCATCTGTGTTACAAACTTGTAAACACATTTGTTTACACATTTAGATTTCCAACCTTCGGGGTGATAATTAAGTTTTAAGGAGGATGCCGGACTCTCTCTGTCTAACAGGCTCACCTGTCTGAGCCCAAGGGGAGATGGTGGATGCTGGGCCAGGGACCTTCCCCGTGTGGTCTGCGAGGAGCGGCCTGGGAAAAGAACCCCGCATTTTGGCAACAGTGGGGGTTTAGTTATCTATCAACGTCGATGAGGCTGGCAGGTTAGGAGGCAGCACAGGAGGCAGATCCTGGAAGTGAATAAGAACTCCTGGGAGAAAATTCGCTCTGAAGGGAGGACAGGAAGCAGCAGCTGCAGGTCTGAAGGGAGGTGGCTTTGGACAGTCCAGTCACAGTCACAGGCTATGGAATGGGGTTCACACGAGCTCTTGCACTGGCCTCATGTGAGGGTTAGGTGACATTATTACTCACAGGAGACTCCAAACCATTTCTGGCACATAGTGAGCACTCTAAACCAGCAGTTCTAAAAGTGTTTGATGTTAGAACTCCTTTTCATTCTTTTTCTTTTTCTCTTTTTGTTTTTTAAGAGACAGAGTCTCGCTCTGTTGCCCAGGCTGGAGTCCCGTGGTTAGATCATAGTTCACTGTGGCCTCCAACTCCTGGGTTCAAGTGATCCTCCAGCCTCCGCTTCCCCAGTAGCTAGGACTACAGGCAGGCACCACCACGCCCAGCTAACTTTTAAAATTTTTTTGTAGAAATGGAGTCTCACTCTTGCTCAGGCTGGTTTCAAACTCCTGGCCTCAATTGATCCTCCTGCCTCAGCCTCCCCAAATACTAGCATTACAGGTGTGAGCCACTGCGACTGACTCCTTTTTACTGTTAACATACCTTAAAGAGACTTTATTCCTGTGTGTTATGTCTACATATATTTACATGTTAGCAATTAATACTGAAAAAAGAATTTAAATATTTATTATCTAATTTAATTTAAAATAGCAAACCTGGCCGGGCAAGGTGGCTCACGCCTGTAATCCTAGCACTCTAGGAGGCCGAGGCGGGTGGATTGCTCGAGGTCAGGAGTTTGAAACCCGCCTGAGCAAGAGCAAGACCTCGTCTCTACTATAAATAGAAAGAAATTAATTGGCCAACTAATATATATAGAAAAAATTAGCCGGGCATAGTGGCGCATGCCTGTAGTCCCAGCTACTCGGGAGGCTGAGGCAGGAGAATCGCTTGAGCCCAGGAGTTTGAGGTTGCTGTGAGCTAGGCTGATGCCACGGCACTCACTCTAGCCTGGGCAACAAAGCGAGACTCTGTCTCAAAAAAATAAATAAATAAATAAAAATAGCAAACCTATTACACATTAACATAAATACTATGGTCTTATGAAAAATTCTATTTTCCAAAACATATATATATATATATATATATATATATATATACTTTTGAGACAGAGTCTCACTGTGTTGCTTGGGTTAGAGTGCTGTGGTGTCAGGCTAGCTCACAGCAACCTCAAACTCCTGGGCTCAAGCGATCCTCCTGCCTCAGCCTCCCGAGTAGCTGGGACTACAGGCATGCGCCACCATGCCCGGCTAATTTTTTCTATATATATTAGTTGGCCAATTAATGTCTTTCTATTTATAGTAGAGACGGGGTCTCGCTCTTGCTCAGGCTGGTTTCGAACTCCTGACCTCGAGCAATCCGCCCGCCTCGGCCTCCTAGAGTGCTAGGATTACAGGCGTGAGCCACTGCGCCTGGCGATGAAAACAGTCTTGACACTTGCAGCTCGGCAAGAGGGTCTCAAGGACCCCAGGGATCTGTAGATCACACCTTGAAAGCTACCAGCCCAAGCTTGTTCCCCTCATGGCAATTTTAAAGCAAAACAGATAAAGCCACCTGGAAGAGGCAGGCTCACTTAGAGTTATTGATTGGGCACATGTCACAGAGTAGCTGCTCAATAAACAGCTTTTGGATCTCGAATAATGACGGCACTTACCACGCTCACCATGCGCCCGGCGTTGTGCTACACATTTTACACACGTTGTCTCATTGAGCCTGCCATCCTCGTGTGCCAGGCTCAGGAAGGATGAGTATTAGTAACTCGCCCAGATAGTAACGCCCAGATCCAGGAGTCAAGCCCGGTTTTGTCTGATTTCAAGGCTTGGGCTCTTAAGCACTGGGGCATCCTGAATGTGTTTGTTGGCAAGATCTTTGTTCTACAGTCAGATCGAGACAAAAAGAGGAAAATAATTACAGGAAAATTTAAGGAAATTTTGTCAAGAAGTTCAAATAACTCAGCTGCCTACCTGAATCTACCATTTATTTCCCAGCCACCAAACTTAGTTTAGACATTCTCTGGCCCATGCACCCGGGCCAGTGGCATGGCAGCTAGCCGCAAGGCTGGTCTGCAGAGAGTATTAGCGAGCCGGATGGGGACTGCGGAGAGCTCGCTCTCACAAAGGCGTGGTGCTGCGGTGCCACAGGTCTCCGTGTCCCAGTGGGGCACCAGGCACAGACAACAGCCAAGGGGGTATGCCAGGCCAGTGGGGCTCAGGTGCAGAATCTAAACTACAGCGAGATTAATGAGACAATTAGGCCTCCCGGCTGTGTCCCCACAGGTCAGGGGCCACACACTTGCAAACATCCTTCCAGAGTTGGGAGCGGCAAGCTTCTCGAAGGTGCTCAGCCCCCACGGCAGCCCTGGGAGGATGCGCCGAATCACTCCTGTGGTTGCTCCGGTTCTTTCCCAAGGAGGAATTAACCAGGGAAATCCCGGCGACCAGGTCTGCCAGGTCTTCACTAATGCCTGGGCCCAGCTCCTCGGCGCCCAGAACATGGTCCAGCCCCTGCCGACTTCTCCAGCCTGTCTCTCTCCACCTGTCCAGACTCGACACTGCCCTCAGCTCAGACCTCTCAGTACTGCTTCTCTCCGCCTGGAATAAGCTCTTCCCATCCCCCCACAACCTCCTTTGGGGGTGAATCCTACTCGACCCTGAGGACTCAGCTTGGACATCGACCTCTAAGAACGCTTCCTGTGGGTGCCCACTTCCAGACTGCCACAGCGCCAGTCTTTGTCCAATACAGCACCAGGGAGGCCATGGCTTACAGGACAGCCACGTGCTCATGGAGCTAAGGGCGGGTATCTGCTTGTCTTACTTGCCCATCAGACTGTAAGATCCTCTAGGCAGTGACAGGGTCCACACGTTCACTGCTACATCCATCCGTCACTCTCACACACTGCCTGGTCCAGAGGCAGAGCTCAATACACAGTTGCCAATTCGATGAGTAAAGAATAAGCAAATGAATCCAAAAGACAGGTGCAAGGAACAACCTCTGCACCTCACCTGTAGACACTTGACCCTCTTGTCACTCCACAGGCATTGTCTGGGGCACCAGGCGCTGCAGATCGGGGGCCCAGGGCTGGGGCAAGGGTGCGTAAACAGAGACAAAACTCAAGGAAGGGCTTATAATTCTGTCGGGAAGCAGTGTGTGCACGTTTAAAATGCCAGGACAAAACAACACACCCTCAAAAACTACAATTGTGGAGGGATAAAAAATTTGTAGTACACTAATAACAGAAGTGGCTATGTATTATTCAGGTTAGGTGAGGGCTGTGACAAATCACCCCAGCATCTGAGTGGTGCATCATGACATTTTATTTTTATCTTCTATATTTGCAAATAATATATATATATATATATTTCAAAATATTAAGGGGTACAAATGTTTTTGTTACATGGATACCTTTTATAACGCTTAAGTTGGGGCTCTCAGTGTACCCATCGCCTGAATAGTGTTCATTATACCTGAAAGGTAAGTTTTTACCCATCCCCACTCCCCCTTCTTGATTTCCCTTGACCTTTACATCTCTTTGTGCCCGTCTCTGCCTGTCGATTAGCTTCCAATTATCAGAGTACATGTGTTTGTCCATTCCTGAGACACTTCAATTGGGACAATGGTCTCCAGTTCCATCCAAGTTGCTGCAAAAGAAATTATTTCATTCCCAAAAGCTTATTTTTACATTTTTCTCCTACACAGCACTCCCAAGGAGAGATTGAGCTGCTCTGTCCCCAGTGGTGCTGCAAGCATTCTGGAACCTTCATCTTCTGGTTCCACTATCACTTCCAGCTGTGCAGACAAGAAAACAGACAGGAAGGCAGGCTAGGAAGTCACTTCTAGCACTCAGTCCTGTGGTCCCACCTAACTGCACAAGAGGCTGGAAATTGTAGTCTGGTGCTGCGCCCCAGAGGAAAGGAAATGGGGACTGCTGAATACCTACTTGTCTCTGTCACAGCTCGTTTCCTGGGAATCTTCTACGCATCAGGCACCATGCTAGGCACCATGCTAAGTACGTTACATACATGTTATCATTTCATCCTTACAATAACTCCCATTTACAGAGGAGGAAACTGAGGCTCAGAAAGTTTAAGTAAATTTTATAAGGTAAAATGCAAATGCTTGGGGAACCAGGGTGGAACCAGATCCTTCTGACGACAAAGCTTATAGCTGGCAAAGAAATAAGGACAGATAACATAGTGAGCTCCTACTGGATCTGAGA
Organism: Microcebus murinus; assembly: GCF_040939455.1. Taxonomy (NCBI): domain Eukaryota; kingdom Metazoa; phylum Chordata; class Mammalia; order Primates; family Cheirogaleidae; genus Microcebus; species Microcebus murinus. The sequence goes on along the minus strand of NC_134115.1, from coordinate 89,432,335 downwards.
CTACACCCACTCACTAAACATCATCATCATCATCATTTTCTGAGCTTCTATTATGACTTAGGCATTGTTACAAGCACCATCACCTAACTCATTTGATCCTCACAAAAATCCTCTGAGATAGCCACTGTGAATACCTTAAAGATGAGGAAATTGCAGAGAAGTTAGGTGACTTGCTTGAGATCACTCAGCACACACATGGCGGGGACAGGACTCAAACCTGGGCAGTCTGTCTCCAGAGTCTTCCTACACGTTGGCCCAGCTCCTGCCTCTCTACAGACAATTAAGGCAAGTGTTGCAGGGCAGAGACTCCAAAGTGAGGCGCTGGTACCCTGGAGAGGGTGCAAGCTGGTCCATTGGGATGAAGCAGGAAATATGATCCTTCTATTTATGTTTATCTGTATTCTAAAACAAATCAGAGTGATATTAAATTTTACTGATATGTACTATACAGATTGACACTGGTGCTCTCAGTGGAGGATCAATCTGTATAATACACATTAGCAAAGTTTAATCTGACTTTTTTTTAGAATACAGATAAACATAAATAGAAGGCATCATCTGCAGTATGGTTAGTTTTTTTGTTTTTGTTTTTCTGAGACGGAGAGTCTCACTCTGTTGCCCAGCAACCTCAAACTCCTGGGCTCAAGTGATCCTCCTGCCTCAGCCTCCTGAGTAGCTGGGACTACAGGCATGCGCCACCACGCTTGGCTAATTTTTCTATTTTTAGTAGAGACAGGTCTCACTCTTGCTCAGGCTAGTTTCTAAATGCTGACCTCAAGCGATTTTTTTCCCCCAGAGTTCTAGGATTGCAGGCGTGAGCCACCGCGCCCAGCCCAGTAGGGTTAGTTTTAACTAAACTCTCATAATGTGGGCACGTGGGGTTTTCTTTTGTATTTTTTATTGATACATCATAGCTGTACATATTTTGGGGACACACGTGATATTTTGATATTATATTTGTATCAAAATACAATTATACGCGTCATGAACAAATCAGGATAATGGGAATATCCATCACCCCAAATACTTACTTTTTCTTTGTGGATGAGTGGTTTTAAAGGATTTCTGCAAAGAATGACTGGCCGCGGAGAGCGGTGGCTCACACCTGTGGTCCCAGCTACTTGGGAGGCCGGGGCAGGAGGATCACTTGAGCCCAGGAGCGTGAGGTTGCTGTGAGTTGTGATGACGCCACTGCCCTCTAGCTGGGGCGAAGGACAGATTCTTGTCTTAAAAAAAAAAAGAAAGAAAGAAAAAGAACGACTGGACGCCAAGCGTAGTTTCGGTACGGCCTTCCTCACGCCCAAAGCCTCTCCCGCGCATGCCCAGAACCTCTACCGCGCGCCGCGTGGAAGGCGGGGCCTTGAGGCCACACCCCCTTCTCTTTTCCCCGCCTTCCTCGTATCTTCCGGGAGCGCTTTTGGAGGCTTTGCCTTGGGATTGGGCGAACTGCGTGCGGTCGGAGGGACGCGATTGGATAACGTCCCCGCCACTCGTCCGGTGGCCAGCTTCGATTGGCCGAGGTACTGAGACGCGGGGTTTTGCCAAACCTTCCGGTCAGCCGGGCTGCGACCGGAGGGGTCGGCTCGCGGGGCCCGGCGCCGGGTGTTGGGCGGCGCTGCGGCTCGGGCGCAGAGGGCTAGCCGAGGCGGGCGGTGGCTGCTGCCGCGGGAAAGGCCGGCGGAGATGCGGGCGAGGATCCTGGGGGAAGGGGGTAGACTGAGAGGAAGACTCCGGCTGGGTCCACAGGACCGCGGCAAAGGCCCCGGGCTCGGAGACGTCTCTGCGAGGGGATGCGCACAAGCCGTCAGCAGCAGTTACAGACAACTGAGTCTGGGTTGGAGCAGGTGGCGCTTCTGCGGCAGAGCAGTGACCCGCTTGCAGAGGCTTGAGCGAGGGAACGGGCAGAAACATCAAAAAGCTAATTGCTGACGGCGAGGCCTCTGGGCCTGCGAACCCAGCTCCAGGAGCCGAGGGGAGGAACTGAAGACTTTTGGTCATGGGAGAAGGAGCCGGGAGAAATGTGACCAGCAGAAGTCTGTGTACAGCCACTCTTGTCTGAAGCTCTGTGACCTGTGCGGGCAGGGGGCAACCCTGCCCCGGACAAAGTTCTCTCTGTAGAAGGAGAAAGAACCACATCTGTGGGAATGAAGAACTTATCAGCAAAGATCACCATGAAGTTGTTGAAGAAGTTAGATGAAAGACTCGCAAGAAGTCCATTAAGACAAAAAGCCAAACGTTTCTCCCGATAAAGATTTGCCATCTGTGAGGTGTCCGAGGCCCAGGAGAGATCCGATTGACTTCGAGAGGTTTCTGGCAGGTTTACTCAGAGTTGTCAGTCACACTGTACTTGCCAATGTGACAAAGACAGGAAGCGGCAAGAATGGCAACAGCCCAATCATTGGGCAAAACTTGCATGCTATCAGAGATAAAGCCACAGGAAAAGGACAATGGTAGATCCTGCTTCTGATGCCACTTGATTATATTTAATAAGCTGCAGCTGACTTTCCTGTCCAGTGACAATCCCTGCAAGCAGTGCACCATGGGCTTGTGGAACAAGGGTAACATAGCACCAGAAGTCTATAGTGATACCGAAAGATGAAGTCCAGCAAGCCAGTTGCCTTTGTGATAGCATCTCCAGGGGACCCATTGAAACAGGCTAACGCATACAAAGGGGCACCACATAAGAAGACTTGAACAGTATCCTGCTTTAGAATTGTCTTGAAGATACTCCCAAATCAGGTCATTAAGAGCACTCCAGGCTGGGTGCGGTGGCTCATGTCTGTAATCCTAGCACTCTTGGAGGCCAAGTAGGGACGATCGCTCAAGGTCAGGTGTTCAAGACCAGCCTGAGCAAGAGCGAGACCCCGTTTCTACTAAAAATAGAAAGCAATTAATTAGCCAACTAATATATATAGAAAAAAAAATTAGCCCGGCCTGGTGGCACGTTCCTGTAGTCTCAGTTACTCAGGAGGCTGAGGCAGGAGGATGGCTTGAGTCCAGGAGTTTGAGGTTGCTGTGAGCTAGGCTGACACCACAGCACTCTAGCTCAGGCAACAGAGAGAGACTGTCTCAAAAAAAAAAAAAGAAAAGAAGAGCACTCCAGATCAGTAAAATTATCTACACAGACAAAAACACACAGGATTATTTATCAGTATGGCAACAGACAAAAATGACCTCCAATTTTTTATGTATGTCAAGTAACCAAAGATATTGTGTTCTTCAGAACCAGCAAGGAGCATACATGCTGCAACATGAACAGTAATAACTGACACTTCACAGATAGCCAGCACTCTCTGTTTGCATCTAGGTACCGTGCAAGTGCTTTGTGTGCATTAGTTCATTAAATCTTTACAACAACCCTCTGAAGCAGGTACTATTTTTATCCCAATTTAGAACTGAAGAAACTGATAACTGGAGAAGTTAAGTAATTTTCCCAGCTAGTAACTGACCAAGCCAGGGTTTGAACCTAAGTAGGTGACCACAGATCCTCCGCTTTCAGTTATTGTGCTATCCCACCTCCCCAAGATGGCACACAGGGACTTGCTTTGGCAAAGAGTGATGGCACATTTTTACCATGGTGTGTTTTTGTATAACGTATTAAGATAAGTTAAACTATCAATGTTTGCCTTCTTAAAATGGATCCAAGAAGTAGGTTGTCAGTAACAAATAACATTATAAAACATAAAAGGTTTTTGGCTGGACACAATGGCTCATGCCTGTAATCCCATCATTTTGGGAGGCCAAAGCAGGAGGATTGCTTGAGGCCAAGAGTTACATACCAGCCTGGGCAACATAGCAAGATCTCATCTCTAAAAAAAAAAAATTTTTTTTTGCCATATGTGGTAATGCACATCTGTAGTCCCAGTAGGAGGTGGAGGCAGGAGGATTACTTGAGCCCAGGAATTTGAGGCTGTAATAAGCTGCGATTGTGCCACTGCACTCCAGCCTGGGTGATAGGGCAAGACTCTGTCAATCAACCAATCAATATTATTAATACCCTAAACTCTATTCATCCTGACCATTTAACTGGCAATGAGTTACAATCCAATTTGTGAATACGATATGCCTTTTCAAAACCATATCTTAATAATACTAATTGTTCCACATAAGTTAGTTTTCCAGATAACCAAAGCAAATCCTTTTAAGTTCTAAAGTTCTTGTGTATTTAAAATAGTAATCTTATTTACAAAATGATCTTTGCTCTATTAAATAGAGGATCCTGGACAGAATTAACCTTTTTTAATATTTATTACCTTAGTCTCTTTGGCTGCTGTAACAAAATACCATAAAACGAGAGTAGCTTGTAAATAACAGAAATTGATTTCTTATCGTTCTGGAGGTTGGGAAGTCTAAGGTCAAGGTGCTGTCAGATTCAGCGTCTGGTAGTGAGGGCCTGCTTCCTGGTTCATAGACAACTGTCCTTGCTGTGTGCTCACATGGTGTCCACTCTCATGACCCAATCACCTCCCAAAGGCATTACCTTGGGGCTGGGATTTCAACATATGAATTTGGGGTGGGGCAGGGGTGGACACAAGCAACCTATAGTATTATCATCCCACACTTTAATGGAAATCTGTCTTTTTTTTGGATTACTCTTACCTTAAATAATCAGGCTGCTAGCCAGAACTTTGTCTGTGGCCATGGTCTGCCTCAAACAACACTTTTCCCCAACCAGATTTCTTCACCCCACTCCCAACACATAACTGATCGATGCTTTGGGCCAAGAAACCAAATACAAATTGTGGTTTTTTTTGTTTTTTTTTTTTAGACAGAGTCTCGCTTTCTTGCCTAGGCTAGAGTGAGTGCCGTGGCGTCAGCTCAGCTCACAGCAACCTCAAACTCCTGGGCTCAAGCCATTCTCCTGCCTCAGCCTCCCGAGTAGCTGGGACTACAGGCACGAGCCACCATGCCCAGCTAATTTTTATATATATATATATATATTAGTTGGCCAATTAATTTCTTTCTATTTTTATAGTAGAGACGGGGTCTCACTCTTGCTCAGGCTGGTTTTGAACTCCTGACCTTGAGCAATCCGCCCGCCTCGGCCTCCCAGAGTGCTAGGATTACAAGCACGAGCCACCGCGCCCAGCCACAAATTGTGCTTTAAAAGGTATTAAAATTTATCATAAGGTCTTTGTGACAATAATTCCTTGCCCCTAGGGATCTCTTTTCCCCTTTATTTCCAGTTTTAGAATATTATCTGAAAGTCGAAGTTGCTGGAAGATTAACAAGCAGGTAAGCAGTTTACATGTGTACTTACTTACCTGGCAAGCATTCCTCACAATAAGAGTTGGTAGTTCCTTCTTACAAAAGGGCAAATCACTCTAGCCTTCAGGGGTGAGGGTCAGAAAAAAGGGTCAGATGCTTGAGATCTGAGGCTTTGCTGGCCATGCGGTCCCTGTTGCAACTACTCAACTCTGCCTTTATGGTGGGAAAGCAGCCACAGGCAGTAAATAAACAAATGAACATGGCTGTGTTCCAATAAAATTTTATTTACAAAAACAGGCAGTGGGCAGAATCTGGACCAACAGTTGCCGTTTGCCCACTCTTGCTCTAGCGTTTGATAATCTGAAAGCTTTTGCAGTCAGAAGTTTGTTAAGGACTTTACACAGTGTATAATAAACTCCTTTATTATCTAAAGAACCAACTCCTGGGCAAATCACATTAATACACTGCTATGAGAGAGAAGGAGCTCTGTCCCAGGTCAGGGGACAATAAGGGCCCTACTATGGTCTAAATGTTTGTTTTCTGCACCTTCCTCTCTCCCCCAAATTTAGATGTTGGGACCCTAACTGCCAAAGTCATGGAACTAGGAGTTGGGCCTTTGGGAGGTGATGGGGCGGAGCTCTCCTGAATGGGATTAGTGCCTTTATCAAAGTCCGAGCCAGTCACTGAATCTGCCAATGCCTTGACCTTGGGCTTCCCAGCTTCCAGAACCGTGAAGAATAAATTTCTGTTATTTATAAGCCACTCAGTCTGTGGTATTCTGTTCTAGCAGCCCGAGTGAACCATGACGTGCTCCATCATGCCTGGGCTTGGCGAAAGGTCGCTTCTGAAATCCACTAACGATGAAAATCACTTTAGAAGTAATGTTGGAGTATCTCATATCAGTCCCTAATGTTGTCACAGAATATGACAAAGCATTGAGATTGATTTTCAAAAGTTTTATTTTCCATGTAGAGGAACTTTCCCTGCAAGGGGCATTATTCTGCCTTTTGTTAAAAAAATAAATAAATAAAATTGTACCATTTGTATACAATATAGACACAAATACATACAAAATATAGTAATATTTTAATCCTAGAGAAATGAAAGCACGTGTCCCCACACATACTTGTACACACACATTCATAGCAGCTGTGACAGACAGAGCAACGGCCCCCAGAGATGTCCACGTCCTAATCCCCAGAACCTGTGACTGTATTACCTGACGTGATTGGGTTTAGGATCATGGGATGGGGAGAATCCCCATGAGCCTGAGGGAAGCACAAGGACCCGTCTGAGCGGAAGGCAGGAGGTTCCTGGTGGCAGGTGCTGACACGGAAGCAGAGGTTGGAACACTGCTTTGTGGAGCCAGGGGAAGGGGCCACAAGCCAAGGAACTATTGACAACACTCAACATTTTTTTTTTTTTTTTTGAAACAGAGTCTCATTCTGTTGCCCTGGCTAGAGTGAGTGCCATGACATCAGCCTGGCTCACAGCAACCTCGAACTCCTGGGCTCAAGTGATCCTGCTGCCTCAGCCTCCCGAGTAGCTGGGACTACAGGCATGCACCACCATGCCCGACTAATTTTTTCTATATATTTTTAGTTGTCTAGCTAATTTCTATTTTTTTTAGTAGAGACAGAGTCTTGATCTTGCTCAGGCTGGTCTCGAACTCCTGAGCTCAAACAATCCTCCCACCTCAGCCTCCCAGAGTGCTAGGATTACAGGCGTGAGCCACCAAGTCCGGCCAACAATATTTTTGAATCTCAAAATAAGTAGACAGAATAAAAGAATCCAGGACCAGGTGTGGTGGCTCACACCTGTAATCCCAGCACTCTGGGAGGCCGAGGTGGGGGGATCCCTTTCGCCCAGGAGTTCCAGGTTACAGTGAGCTTTGATGGCACCACTGTACTCCAGCCTGGATGACAGAGCAAGGCCCCATCTCTAAAATATGTAAATATATACATACATACATAAATAAGTAAATAAATTTAGACAAAGAATACATACTGCATGATTCAGTTTATATAAAATTCTTCTAGAAAATGCAGACTAACCTATAGTGACAGATCAGTGGTTGCCTGGGATTGGGGGTTCAGGGTGGGAGGAGGGAAAGATGGACTACAAAAGGACACAGAGAAACTTACATGGGTGATGGATATATTGTTCTGGTTGTGGTGATGGTTTCACAGGTGTATACCTATGTCAAAACGCATCAAAGTTTACCCTTTAAATACATGCAATTTATTGTACATCAATTATACCTCAATAAAGCTGTGAAAGAACAATGAACCCATCTCAGAAAAAGAAATGAATGAATGAGAGCAGTACTAATGATACTAGCAGGGGATACAATGATAACATGTGAGAACTGACCCTTTTCCCAGTCCCAGGACTTGAAGTAATCCTGTTTGAAATGAGGATTTGCACCAATCTCTTTAAATGAAATCTTGCCCTGGGCACAGCTTGGCCTCGAGATACTCGGTTACATAACATGAAGCTACCCCAGTAGCAGAACAAACCTCTACAGTTTTTCCAGTGATGTCTCAAGTTGTGTCATGCTCCATCCAGTGCATCCCCAAATTTCTTTGAACTTAATGTTTTGAAACCTTTTTTCAGGTTTCTTTTTTTTTTTTTTTTTTTTTTTGAGACAGACTCTCGCTTTGTTGCCCAGGCTAGAGTGAGTGCTGTGGCGTCAGCCTAGCTCACAGCAACCTCAAACTCCTGGGCTCAAGTGATCCTCCTGCCTCAGCCTCCCGAGTAGCTGGGACTACAGGCATGCGCTACCATGCCTGGCTAATTTTTTCTATATATATTAGTTGGCCAATTAATTTTATTTCTTTTTTTTTTTTTTTTTTTTTTGAGACAGAGTCTCACTTTGTTGCCCAGGCTAGAGTGAGTGCCGTGGCGTCAGCCTGGCTCACAGCAACCTCAATCTCCGGGGCTCAGCGATCCTTCTGCTTCAGCCTCCTGAGTAGCTGGGACTACAGGCATGCGCCACCATGCCCGGCTAATTTTTTTTTGTATATATATTTTTAGTTGGTCAATTAATTTCTTTCTATTTTTGGTAGAGACGGGGTCTCGCTCAGGCTGGTTTCGAACTCCTGACCTTTATTTCTATTTATAGTAGAGACGGGGTCTCGCTCTTGCTCAGGGTGGTTTCGAACTCCTGACCTCAAGCAATCCGCCTGCCTCGGCCTCCCAGAGTGCTAGGATTACAGGCGTGAGCCACCGCGCCCGGCCCAGGTTTCTTAATAGCAAAAGCATAAACATACCATTGGGACTCACTTGTTCTTCCTGTTGTGATAAAATATCTGTAGTGAAAACTGCAACAGAATAAAAAGCAATCTGGTGGGGAACTAAAAATGTATTTCTTCATCAGCATGTATTACCGGGAGGCCGGCAGAAAGCGTGGCTGAAGGGACAGTATTCGGGCAAAGTAGCAGGGTGTCGTGCTGTCACACGTATGTCACCAATGTTTGCAGCATGTGTCCACTTACGGCACAAAGGCCGCACTTCTTAATTTTTTGCTAGTCCCCAGAGCAAAGGTGAGCTAGAGAAGGTACAGTCTTAGCAGAAAATGGCTCACTCAATAAGATCAATGATTCATGGGAGAAAAACACGGGTGTGAGCGTAGCTGCTGACAGCTGCTGCTTCAGTGTGGAGTGAAGAAGGATCCCGGGACGCAGCTACTGCGACAGCAATGCGAAGGAAACTCACTCGGGGCATCATTCTTGCAGAAGAAATAGAAGCCAGGAGTGCACAAGTACACTTCATTTTTTGCTTAAAGATTTTTATTTGATTTGATTTTTTATTTATTTATTTATTTATTTTTAAGACAGAGTCTCCCTTGTTGCCCAGGCTAGAGTGAGTGCCATGGCGTCAGCCTAGCTCACAGCAACCTCAAACTCCTGGGCTCAAGCAATCCTGCTGCCTCAGCCTCCCGAGTAGCTGGGACTACAGGCATGCGCCACCATGCCCGGCTAATTTTATATATATATTAGTTGGCCAATTAATTTCTTTCTATTTATAGTAGAGACGGGGTCTCGCTCTTGCTCAGGCTGGTTTCGAACTCCTGACCTCGAGCAATCCGCCCGCCTCAGCCTCCCAGAGTGCTAGGATTACAGGCGTGAGCCACCGCGCCCGGCTTGATTTGATTTTTTAAGAGACAGAATCTTGCTATGTTGCCCAGGCTGGTTTTAAACTCATGGCCTCAAGCAAGCCCCTCACATTGGTCTCCCAAAGCACTAGGATTACAGGCATGAACCACTGCCCCCGGCTGTATTTTTTTTTTCTTTTAATTTCTTTTCTTTTCCTTTTATAGAGATGTGGTCTCACTCTGTCTCCCAGGCTAGAGTGCAGTGGCACAATCATAGCTCACTGCAGCCTTGAACTCCTGGGCTCAAGCGATCCTCCTGCCTCAGCCTCCAAAATAGCTGGGACTACAGGCATGCGCCACCACACCCAGCTAATTTTTTTTATTTCTTATTTTTTTTTATTTTATTTATTTTTCTCACTGAATATGGATTTATTTTTTTTTTATTTCGGCATATTATGGGGGTACAGATTTTAAGGTTTCAATAAATACCCATTCCTCCCCTCCCCCCACAAGTCTGAGTCTCCAGCATGACCATCCCCCAGATGGTGCACATCTCACTCATTATATATGTATATACCCGTCCCCCTCCCCCCATTTTTTAAAATTTTTATAGAGTTGGGGGTCTCACTCTTGTTCAGGCTGATCTTGAAATCCTAAACTCAAGCGATCCTCCCACCTTGGCCTCCTGGAGTGCTAGGATTACCAGGGTGAGCCACTGTGCCTGGCCAGCATCCTTTTTTTTTGAGACAGAGGGCTTGACTCTGTTGCCCAGGCTAAAGTGTCATGACATCACCCTAGCTCACAGCAACCTCACACTCTTGGGCTTAAACAATCCTCCTGCCTCAGCCTCCTGAGTAGCTGTGACTACAGGCATGTACCACCATGCCTGCTAATTTTTTCTATATATTTTTAGTTGTCCAGCTAATTGCTTTCTATTTTTAGTAGAGACAGGTCTCGATCTTGCTCAGGCTGATCTCGAACTCCTGACCTCAAGCTATCCTTCTGCCTCAGCTTCCCAGAGTGCTAGGATTACAGGTGTGAGCCACCGCGCCCAGCCTTATATGTATTATAGAAAACCCTAATAAAGAATTCACCAAAAAACCATTAGAGCTAAAAATGGATTCAGCAAAGTTGTAGGGTACAAAGTCAACAAACACGTCAGTTGTATTTCTATACTGTAGCAAGTAACAATCCCAAAAGGAAATTTAAAAAAATATTATTTATAATAGCCTAAAAAAGAAATACTTAGGAATATTTAACCAAGGAGGTGTAAAACTTGTACACTGAAGACTACAAAACATTGTTGAAAGAAGTGGAAGACGACACAAATGAATGGGAAGACATTTCCTGTTCATGGGCTGAAAGACTTAATATTGCTAAGATGACAATATCACCGGAAGCAGTACGAAGATTCAATGCCGGCCCTAACAAAATCTCAATGGTGTTTTTTTGCAGACATGGAAAAATCCATCCTAAAATTCATATGAAATTTCAAGGAGCCCAGAATAGCCAAAATAATATTAAAAAAAGAAGAACATAATTGGATGATTGACACTTCCAGATTTCAAAATTTACTACAAAGCTACAGTAATCAAAACAGATCTTAGTGACGCAAGGCTAGACGTATAGACCAATGGAATAGGATTGAGAGCCCAGAAATAGACCCTCACATCTATGGTCAGGTACTTTTCGACAAGGGTGCCGAGAGCATTTGATGGGGAAAGAAGGATCCTCTTTGATAAATGGTGCTAGGACACTGGTACCACATGCAAAAGTTAGACCCTTACCTCACACCATATACAAAAATTAACTCAAAATGGATCAAACATCTAAATTAAACAAGCAAAACTGTAAAACTCTTGAAAGAAAACATATGGGAAAATCTGTATGAGCTTGGATCTGACAATGGTTTCTTTCTTTCTCTCTTTCTCTTACAGGGTCTCGCCCTGTTGCCAGGCTGGAGTGCAGTGATACAATCATAGCTCACTGCAACCTCCAGCTCCTGGGCTCAAGGGATCCTCCTGCCTCAGCCTCCCAACTAGCTAGGACTACAGGTGTGAGCCACCATGCCTGGCTAATATTTTTTTATTTTAAAAATTTTTGTAGATATAGGCATCTCACTATGTTGCCAGGCTGGTGTCAAGCTCCTGGCCTCAAGCAATCCTCTTGACTCGGCCTCCCAAAGTGCTGGGATTATAGATGTGAGCCACCATGCCCAGTCAATAATGGTTTATTTATTTATTTATTTAGAGACGGAGTCTCACTCTGTTGCCCAGGCTAGAATGAGTGCCGTGGCGTCAGCCTAGCTCACAGCAACCTCAAACTCCTAGGCTCAAGCAATCCTCCTGCCTCAGCCTCCCGAGTAGCTGGGACAACAGGCATGCGCCACCATGCCCAGCTAATTTTTTCTGTATATATATTAGTTGGCCAATTAATTTCTTTCTATTTACAGTAGAGATGGGGTCTCACACTTGCTCAGGCTGGTTTCCAACTCCTGACCTCGAGCAATCTGCCAGCCTCAGCCTCCCAGAGTGCTAGGATTACAGGTATGAGCCACCTCGTCCGGCCTGGCAATGGTTTCTTAAATGACACCAAAAGCATGGGCAACAAAAGAAAAAATAGATAAGTTAGACCTCACTAAAATTAAAGACTTTTGTAGATCAAAGGACACTATCAAGAAAGTGAAAAACCCACAAAAGAAAATATTTGCAAATCACATATCAGATGAGGGTTTAATATCCAGGACATATAGAGATCACTACACCTTAATGACAAAGAGAGAAACAGGCCGGGCGTGGTGGCTCACGCCTGTAATCCTAGCACTCTGGGAGGCCGAGGCGGGCGGATTGCTCAAGTTCAGGAGTTCAAAACCACCCTGAGCAAGAGCGAGACCCCATCTCTACTATAAATAGAAACAAATTAATTGGCCAACTAATATATATAGAAAAAAAAATTAGCTGGGCATGGTGGCGCATGCCTGTAGTCCCAGCTACTCGGGAGGCTGAGGCAGGAGGATTGCTTGAGCCCAGGAGTTTGAGGTTGCTGTGAGCTAGGCTGACGCCATGGCACTCACTCTAGCCTGGGCAACAAAGCAAGACTCTGTCTCAAAAAAAAAAAAAAAAAAAAAAGAGAGAGAAACAATTCCACTTTAAAATGAGCAAAGGGCTTGAGTAGAGAATTTTCCAAGGCAGATATACAAATAGCCAACGAGCACACGAAAAGGTGCCCACCATCGCTGGCCACCAGGGAAATGCAAATCAAAACCGCAATGAGATGCAATTTCATCCCCACTAGGAAGGCTATAATAAAAAGATATATTAATAAAAGAGAAAGTGAGGAAAGGCTCTGCAGTTTTGAATGTGAATTAGGAATATCAGCACGAACTCACGACTTGTTTTGCGTGCGTCTTGTCTTCAGTGCCCTGCAAGAGCTGTGTCTGGTTTCCTAGGCCCGCTGTCCCCAAGCACCACAGGCTGGTGGCTGAGGACACCAGTGCATTGTCTCAGAGTTTTGGAGGCCAGAAGTCCACAGTCAGGGCATTGCCCGGCCACGCGCCCCCTGAAGGTGGCAGCAAGGGTCGTTCTAGGCCCCCGTCCAGCTTCTGGCAGCCTCAGGCGTTCCTTGGCATGGGCTGTCACCGTCCTCCAGTCCTCCCATCCTCTGTCTTCACAGCCCGTCTCCTCCCTGTGTCCTCACGTTGTCTCCCCGCTTTTTACAGGGACCCCAGTCTTATTGGATTAGGGCCCACCCTAATGACTTCGTCTCAGTGACCTCTTCTGTTAAGACCACACGAGGCCCCATTCGGAGGTGCTGGGGTTAAGGCGCCAACATATCTTTTTGGGAGACACAGTTCACTGTGACAGCCAGCCAGCTGCTGGGCACACCAAGCTCTCAGTCCCTGGGCCGTGGGCCTTCTTCCGGGCAAAAGACCCGATGCCACACCCGCCCGAGCACACCCCACTGAGGCCAGGCAGGAGCGGGAGGGCCTTCCACCAACCCCCCACGCTGGGCCCGCTGGGGGTTCCCGTGCTTCACACAGCCGGCCGGGGCCTCAGCCTGGCCACCCGGGTGGTGGGTTAGAGAAAGGGAGGCTGCGGCTAGGCCACCTCTCTCACGTTGCAGATGGGGAAACTGAGACCCAGGGCACATGGGCTGGCCTCGGACAGCAGAAGGTGTTAGGGTCAGGGCTGGGCCGGGACCAGGTCTTCTGACACCTGGGCCCGAGCTCTCTGCCCCTCTGCTCTGCCTCAGCTTAGGTGCCCCTGGCTCTGGGAGGCCCCTCACCACCTGGGTGGGGCCCTCATGATGTGTCCTATAGCTCTAATCACAATGCCCAGCCCTTCTCTCCTCATCTCCTCCCGGCCTCCTGACTCCACACTGCCCCTCTGACCTCTTGCTCTTCCTCTAACCCCTGCAGCCTTTGCCTGCCTCCTAGATCCCTGCAGAGGGCAGGGGCAGGCCCAGCACATTCCTCACGTCCCCAGAGGGCTCAGGGGATGCTCGAGAGAACCAGGCGCTCTGTGAATGCGTGTTGGCCAGAATGGCACTCGGGGGCTCACTCTGGGATGCCCCGCACCTGCACCTCCTCAGGTATCTACGCACATGAGGCGTCCCCAGCCACCAAATCTAAACGCACTAGCCTCCTCCCGGCTCCTCCTGTCCCCTCTTCACAGCACTGAGCACCGGAAGTTTCAGGATCCCGTTTATGGAGGAGGACTCTGGGGTTCGGGGAGGGGGTGGCATGTCCAGGCTGGAGGGGCAGGACCCATGACTAGGACCGAACAGGCGGTCCTGTCCTTTGAGCTTCCAAAGGGAAGGGAGTGGGTCTCCGTCTTCTGTCCTCCTTTGACCTGCCGTGCCAGTGCGTACACCACGGGGGCCATGAATTTAGGTCGATCAGAAGGGCACATTTTGGACTCCAGTTTGGGGTTGGAAGCCCTGCATGACCTGGTAGGGTGCCCTGCAATACCCACCTTTGCCCACCAGAGAGCGCTGTGGGACAGGAACCCAGGTGGGACCACATGGAGCAGCCGTCAGCGAGACAAGTGGGGGCTGTGATGGTGGGTGACAGTGACCCCTCACCCCCAAGGCTTGCCTTTGGTGACAACTACCTCGTTGGGTCCTCACGGCAAGTCCAGAAACTAGGTTCTGTTAGCACCCCCACTTTACTCATGAGAAACCAGGATTCAGTGTTGTCAAGTGATGTGTCCCAAGTCACCAGGTGGGAAATGGGAGAGCCAGGGCTGGAACTCGGCTCTGACCCCAAAGCCCAGACTGTGGGCCACACGACCCCCTCCCTCACGCAGGCTGCTTGTCTCCGCCTTTCCTCCTGGGTGCCTTCCAGGTGAGTTTGCGGGCACACTCCACAGTGGGGAGGGGTCTCCCTGAGCGAATTACTTCTGGGAGGTGCTGGCCGCCCCCCAGCCAGTGGGGGCCGTGGGGAGGGGATCCCAGGCCACAGGGCCGGAGTCCTTCTATTCTGGCCCCTGGCAGGGCCGGCCCCTGGGGAGCCGCCAGGCTTATTAATGTCCTGCTGAGTCAGGGGCTCTTGAGTTGCAGCATCACAAGACTCAGGCGGGATATTCTCGACTCCCCAGGGCCCCTCCCACCTGCGCTGCCCACCCCTGGCTGGGGCTCCGTGGCCTAGGGCAAGTCTCTTCCCCTGACTGTGAGGAGGAGATAAGAACCAGTTGGGGGGGTAATTAGACAGCTCCCCAGTGGACTGACACATGGGAGGGGCTGAGAAGCCAGAGCCCTCCTTGCAGAAAATGCTGTTTTGAAAGCTTGCTATAAGCCCCCGTCCTGGGGCAGGGGGTCCTGAGCTCGCTGCCTGCCCATACTGGCCTGGCCGGGGCCAGCAGCTTCAGCTGAGTGGGCTTGGCTGGGGCCAGGCACAAGCTGGGCTCGGCTTTCCTGGACATTTGGAATTGGGTCTGGTCACATGAGCAGGGCACTGGCTGACCAAGAAGAAACTGGACTCGGGGCTGAGGGTGGCGGTGGCAGCAGAGGGGGCCAGTCTGCAGAGGACAACATGAGGCAGATGCACCCCCGGGGAGAGGGCCCCCAGCTCCTGTCTCTGTGCCCTTCGTATCCCCTCCAGCCCGGGCTCTGGGAGACGCCCTGTGTCCCCAGGCCCAGCCCTCCACGTGGTCCTGCAGGGCAGAAGAGGACAGTAGTCATGGTTTAAAAGCTATTTGCTGAGGGCTTCCCAGGCCCCATTTGGAGTGTAACACACACACCAGCTTCTCAGATCCTCACACAGTCCCTGTAAGGTGGGTACTCAGTTCTCCCCATTTTACAGATGAGAAAATTGAGGCCCACAAGGGAAAGTCACCCGCTACTAAGTCACAGAGCCAGGCCTCGAGCCCAGATCTGGCTGACCCCAGAGCCCTGACGCTTAACCTGGATTCTAAACTCACTCGTTCAGTGTGGCATCTGTGGGACGTGTTGAAAGAATTAACGGGTCAATAAAGGAACTTCGCACCTAGCAAATTCCTCTTTTCACGTCCTTGA
The DNA here is from genome assembly GCF_040939455.1 of Microcebus murinus. Classification (NCBI taxonomy): domain Eukaryota; kingdom Metazoa; phylum Chordata; class Mammalia; order Primates; family Cheirogaleidae; genus Microcebus; species Microcebus murinus. Next base: position 89,416,518 of record NC_134115.1, on the reverse strand, counting down.
CCCCAGGCCCCTGGCACTGCCCCCATGCACACACTGGGGTGGGGGGTCTGCCCAAGGCCCTGCCGCCTGCACATTTGGTCCATGCCGGGACTGGCCGGGACTGCGCACACCAGCCCCACCTCAGATCCTGCCCACAGCTTGGAGAGCCCTTATCCGTCAGCCCCACAGGTCCCCAGACGGGCAGCCCACCCATCCCTGTTATCAGGGGACACATTCCAAGCCAGGCCTCTCCTTTTAAGGAGGGGAAGATAAAGCCCGCCACTTTCCGGCCCAGTGGGGCCGGCGCCTGGGGCAGGAAGGGATTATGGTGACAGGAAGGGCTGGGCCTAGCCCTTCTCAGAGGTGACCTATTCAGGAGGGTCCCCTGCTGGGGGCTGGGGCTGGAGGAGGGACAACTGCTTCTTGGGAGGCCAAGAGGCCTCATGTTTGCTCCCAGGGGCCAGGATGTGGCGGGTGAAGGGGGCCGGGTTTAGCCGGAGGCTGGAGGCTGCCTCTGGGGAAGGTCGCAAGGCACCTTCCTCTGGTGGCCTGGCTGACACCTGTCTGTCCACGGCCATCCCCAGGCCCAGCCGGCACCTGGCACGGGGAGGGCTGAAGGGAACAAATGAGCTGGATGCTTCAGTCGTGAGCAGGCAGGTGAGGCTGGGGTTTCTGCCTCGTGCAAGCCCGTGTCCTCCCCGCTGTACTTGGTGAGTCAGGCTGGGGGCGGTGGTGGAGGGTTTGGGGACTTGACTCAGGAGCCCTGAGTTGGACCTAGAAAAGGCTCAGCGTGGAGGCCGGCCCCTCACAGGCACCACGGACACCGTCTCTGTGGGACACTCGCATACACTTGGCCCCGATTAGACGGCGGCACACGCCGGTCTCTGTACAGACAAGCGCGCTCGTCCTCGTCAGCGCTGCAGGGACGTGACGCAATTGTTTTCCCATCGTGCAGGGGAAGAAACTGAGGCTCAGATGGATGCAATCGCTCATCCAGGGCCACACAGCTCTAAGCAGAGGAACAGGGTCGGATCCCAGCCTGTTTGGACCTCAGCGTGCAAGCTCCTGATCCCCACATCCCCAACACCTTCCTGTGGATTTGTGCACCGCCTTGTCTACGCAGCAGATGTTTCCTTTCTCCGAGGTCTCGCCCGCCCCCGCCACGGCCAGGGAAATATGCAAACAGAGGCCCGGGGTCCTCCTGATGGCCATGAGCCCCCAGGCCCTGCCCAGACGCCCCTCACCTCTGCACCAAGCCCTGAGCCGGGCCCACCTTCCCAGCCCCTGGCAAAGCAGCGCGCAGACCCGAAGGTGGGGAGGCCGGCCCGGCCAGGCACAGAGGCCACGGCGCCACGTGTCCCCAAGAGGCTGGCAACAGGCCGGCCCCGGGAACCTTTCCCAGCGGCGCAGAAGTCTAGAAGCAGAGCGGGCCAGGCCACGCAGTGTGGGGGCAGGCAGCTTGTGACATGCCACCAGCCCTCGAGATACCACGGCAGAGTCACCCGACAGGGAGAAGCAGGGACGCAGACGACGGTCTTGGGCTTCCAGCTGCACACGCCTGGGCTCAAATTTTAGCGCTAAAGGGGCCTCAGATTTTGGTCATGACTATGGGAGACCTAAGGGACACGCTTGTCCCCTGACAATGAATCTGGAAGGAGCATATTCTTTGAAGCATTGCTGGTCTTGCAGAAAGGAGGAGAAGATTGCATGGAGCTCCTTTCACACAGAAGACAAATAAACAAACTGAGCTGGTCCGGCGGCTGGGGAGGGGGCGGGGGGGGGGGGGCGGGTGCTGTGCCTGGAGGGGGAGCAGGGCCGGGCAGGGCAGCCCCGGTCCCAGGGACAGGAAACTGGTCTGTCCCGGCACGCAGTGGGCGGGGAGGCCAGCGGTCAGGTTCCCATAGCGACACTGCTAGGACGGACGTCCTGGTAACAGTCAGAAGCAAAGGACTCCCTGCAAGGGAAAGCCCACTAGCCCAGGACTGTCTCGGGTTAAGATCAAGCCACGACCTTGTGAACTAAGATTAATTTACACACGAAGGAAGTTGACAGAAATGAGAACAATCAAAGACTGCATTTTAGAACACTCAGGTTCAGAATGTGTAGACCAGGTAACGTGGCAACTATGTCAAGAAATCCAGCGGGCAACACAATCTCACAGACAAAGGGACTATTAGACATGGACACACAGACCTGAAAACCAAACATAAACAGAGGCTGGGCCTGGTGGCTCACGCTGTAATCCCAGCACTCTGGGAGGCCGAGGCGGGAGGATCATTTGACGCCAGGAGTTCGAGACCAGCCTGAGCAAGGGCAAGACCCCAGCTCTACTGAAAATAGAAAAATTATCTGGGTATGGTGGCAGGTATCTGCAGTCCTAGCTACTCAGGAGGCTGAGGCAGGAGGATCCCTTGAGCCCAGGCGTTTGGGGTTGCTGTGAGCTGTGATGATGCCACTGCACTCTACCCAGGAGACAGAGTGAGATCCTGTCTCAAAAAATAAATAAATAAATGGAAAAGCGAAAAATTGGCTAAGGAGATTAGACACAATTGAAACAAAAGCCAGGGAAATAGAAGATGTATCTGAAATTTTTCTCAGAATGCCACAAAAATAGAGAAGGATGAGGAAACTATGAATGAGGGATGAGAGACAGGAAGGCAAGAATGGGGAGAAAGTCGTGTGTGCTCAGAGAGGAGCACTGTGGGAGCTCACACCACCTGCTCTTATGAGCTTCTAGGGCACTGGCATCAGGAAGGGGAGATGGTTCCAGAATGATTGACAAGCCGAGTGGAAAGGGTAAGTAAAAATGCTAAACGTGTTGGTAAATCAGAGCAAACATCGCACGAAATAATAGCATCGTTTCCTTTGGTGATTTAACAAAAAGACACCCTGAATTATTTGACAATTTATATAAATCAGACAGGGGTAGTTTGAAGCTAAAGACCTTGTATTGTGTGGGAGAGAGACCAACATTTGCAAAGTTTAGACTTTGTAAATACACACGTTACCATTTGACAGTGACAACAAAAGGAATAGAAATTATATGTATTCCAAATCAGCAGAGAGAGAAAAGTAAAAGTAAAATGCAAACTAAAAATTCAATTCAATAAAGAGCAAGGAAGGAGAAAAAAGAGACATAGAAAAAGTTGAATAGAAAATGAAAAAAATAAAATGGCAGAAACAAGTCCAAATATATCCATAATAATAATAAACGTAAATGAACTAAACTCACCAATTAAAAGATTCTCAGACTCCATAGGAAAAAAAATCTAGATTGATGAAGTTTAGAAGAGATCCACCAAAAGATTAAGGATCCAGAAGATTGAAAATAAAAGGACAGTGGCTGACACCTGTAATCCTAGCACTCTGGGAGGCCTAGGCAGGCAGATTGCCTGAGGTCAGGAGTTCAAAACCAGCCTGAGCAAGAGCAAGACGCCGTCTCTACTATAAATAGAAATTAATTGGCCAACTAATATATATAGAAAAAATTAGCCGGGCATGGTGGTGCATGCCTGTAGTCCCAGCTACTTGGGAGGCTGAGGCAGGATTGCTTGAGCCCAGGAGTTTGAGGTTGCTGTGAGCTAGGCTGACGCCACGGTACTCACTCTAGCCTGGGCAACAAAGGGAGACTCTGTCTCGAAAAAGAAAAAAAAAATTATCTCACCACAACACAATCAAGATATGTGTTAATAACAAAAAGAGAAGTTTTCTAAAACCTGCCTATATTTGGAAACTGAGTTTAAAACTTCTAAATAATTCATGGATAAAAGAAGTCATGATGAAAATTCGAAACTATGTAGAACTGAAAAAAGGTGGAAAATATTGCCTATCAACATGTGTGGAATGTATCCTTCAAAGACTGTTTGAAGGAAGTGCTTGTATCACAAAGAAAAGCTGAAAAGTCATACAGTGTGTGCCTAACTTGAGGAGCTGTATAGGCTGGGCGTGGTGGCTCATGGCTGTAACCCCAGCACTCTGGGAGGCCAAAGCAGGAGGATCACTTGAGCCAGGACTGTGAGGCTGCAGATAGCTGTGATGACGCCACTACGCTTCAGCCTGAGAGACAGAGGGACACCCTGTCTAAAGAAAAAAAAAAGAAGCCATACAGAGAATAGGAAACTAAATCTAATGGAAGTAGAAGGCCGAAGGGAGAGGAGAATAACATGACTAAAGAAGGAGGATTTAACTACAAATGGCAGAGAATAAAAAGAAAGTAAGAGAATACTATCAATAATTTTATGGTTTTTTTTTTGAGACAGAGTCTCGCTCTGTTGCCCAGGCTAGAGTGAGTGCCGTGGCGTCAGCCTAGCTCACAGCAACCTCAAACTCCTGGGCTCAAGCAATCCTCCTGCCTCAGCCTCCCAAGTAGCTGGGACTACAGGCATGTGCCACCATGCCCAGCTAATTTTTTCTATATATATTAGTTGGCCAATTAATTTCTTTCTATTTATAGTAGAGACGGGGTCTCGCTCTTGCTCAGGCTGGTTTCGAACTCCTGACCTTGAGCAATCCTTCCGCCTCGGCCTCCCAGAGTGCTAGGATGACAGGCGTGAGCCACCGTGCCCGGCCAACAATTTTATGTTAATAAATATGAAAACTTAGATAAATTGGTCAAAAAATTAGGAAAATGTAACTTGAAACGGATCCAAGAAGTAGAAAACCTAAATATAACTATTAAAGAGTATTAGGGCAGTAAATATTCTTTAAGTATCTGTTGAAGAATGTCACAATGAAAGAAAACACCAGACGCAGGTGATTTACAGGTGAGTTCTAGCCGACTTTTAAGGCACAATCCTTCCAGTGCTGTGCAAACTATTCAGCAGGACTGACGAAGGTCTCTGATGTGATACAAAGCTCACGCTGTGAGGCCCGTATTACCTGGACACCTAAACCAGACAGGAGCAGTACTAGAGAGGGAAATCATAGCTATTTCACTCATGAATCTAAAGGTAAAAAAACTAAAACTTGAGCGTGCAGAATACAACAGTGTTTAAAAAACATAATAAACATAATGGAATTAGGTGTAGTCCAAGATTGCAAGGGATGGTTTAATATCAGAAAATCTGGCAGTGTTGGCCGGCGCGGTGGCTCACGCCTGTAATCCTAGCACTCTGGGAGGCCGAGGCGGGCGGATTGCTCGAGGTCAGGAGTTAGAAATCAGCCTGAGCAAGAGCGAGACCCCGTCTCTACTAAAAATAGAAAGAAATTAACTGGCCAACTAATATATATAGAAAAAATTAGCCAGGCATGGTGGCGCATGCCTGTAGTCCCAGCTACTCGGGAGGCTGAGGCAGGAGGATCGCTTGAGCCCAGGAGTTTGAGGTTGCTGTGAGCTAGGCTGATGCCATGGCACTCTAGCCTGAGCAATTAAGTGAGACTCTGTCTCAAAAAAAAACAACAAAAAACCAATATATATATATATTTAAAAAAAAGAAAAAGAAAATCTGGCAGTGTCATTTACCACATCAACTGATGAAAGAAGGAAAAATTATTTTAATAGATGCTGAGGAAGAATTTTTAAAAGTTCAACATAATTTCATGATGTGGCCTCTTGGCAAATCAGAAACAGAAGGGCTAACATAAGCCGCCTTCCCTCTGAGACTGGAAACAAAAACGTTGTGTTTACCATTAGCGGTTCTGCTCAACGGGGAGCACTGCAGATCCGACACTAGTAACACGCCCAGAAAAAATAAAAACAGGAGGATTGGGAAAGAGAAAATAAAACACATTATTCTCAGATACGATACACTATATAGAAAACCCAAGGGGAGAGTTTAGCAAGATACCTAGAGATAAGAACAAAAGTTAATTGCTTTTCTATATACTAGGAACAAACAAATGGAAAATGTACGTTAAAAAATAAAAAAAGAGGACACCATTCACAGAGCACAAAAATTCTCAGTATCTAAGAATAAGTGTGATGAAATGTAGATAAGAATCAGGCAGAAAATTATACTGTTTTCTGCAAAGAAATTAAAGAATGAGTTAAAAGGGGGACATGAGATGCGTAAGCATAGGAAGCCCTGATATGACAGGGACGTCAATGCTTCATAAATCCATCCAGAGACTCAGTGCAAATCCAATCAAGGTCCCAACAGGAGGAGTTTTGCAGAATTTGACCAATGGTCCTAAAATGTATATGAGTGAGCTAAAGGCCAAGATACTCCAGGAGAAGAACGTCAGGGGGGAGCTGCCACGCTGAGACTGGGACCTCTGAGGTTGTGGAATTGGACAGTCTTGACCGTGGGCAGCAGTCCACTCACTACCTGATGGAGCAGAACGGAGAGCCCAGAATCAGACCCTCACGTGCGCGACTCCGCTGTGTGTCAGAGGTGGCGTGGAAGAGCAGTAAGGAAATTGAGCCAAAGCAGGCTTTATCCATATTTTCCATAAGGATTTGTTTCTATTTCTTAAAAGAAACCCTATTCCTATTTCACAAAATACATAAATGACAACTCCTGATGGATTAAGGGCTTAAATGTCAAAGGCAAAACTTTTGAAGAGTGTCTTGTGAGTTTCTTTCTGACCTTGTGGGAAAGGATTTGTTAAATAAAGACACACACACACACACACACACACACACACACACACACACACACACGCACTAACCATGAAATAAAAGAATAATATAATCCCATGATATTAAGATTTTCTCTTAATCAAAAGACAAAATGGGCCGGGCGCTGTGGCTCACGCCTGTAATCCTAGCTCTTGGGAGGCCGAGGCGGGCGGATTGCTCAAGGTCAGGAGTTCAAAACCAGCCTGAGCAAGAGTGAGACCCCGTCTCTACTATAAACAGAAAGAAATTAATTGGCCAACTGATATATATATATAAAAAATTAGCCGGGCATAGTGGCACATGCCTGTAGTCCCAGCTACTCGGGAGGCTGAGGCAGAAGGATCACTCGAGCCCAGGAGTTTGAGGTTGCTGTGAGCTAGGCTGACGCCACGGCACTCACTCTAGCCTGGACAACAAAGTGAGACTCTGTCTCAAAAAAAAAAAAAAAAAAAAAAAAAAAAGACAAAATGAAGAAAGTGACAAGTTGCTAAGCTGGAGAAGATTCTTTTTTTTTTTTTTTTGAGACAGAGTCTCACTGTGTTGCCCAGGCTAGAGTGAGTGCCGTGGCGTCAGCCTAGCTCACAGCAACCTCAAACTCCTGGCTCAAGCCATCCTCCTGCCTCAGCCTCCCGAGTAGCTGGGACTACAGGCATGCGCCACCATGCCCGGCTAATTTTTTCTATATATATTAGTTGGCCAATTAATTTATTTCTATTTATAGTAGAGACGGGGTCTCACTCTTGCTCAGGCTGGTTTAAAATCCTTAACCTTGAGCAATCTGCCCGCCTCAGCTTCTCAGAGAGCTAGGATTACAGGCATGAGCCACCGCGCCCGGCCAGAAGATACTTTTAATATGTATAATTGGCCGGGCACGGTGGCTCACGCCTGTAATCCTAGCACTCTGGGAGGCCAAGGCGGAAGGATTGCTCAAGGTCAGGAGTTGGAAACCAGCCTGAGCAAGAGTGAGACCCCGTCTCTACTATAAATAAAAAAGAAATTAATTGGCCAACTAATATACATAGAAAAAATTAGCCGGGCATGGTGGCGCATGCCTGTAGTCCCAGCTACTCGGGAGGCTGAGGCAGGAGGATGGCTTGAGCCCAGGAGTTTGAGGTTGCTGTGAGCTAGGCTGACGCCACGGCACTCACTCTAGCCTGGGCAACAAAGCGAGACTCTGTCTCAAAAAAAAAAAAAATGTATAATTAACCAATAATATATAATATATAAAGGACACTCTGAAATCAGTAAGCAAAGGACAAAAAAATAGCACTAGGAAAATGGGCAAGAGATGTGAACAAGCATTTCACAGAAGAGGAAAGGTGAGCAGTGACTACTAAGAGATACTCGTCTCCGTTAAGGATCAGAGAAACCCACAGCAAGACGGAAAGAGGTGCCAGCCACACTCACTCGAGTGCAAAACTCAGTGCCAGAAAGAACACGACCAACCAGATCTCTCCCGGATTGCTGGTGAGGTTACAGGATCCAGCACTTCCACTTTCAGGTGGCCGTGAACACTGGGTCCACCTGAGGACGTGTAGAGCATGGTGACGTAGCACTGATCATGAGGGCAGGAAGCTGAGCACGGCCCGATGCCCCGGGAAGAGAACGGGTGGGCTCATGCACACTGCTGAGTATCACACGGCAGCGAAGCCAAACGAATGGCAGCCACGCGCAACAACATGCACGGCTCGTGGCGTGACATCGAATGATCTCTTTTACAATGTACAAAAGCAATCAAATCAAAAAAATACATTGTTTAGACCATATAATTGATAACTATTTTTTATAGCAAGGGAATGATATAATTCAGGATTTGGGGAGGAACACATGCAAATAGGTATTGTCAGTGTTTTGCTTATTGATTTTACTGGTGGTTTCATGGGTGTTTTTATTATTTAATTTAAATACATTTAAATTATTTTATTAAAAATAAATACACCTTAAAAGCGAGCACAGAAAGCAGCACGGCTGGTCATGAGAGTCGTGATGGCCAAGGATTAGGATGAATCCAGTTCATCCTGGGCCTCTGAGGTCTCTTAGCAGAAACTGCAGCTCAGGCCCCCCCACCCCACTGCGGCGCCCTCCCCCCCCCCCCCCCCCCCCCCCGTGTCCAGGCAGGGGAGATACTAAGGGCCAACTCAGAGGGTTTTGCTAAGTGTCAGCAATGGGTACATGGGCTCTATTATTACGCTGTCCATGGTAACCCGGGGCTTGGAGACAGGGAGCTGATCGGTCCCTGGGCTCCCCCTTTCCTGGGGGTGGGGGGTGGGGCAGACAGGACTCCCCGTCTCAGCCCCGCCTTCACTAAAGCTCAGGAGCTTCCCTTCCAAGAAGGTTTCCCCGAGACCCTCCAGCCCGGCCCTGCTGGTTGCGACTAACAGAAACCCAGCTCCAAGCTGCTGCAGCCAAACAGGGACTCACCCACTTGAGACGTCCAAGGGTTGGGTCCAAGAATTGAGCCCCTGGCACAGTTGATTCCTCCCATTTTAGAGATGCTGAAACTGAGGCTCAGAGAGGTGGAGAGATTTGCCCAAAGTTGCACAGACTGCGATAAGAGGCGGGTGCTCTTCCGGCCTGGTGTGCTGAGCAGGTTTGTCTGCAGGAGGAAGCACAGCTGAGTGAAAAGCCCAGTGACTTTGGTGGCAGCATGTCTTGCATGAACAGAACAAACGCAAACCGGTTTCCGGGGGCATGCCTTCCCTCTTCCTCACCCGCAGCAGCTGGGAGGGTAGAGCTAGCCACCCCAGGGACCCCGAAAACCAGACAACAGTCCCAATGCCAGACTCCCCCAAGAAATGCAATCCCACAGGTCCTCATGCCCCCCGGGAGTGGAGTGGAATGCCGCAGCCGCCTGGGTTTGAGCAGGAAGGAAAGGGAGATGGAGGGAGAAGGCAGAGGGTCTCCCACTGCCCCTGGGGGTGGGGCTCCCTCCTTCTCCCCTTGCAGCTGTCAGTGCAAACTCCCGAGCGAATGTTGAGTGCAGAAACATGCAAGGTGCTGCTGCGTCCGCCCGCGAGCAGCACTGACCTGGAGCTGTCTGGTCCAGGCCGGAGCGGGCAGGAAGCCTGCTGCATACCTGTTTGCCGCAGGAGCCGAGCTTTGAGTTAGTTGCCGCCTGTCCCTTCTCACCTGCCTGGGCAGGCAGGCAGCCCCGGGCGCTTGCTAAGGATTCAGAGGCCTGGGCCACACCCCGGATGGAAGCCCGCGGCCTCTCCAGCTGAGCGTCCTGGAGGTCGGGGCGGATTCTTAACTTGGGTCGGATTGGAATCAACTGGGAAAAGCTGGGAAAAGTCAGTTACATCCGAACCTCTGCAGGTGGGACCCCGGCTTCTTTTTTTTTATTTTATTTTATTTTTTTTTTGAGACAGAGTCTCACTTTTGTTGCCCAGGCTAGAGTGAGTGCCATGGCGTCAGCCTAGCTCACAGCAACCTCAAACTCCTGGGCTCAAACGATCCTCCTGCCTCAGCCTCCCAAGTAGCTGGGACTACAGGCATGTGCCACCATGCCCGGCTAGTTTTTTGTATATATATTTTTAGTTGGTCAATTAATTTCTTTCTATTTTTAGTAGAGACGGGGTCTCGCTCAGGATGGTTTCGAACTCCCAACCTCGAGCAATCCGCCCGCCTCGGCCTCCCAGAGTGCTAGGATTACAGGCGTGAGCCACCGCGCCCGGCCTAACCCCGGCTTCTTGACGATTGTTTTTTAACAGTGTCTCTCTGGCACATCCTGAGAGAGGCCACCTGCTTCCAGGGTCCCCGTGCGCAGGAGCGCGGTCCCGGTGCCCGCACGCAGGGGAGGTGAGGCCCGGCCCTTCCTCCACCCGCACCCAAGGACGGACGGACGATGGGGCGGCAGCGTGCAAAAACACACACACACAGTTAACAGCTCGGACAAAGCGCCCGGTTCACCAGGCTGCCACGACAAACCGGCACAGACTGCCGGCTGCAGCGCGGCGCTGAGGTGAGAAGTCCGGGCGAAGGTGTCAGCGGGGCTGGTTCCCCCAAGGCCTCCCTCCCGGCCGCCTAGATGGCGCCTTCCCGCCGTGTCCTCACTCGGCCTCTCCTCTGGGCCTGCGGGTCTCTGCGTCTCCCAGTGTCCGAGTTTCCTCTTCTTCCAAGGACGCCGGTCTGTTGGATCCGTGCCCACCCCGACGGCCTCATTTTAACTTCATCGCCTCTTCAAGGGCCCTGTCTCCAAATACGGCCGCCTTCTGAGGCGCTGGGCCTCGGGCTTCCCAGGCGAGCTGTGGGAGGTGCAGGTCGGCCCCAGACGGCCTTCTTCGCACCTTCATTACAAAAGGCAATAACGAAGCAAGGGAACATAAAGTATTGAAATCCGATCGACAACAGTTATACAGGTTAAAAACAAAACAACTTGTGTTTTAGTGATCAATTTCTTAGACGGCTAGGGAGAAAGTTAGTGGAACTTCTCTGGCGACCCGTTTGGTAATACTCACCAAAAACCTCACCAAAAAAAAAAAAAAAAAAATGCACGCACAGAGTCACTCACATACACTCCGCCCTGCGTCTGGCGATCCCGCTGCCGGGAATTGAACACAACAAAATAAGGCAACTGTGCAGAGAGACACAGACAAGGAGGATTCTAGCTGCATTGTCTGTATTTACCAAAAAGCTGGGAGTCCGCGTCACGCCCCGTAGGGTGGCCGTGACGGGGAAGAAAGATAGCGCCGAGTGTCGGTGAGGGTGCGGGGGAATTGAAACCCTCGCACGTTGCTCGTGGAAATGTCAAATGGCGCAGTCGTCGTAGAAAACAGCGTGGGGTTCCTCAAAACGATAGACATAGAGCTTCCATCTGAACCAGCAATTCCTCTCCTGGCTATTTACCCGAGATAATTGCAAACAGGGACTCAGCCGAGTACCCGTACACGGACGTTCACAGCAACTCTGGTCCCAAGGGTCAAAAGATGCCAATAACCCGAACGCCCAGGGACACGCGAGTGCAGAAACAGAACGTGGCACATCCGAACAGCGGACCATCACTCGGCCGCGGAGAGGAGTGAGGCGGCCACACCCCTGTGGGCCTGGGCCTTGGAAGCGGAGCGCTGAGGGACAGAAGCCAGGCACAAAAGGTCACATACTGTTTCAACCCCTTTCTAGGAAACATCTAGAACAGGCAAATCCACAGAGCCAGAAGGCAGGTTAGGGATTGCCAGCAGTTGGGGGAGGCGGGCTGGGGTTCCTTTTAGGGCGGTGAAAATGTTTCGGAGCTGGATCGAGACGGGGGTGTACAACCCTGTGCACGCGCTGAGTACCACTGAGCTGTGCGCTCCATGCAGTTAATTGTGTGTTGTATAAAATTCACCTCGATTTAAACAAAAGTAGGAGCAAGCTAAAAAAAAAAAAAAGAGGCCTCTTCCACACGAGGGACCACCATGAGGTCACTGCACGGCAGGACACAGATGTTTAGGTTTGTTTTTTTTTTTTTTTTTTGAGACAGAGTCTCGCTCTGTTGCCCAGGCTAGAGTGAGTGCTGTGGTGTCAGCCTGGCTCACAGCAACCTCACACTCCTGGGCTCAAGCGATCCTCCTGCCTCAGCCTCCCCAGCAGCTGGGACTACAGGCATGCGCCACCATGCCCGGCTAATTTTTTCTATATATATTAGTTGGCCAATTAATTTCTTTCTATTTATAGTAGAGACGGGGTCTCGCTCTTGCTCAGGCTGGTTTCTAACTCCTGACCTTGAGCAATCCCCTCCCCTCGGCCTCCCAGAGTGCTAGAATTACAGGCGTGAGCCACCGCGCCCGGCCAGATGTTTAGTTTTTGATGTTCACAATATGTTAGCAAACGAAAAAGCAGGTCACAAAAATGATACAGTATAATTGTTGTTTTTGTTCAAAATATAGCTACGTTTTCACAAGTGCAGAGAAACACATCTGAAGGGGATAACCAAAATATTTATGCTTTTGGTTTTCCTGTCTGTTTTAGTTTTCTAAAAAATGCAAAAGCATCCTTGTGTAGCGCAAACAGACACACGTCGGGGAAAAAGGTCGTTTCTTAAAGAGACTCACCCTGTTCCTGAGAGGCTCTCGGGGGACTCTCCACACATCTGCTGGCCCGGCCCCGGACCAGAGAGGGGACAGGAGGGTAGGGGCGAGGTGGCAGGTCTGCGTCCTCCCACCTGCGACCTCCCCTCTCCATGCTAAGTCCCCCCAGGGCCTTGCTCACTGCTGTCCCTCCACAGACCCTGCGGCGGGAGGATTGGGGCTGAGGAGCCGGGATTTCAAGGCAGCTTGCTCTGTGCGGACTTGTCTCCACCCGCAGAAGCGGCCGGATGGAGAAGCAGCCAAGCCGGCCCCTGGGGGCTCGGATCGCGTCTCTCGCCCCGCTGGACAGCCCTCCTGGAGGCCAGGCCCCGGGCTCGGCTCCTGCGTGGGGTGCTGCCAGACCTCGCAGCCGGGCCGTTGGCGGGAGGAGGTTTCTCAGGAATCGGGAGCCCCTCTCCCACCAGCAGGCCCATCCGAGGCCAGGCTAGTTAACGCGGTGCTTGGGGGTCCAGGGCTGCTCTGGGGCCAGGGCGGCATCTGTGGGTTTAATTACCAGACGCAGAGCAGAGCTTGGACGTCCTCCTGGCGAACGGCCGGGCCCCGGGGACCCTGATGGCTTCACGAGCTTCCGTGTTAGGTAGTCGGATAAAATACAGGCCCCTCAGTTAAATATGAATTTCAGATACATGAATAGGTTTTTAGTACAAGTCTGTCCCACATAATGAGTCCTGTATATGTGTTTACTAAGTCTGGCATGAATATCGAGCCACGTAAACATGTGTGTTCAAGAGAGCATGGAAGCGTGAGTGTGTGCAGTGGTGCAAGAGCACACAGGCATGAGCGCGTGCAAACTCCGGCGAGGCTGCGTGTGCCATTTCATATCTAGGTGCGTGTGTAAGTGTAGCTCTGTGAATGTGAACTTGGATGTGTTTTCAAGTTTGCACATACATGTATGTTTACCCAAGCACATGAAGTGTGGGCATGGAAGTACCTGTGTGTGTATGCTACAGAATATCGTTGCTGGAGGGAAGCGTAGAGATCTCCTGTATGCAACTTTACATGTGAGAAAAGCAGGGCGGGCCAGTGGGACTGAGCGTGCATGTGTGTGTGCACGCGTGCGAGCATGTGAGTGTGCGAGTGTGAGCACAGGCTCGTGGGGGCCTGGCAGGGCTTTCTGAGCATCTTCCTGTCCCCACAACTGCCCTCTTATTGTGATGCCCGTTGCACACATGAGGAAGTCAGGTGGAGCGCGGCCAGGGCACCAGCTTGCCAGGGGCCGCCTGGGCCACGTGTGGTCACACGTGGCTTACATAAGCGCCATGGGCCAGAGCAGGCGCCAGATGTTCCATCTCTTCCCAGAGCCAGATGGTGGTGGATCCGGGACTTCCTGGGTTTTTCTCGCTCCTGCCATCCCCTTTCCTGCCCCTTCTGGATTTTCCCCAGGCAGGGGAGGGCTGGGGACATGGGGACTTCATACTGGTGACGACTGCCTCAGCCTGGGAAGCTGCTTCCCCAGGGCAGGGCCCCAGGGAGCTGAGATGGGGTCTGTGCAGACGCTTCTCCTCTGGGGTGGACTCCCTACGCAGTGCTCCTCCCACGCTGCCTGGAAGCAGCTTCCTGCAGCTGCTGTGACCCATTGCTGCAAGCTTAGTGGCTTAAGACAACACACGGTTATTATCCTAGCCTCACACTGGTCTCCCCAGGCGAGGTCAGGCGCCGCAGCGCTGCACTCCCTCCCTCCGGAGCCCCCAGGGCAGAATCGTTTCCTTGCCTTCCCCACCGCCCCGCATGCTCGCCCTCCTGCACGTGTGAGGGTGTGTGTGATTGTGATGCGCCCACCTGGAGAGCCCGGGCCACGCTCCCTGGTGTACGGTCCGCTGATCAGCAACCTTCATCCCATCCGCTGCCCTGATCCCTCAGTGCCATCAGTCCCTTCCGCCGCCGTGACAAATGACCACAGACTGGGTAGCGTATCAGCAACAGAAATTAAGTCTTTTTTTTTTGAGACAGAGTCTCACTCTGTTGCCCAGGCTAGAGTGCCGTGGCGTCAGCCTCGCTCACAGCAACCTCCAACTCCTGGGCTCAAGCGATCCTCCTGCCTCAGCCTCCCGAGTAGCTGGGACTACAGGCATGAGCCACCATGCCCAGCTAATTTTTTCTATGTATGTTTTTAGTTGTCCAGATAATTTCTTTCTATTTTTTTTAGTAGAGACAGGGTCTCGCTCTTGCTCAGGCTGGTCCCAAACTCCTGAGCTCAAGCGATCTGCCCGCCTCGGCCTCCCAGCGTGCTGGGATTACACAGAAACTTCATTCTCATGGGCTGGAGGCTGGAAGTCTGAGGTCAGGGTGCTGGGACCGTCGGGGTCTAGGGACGGCCCCCTCCAGCTTGCAGACCATGTCCTTGCCGTGACCTGGCACAGGGGAACGGGGAGGCAGCCCTCTGGGGTCTCTCTGATAAAGGCACTGGTCCCACTCAGGAGGGCCACCCTCATGACCTGGTCACCTCCCAAAGGCCCCACCTCCTAACGCCATCGCACGGGGGTTAGGGTCCCATGGATTCGGGGAGACACAAGCATTCAGTCCAAAGCAGCATGCAATGTAACACAGGCTCGGGTTCTGGGAACCCACGGTCGTGTGGGTGGGGGACAGGGTGTGTGGGTGGGTGGGGGCGGGGAGGGGGGAGGCGGTGAGGGGGTGAGGGGAGGAATCTTTGTCCCTGGCGAGCCTGGCTTTCCTGGGAACCCTCTCGAGAGTGTCAGGGCCGTGAGCAGCTCTCAAGGGTGGCGAGGAAGCGTGGCAGCCGCTCCTGCTGCAGACGCAAATTCCACCCCATCATGGCTCCATCCGAAAACCTGCCCGTCTCCATGGCAACCACAGGCCTTCGGGGCTCCTGGACATTGTGGTTCAACTCCCATGAGAGGGAAGGCCCTGGGGTTTGTCCCCTTCCATCCCCAGCAAAGGGACATTGGCTCCAGGCACCAGCTTCAAAGTCAGAGGGGCAGGGGGGTGGGGGCGGGCGGGCTGCAAACAGCTCCTCCCCTAGGCCAGGGGACAGGCCGGCACAGGTGCCCCAGGATGGGGGTAAGCTGCCTGCCTTGGGGCTCCCCAACTCCCCCCTGCTGCCTGCCTGTTCAAGCCCCCAAATGTCCCCAAATGGCCAACAAAGACTCGTGGTCCTTTCTGGGGCTGGGAGTGATGGCCTAGGTGGCTCATGCTTGTTCAGCAAGCCCGCCCCCCCACCCGGGGCTCTGATCCTCACAGCTGTGCAGGGTACATTTGTCCCCATTTCATAGAGGGAAAGACCAAGGCTCGGAAGTCTCCGTGACTTGCCAGGGCCGGAACATGAACCCGGGACCCTGCTGGGTCCCATGTGCTCTTCCCTGGGCGCCGCCCGGCCCTGCCCAGCCCCAGCCTGGCCCCTCAGCCCTGCCTCGGCACAGACTGGGGCCAGAGGGGTGCGGGAGGCAGTCCCCAAACCACCTCCAGGCGACTGTGGCTCGGGGCTCTGTCTTGCTTTCTCCTCACGGCAGCATGAAGGACACCCTGTATGGACCCCGCTCAACATGTCATGCTGCTGGGGACCACCCCAAACCCCCGGCCAGAGCAGCATCGAGGACAAGCCACGCATTTCCTGCTCTTGGCCAGGGCTCCTTAGACCTCCGTGGATCCTGCTCAGGGGGGGAAAGGACATGTTTAAAATCACCTTTCAGATTCCCGTAGCTGTGATTCTTGCCGGAGGCCCCGGGGTGCCCGTTCTTCTGTGATTACTTTGGCCACGACAGCTGGGGAGGTGGGAGGTGGCGCTGGGGGTGGGGAAGGGCTTCTGGAAGGTGGGGGGCAAATGCAGGCCAGCTGCAGGCTCCGGGAGCCCAGCCCGAGTGGGAAGGGCCGAGAGCACGGGGCTGGGCCCGACTGCCTGTGGGACAGGTGTCACCGCACCAGCTGGGGCCTGTGTTGCCGTTCTCACGACGGCCTCCCTGCCCGGGGCTGCTCAGGCCTCGCTCCCAGCCCAGGCTCCGCTACATCCTAGCTGGGCAGCCTCAGGGAAACAACTTTTCCTTTTTGAAACTCAGTTTCCCCATCTGTACATGGGGATAGAGTGGCCCTTATGATCCAGCAATCTAGTGGGCTGGCACAGCCAGGCCCACGGGGACACCCGGTCCCTCCCCGGCCCTCCAGTCACGGTGGGGAATCGAACGTCACTCCATGAAGAGGCTGATTTCTGAGGGTTGCGGGAAAGGGGGAGATCTGAGGGATGAAGAAAGAAATGACACCAGTTGCCACGAACCCTCAGGAACGTGGAAGAGACCAGTGACCCGGATAACCAGGGAGACACGGACCAGACAAACCAAGAAGGACACACAAACATTGCTCATGGGTCTCCGTGCCGGGATCCTGATTCATCACGCTCTTCACCCGGCCCCGGGGCCACATCTGGGAGGGGGGGCGTGTCCTGACCACGTGGGGTTTATCCCGGCCGTGGGGCAGTGGCATTCGCCATGAAACAGGGGCGCGGCGCAGTGATTGGCTTCCATCACCACAGCGCATTAACCAGGCCCGTGAGCACACACGCGGTCCTGTCTTGTCCCGTGACTGGGGTGCTCGAAGCTGTCACCCAACCTGCCACCTGCCGCCTCCTGCCCAGGCTCTCTGTGGGACGGGAGGGCTGGCAGGTCCGGTGGCGTCACAGCCTCCCCCTTGCTTCCTCCCCTGGGCTCTGCTCTTGCAGTCGCCCCAGACAGGTCACCTGGGAGGGTGGCAGCTCCTCCCACAGCCCCAGGTCTCCGTGGGGAGGGGCCGCAGAGGTAACATTCCCAAGAGACATCCTCGGTCAAGTCCAAGGAAAGCCTCCGCCCAAAGTCAGAGCCCTCGTCAGATTTGAGCCCAGCGCCATGCCGGCGTGGGTGTGTCCTGGCTCCTTCCTGGCCACCAGGGCCACGATGCCAGGACCCCAGAGACTGGCGCGGAGCACGGACCCCAGGCCGTGCCAGGCCCTGTGGGGAGGGCAGCCATGGGTCGCACAGCAGCCCACGGGAAGCGCTGTCGTCTGCTTTGAGGACACCGAGGCTCCGGGAGGGGACACCAGCTCTGGCGGGAAGTGCTGGCGCTGGCCCGAGCCATCCCAGGGCTGTGGCTCCCAGGCACACGCCTGCTGCCTTCTAGAGCCCTTCCTCCAGCGGTTCACAGGGCGCTCTTGGGGTTCCACCGTCCCCACCAGGCCGTGGAGCAGGGGTCCTCAAACTTTTTAAACAGGGGGCCAGTTCACTGTCCCTCAGACCGTTGGAGGGCCGGACTATAGTTTAGAAAAAACCATGAACAAATTTCTATGCACAGTGCACATATCTTATTTTGAAGTAAAAATACAAAGGGGCAGAAACACCCGCATGTGGCCCGCGGGCCGTAGTTTGAGGACGCCTGCCCCAGAGGATCTGCTGAGAGGTTTCCATTCTTCAGAAACCCCTCCCCACCGCCTATCCACAGCCCCCAGCGCCAGGGCCCCTGGGGACCCGCGTCCTTGCTGGGCATGGGGGCCCCTGGGGACCCGCGTCCTTGCTGGGCATGGGGGCCCGGGCGGCAGGAGTCTGCCCCAGCTCAAACGTGGAGCTGGATTCACCGCAGATGACAGATCCCGAGGGGGTGGGGCGAGGAGAGAAGGAAGGCGCCCTTACCCTCTGCTCGCATCTGGGACAGGCGCCACGTGTGCACGCGTGTGCACACGGTGCTTTACCCAGCTGGGGTTCAAGATTGGACGCTGGCGTTTGAACTGTGGTGGCCCCGCTGGACCCGGCACTCCTGACTCCTTCTGGACAAAGACAAGGGGCAGGTCCCCGCACCCCCGGCGGGATGGGCGCGGGAGAAGCCAGGGGCCTGGGGCGAGTGAGCGGGTCTCGGTCCCGTCTGCAGGGCGCCGGCCCTGGGCAGACCCCGCCCTCGGGGACGGGGGTCCCTGCGGCAGGAGGGCGGCCAGCGGGCTGGGCCTGCGAGACCCCACCTGTGGGGCCGGCTGGGACGGGATGTTGTTCCCTCCCCAAAAGGATGCTGTGGGTCATGGGTTGAAATGTGTCCCCTGCCCCCAAAAGACTGGTTGGTGTCCTAGCTCCCAGCACCCGTGGATGTGACCTTATTGGAAATAGAGTCCCTGCAGATGCGACTGAGATAAGTTAAGTTGAGGTCGTCCTGGTGTAGGGTCACACGAAGCCAGTACGACTGTTGTTGTGAGAAGGGGACATACAGACAGGGGACAGACACAGACACAGAATAGAAGGCCACGTGACGACTGAGGCAGACAGCAGAGTGACATGGCCCAGGAACACTGAGGGTTTCTGGTCACCCCACACAGACCGGGTCACGCCCCACTGCGCTGCCTCCTGGCTGGGCAACCTTGGGCAAGTCACATGCCCTCTCAGGGCCTCGATTTTCTCATCTGTGAAATGGGCTCGTTGATCACGCCTCGTCAGAGGGTTGCTGTGAGCTGTGGCCGGGCGCGCACACGCAACACGCTGGCTCGGGGAGCTCGGGCCTCTGCCTGAGCTTCCTGTGGACCCGGGACAGGACACAGTGGGGCTCCCAGGCCCGCGTCCAGTGAGCCCTCACAGTGAGGGCTTCCCAACCAGCCCACTGCCCGGGCCTTGGGTGTGACAGCCAGCACCCAGCCTGGGGCTAGGAGGGCATCAGACAGGGACCTCAGGGATAAGGGACCAGCCAGCCCATACCCATTGCCCCCCGGCCACCAGCCCGTGGTGCTGTCTGGGCCAGAGAGATCGCCCCCCACCACGTGGACAGAGGGCCCCCGGCCAGGAGCCACCGCGTCACGTAAGGGAAGAACCGCACAGGAGAGGGTCCGTTTGCATGTCACCTGTATTGTCCCATGAAATGCACATCCATGAACAGTTGACTTGGAAATGACCTATTAGGTCACACTGAGTCCAGCCTCTGGGGGCCCAAACGGCACCGATGCCCACGGGCTGTGGCGTGTGTACCTGATCTCCTGGCCTGGGCCAGGTGCCACGAGAGGCCAGCTCACACCTGGGCCCTTTGGCTCCTGGGCAGCAGCTCCCCAAATGCGCTTGAGGAAACGGTGGTTCCTTGGGGGTTGGTAGGTGTTCCTTAAGAAAAGGGTTCTGTGGTCAAATAAGTTTAGGAAACATGGGTTAAACAAGTCTCGGCAAGAAGCTTTCCTACGGGACTTATCAGAGCCTTTATGACAACAACGGCCCTTGCGAATGTCCAAAATGGGGGCAGAGTGTGCAGCACTTCCCAAACATATTGGACCACAAAGCCCTTTCCCCCCCGAAGCATCTTGCAGGCGGTGTCCTGCAGGGCGCCCTTTGCAAAGCGCTGCCCTAAGCTAACGGCCACGGCACCTGCGCCAGGCGGTAGGTGGGGTTGGTTGGCAGGTGTCGTGCTGTGGCGTGGTGGGCACAGCCTAAAACCCAACAGTCATGACGATGGAAGGACAAGACACGGCTCGGCCCCTCCCAGCATCTGGGTTGTGGCCGGTTATCTCCAGAGCAGAAGCTAAATCAGGCTGTCCCCACGGGTGGGTCCCGGCCCGCAAAGAGAGGAGACTCGGAGCAGGAGGCCTGGTCACAGCCATGGGGTGGGCCGGTCACAGCCACGGGGTGGGCCGGTCACAGTCACGGGGCGGGCCGGCCTTGGGTCACCAGCCTCCAGCCAAAACGGGGAGACAGGGTGGGGTGGCTGGCTCCACCTCTGGGCCGCCCGGGTCGGCCCCGCCCACCCACCGCCAACCCTGCCTCCTCGGGCCGCCCCGTCCCTCCGTCCCCGTCCCCGCGCTGCGGCAGGCAGGCGGTTCACCAGGCGGAGATGAGCATCTGGCAGGTGTTCGAGGACATCCAGACCAGCTCCACCAGGCGGAACTGGAAGTAGCCGATGACGAAGCCCGAGATGACGTCCGTGACGTGGTGGCGGCCAATCATGACACGTGACAGGCCCACGCAGAAGGCCCAGAGCACCAGCAGCACGCGCAGGGGCACCGCCAGCACCAGGTGGCTGAGGAAGAACTTGGACACCATGGCGGCGCGGCTGGCGTGCCCGGCGGGGAAGGCGTAGATGTCCATGGTGAGGTAGTCCAGCAGGCCGGGGCTCGTCTCGTACGGGCCGCGCCGCTTGATCAGCTTCTGCACGCCGGCCACCGTCATGATGTCCAGGAGCAGGGCTGCGGGCGGGACACACAGGCCGGGGCGTCAGGGCCTCGCCAGGCCAGCTGCTGCCCCGACTCCCAAGACCTCCCCTGCCCCACCAGCTCAGCTCAGCCCACCTGTGCCCTCCCTCCTCGCCCCTCGACCCTCGCCTCTCGCCTTGGCAGACAAGCGTCCCTGACCTCCAGCTCCTGAGGCCCCCGCACTCCCCATCCCCACCGGCTCCCTCGCTTCTCACCCCCTGCACACACCCCACGGTGCATTCTCCTCCTGATTGCTCCCTGAGCCCTCACCCCTCACAACACGTGTGCACCCGCCCGCCCACGGCCAGGGCGTGCTCCACAAAGGGGCCCAGAGCCAGTCGGGAGCGAGGTGTCTCCGGCAGCTACAGGCGCCTGGAAGGTCTCAGTCCTGGCGTGGGGCCGGGGCTGGGCGCTGTTTCTCAAAGGACCTCACCGCCCTCCCCTCGCCCCGCCCTGAGCGCCTCACACCGCCGTCCTCTTTTCTTAAGAGCTGAAGTGCAATTCACATCACGTGCGATTCCCGCTTCAGAGTGCACGGTTCAGGGGCGTTTGGTGCGTTCGAAATGCTGTGCGGCCACCACCTCCATCTAGTTCCAAGACATTTTGTCACCCAAGAGAAAACCCTGTACCGTTACCAGCCACTCCCCCGCCCTCCCCCGGCTCCGGCAAACCACCAGTCTGCTGCGTGCGCCGTGGTTTACCTGCTCTAGACACCGCGCACATGGCACAGACGACGTGTGCCAGTGCTTCCCTCCTCCCGTGGCCGGCAGCAGTCCCCTGTGTGGATGGACACACCCTCAGCTCACCCCCTCAGCTGCCTGGGACCTTTGGGCTCCCGTGGATCCCGCTGCTGCGAGGCGAGTGTTTGCTGCGTACCTGTCCCAGGCTCCCTTGGGCACACGGCCGGAGCGGGACGGCTGGTTCGCATGGTGGCCCTAGCTGTGGCTTCTGGGGAAGCCCACACTGTTTTCACAGCAGCTGCACTTTTTCACCCTCACTGCACAGAGGACAAGACGCAGCTGTGGGGCCCGCAGCGTTTGCACCCGGTGCTCCCTCTTTCCAGAAGGTTCCACCCTTCCCCCACCCACCACCTCTGGGAGACCTGCCCTGGCCCCAGAGAGGCCAGGCCTGGGACCCTGCCTTCTCCATGCCCGAGTCCCTCCTTCATGGCACCGGGCCCCTGAGGAAGCCATCGGGTGTGGGAGGGTCAGCATCAGCTCCCCTCCCCTCCTCCGCCATCTCTATGTGGGGGCAGGGCCACGCCTCCTTGTCTGTAGGTCTATCCCTGGGCCAGACACAGAGCAAGTCTCCCCGTGTTAGTCATATTACTGGCCTGAGGCTCACAGCCAGGGCTGGGCTCTTTCCCTGGGTCTCCATGTCTCTGCCACCACCCGCTGTGCAGCCTCAGGGGAGCTGCTCTGCCTCTCTGTGCTGTTAAATGAAGGCACCATGCCAAGGCCCTACTTTCATCCAGCTGATCAGCAGCACCGAGACAACCAATTCGGGGGCTCCGGGTAAATCCTCCCCATCCTTTGGAAGGCCCGTGGAGGTCATGCCCTCTGACCTGGGGGTGGCGTGGCAGCAGCAGGCCAAGTAGCACCCTGGGGCAGGTGCAGAATCCTCAGGGAACCTGTACTCCTGGCCCTGCTTCCCTGGCCTCAGGTGACCTCAGTGACCCCGTGAGGTCACAGCACCTGTAAGCCCGTCTTCAGTGACAGTGACAGCAGTGTGGGGTGGTGGCAAAGCTCACAAGCGTCACAGCCAGGGACCCAGGTTTGAGTCCCAGGCTGGAGCCTCCCAGCTGTGTGACTGCGGACAAGTCACCGAGCTTCCCTCACCTCCCAGCTGGGGCCCAGCTCAGAGCCTGCGGGTGACCAACTGTTCCGGGCTTCCCAGGACACAAGACATTCAGCGCTACAGCAGGGAGGTCCCAGCACACCAGTGGGGCCTGTCCCCACAAATGCCTGGCACACGGGAAGTGCTGGGTAAGGCGGGGGACCACTACTAGGCGGCACTGAAGTGCAGCCTGGCGCTGGGGGCTTTCCTAGACAACTTTGCCGCTTTATCAGAATGCTTGCCTCTCTCTCAGCAACTGCTCTTTCTCTGAAATGGAAAAAAAAAACCCAAAACAACTATAAAACAAACACACGATAGATGATGCTCACTGTAAAAAGTTTACAAAGCAGAAAACAGGAGTTAGAGTTTAAATCCCCTGTAATCCTGCCACTCGGAGGTAGCCACTGTTCCAGAACCTCCTATCCCTCTAGAGTGGAGACTTAGAAAAGCTGAAACATGCATTGCATGTTGCTTTTGAAAGTCTCGCCACGCCACAGCCCCGCCTCCCACGCCCTGGAGCCTGAGGCGCTGTGGCCTAACCTGCCGGGCCATGGCTCTGCCCCAAAAGACACCTCCTCAGCTGCTCCCTAGGCTGAGGGGTCCTGGTGTCCGCACGGCCACCTGCCCCCAGCCACACACCCCTCCAGGCCCTTCCCGGCCATTGGCTCAGAACTTCTCGGCCTCTCCCTTCCCTGCCCGTCGCAGTTTGCTGCCCGCAGCCTGGCTTCTCGGTTTCGGGTCTGAGCCCGATCTCTCCCGGGCTCGCCTGGCACTGGCTGAGCCGACCCAGGAAGCAGGTGCTCAGAGAAGCTGCCCGGCGGGGAGGAGACAGGGATGCAGGGGACTTTGTTCTACGCTTGCCGGCCAGTGCCATGGCAATTTGTTCCCTGGAGCTGAGTCCTCCCAGGAGGTGGCCGGGAGGTATGTGGCCACCAGCCTGTGCGCTGCTGACCATGCCCAGGCTTGGAGCCACCTGGATTCTGCAGGAGGTCACAATTCCAGCAGGGCAGAGGGAGAGGGGACTGCCAGCTCTCCAGGGCAGGGGAGCTGGAGGGAGGTGGCTGCACTATCGTGGGACTCCTCAGCCCCGTGGAGCAGCTGAAGAGGCCAGGCCAAGAGGGGCCGGCTGTCCCTCCAGACAGGGAGGCCTCTCTCACCTGCGAGCCCCGGGACAGGCTCTCTCTACCTGGGGAGGGGTGATATGAGAAACCTCTGGAGTCACGAGGGCTCGAGTCTCGTTGGCTGGGCTGTGCAGAGGGTGCTGGTGCTTCTGGCTTTCGGGGTCGACCTTGCTAATTAAGAACGAGTTCCCCCAGCTCTGGGAGCCTTGGCCTACCCACCTGTAACAGGGCTGTCACAGGACACAGTGAGCTAACCAGTGCGTGTGGAGCCTCTAACACAGCCTGGGGCGCGGCGGTGGAGGGCATGTTGCTGCCATCATTCCTCTCGCCAGTGCCGGCCGGGCCGGCCAGGGGCCAGCGCGAGGCCTTCCGACCCTGGAGCCCGCGTGGCATAGAGCAGGCGCATCAGCGAAAGGGTTTTCTCCTCTGAGGTTTCACCAGGTCAGAGCGATCTGGCCCAGGCTCTGAGACTCCGCACCCAAGGCATGGTCAGAGAGTCCCGGGCCAGGCCAGGGCCGCCCCGGTGCCGGGGGACAATTGCTGGCTGGGATCTGGGTGCCAGGAGTGCTGCCAGAGATGAGGGCGGTTCATGTGGACCAGGATTGGGCCCCGAGGTAGGTCAAAATATGACAGCAGCCACTGGGAGGCACAGGCCATCTGTCCTACTGGCAACCAGCTTTCTTATCGGAAAACCAGGGCTTGGCCGCTGAGCGGGTTAAAATCTGCCTTCCTGGCACAGGTGCCCTGGGGAAGGCGGCTGGGTTCAAGGAGGAATGGGGGAGGGGAGAGTTCACTGGGACACCCAGAGGCCTCTCTCTGGCAGGGTGGCCTGGTGCCTTGACCTCCCCACATGCCCCAGCTCCGCCTGGGCTGCCGGGCACCACAGGCTAAGGACTGAGCTAGACCCACACCTTTCAAATTTTTTAGCATCAAAACATTTTTTCCGCCGGACGCGGTGGCGTGCGCCTGTAGTCCCAGCTACCCGGGAGGCTGAGGCAGGAGGATCGCTTGAGTCCAGGAGTTCTGGGCTGTAGTGCGCTATGCCGATCGGGTGTCCGCACTAAGTTCGGCATCAATATGGTGACCTCCCGGGAGCGGGGGACCACCAGGTTGCCTAAGGAGGGGTGAACCAGCCCAGGTCGGAAACGGAGCAGGTCAAAACTCCCGTGCTGATCAGTAGTGGGATCGCGCCTGTGAATAGCCACTGCACTCCAGCCTGGGCAACATAGTGAGACCCCGTCTCTTAAAAAAAAAACAAAACAAAAAAAACCAAAAAAAACAACATTTTTTCCCCCAGTGAAAGCATGAAGACCCAGTACATGAAGCAGACGTGGCTGTAGCTATGGGTGTGTGGGGGGCCGCACCTGGAGCTCAGCTTGCAGGACCCTCCACTGCCCCCCTGGGAGGCTTCTGCACTGCCCACGTCCCATGACTCCAAAACCCCACGCCATGGTCTGAACGTGTCCCCAGAAGTCCACGAGCTGGAAACTTAATCCCAAGGCAGCAGTGTTGGGGGGTGGGGCCTGGCGGCTCTGCCCGCCTGTGGGTTAGAGGCGTTGGTGAGGGAGGGGAGGATGAGTCCAGCCCCTTCTCTTCTCCATCTTTCTCTCCCCCTCTCCTCCTCTCCGTCTCTCCTGCGAGGTCTTGCCCTGTGACACCCTCTGTCCTGCAATGACGTGGCCCAAGTCCCTCGGACTTCCCTGCCTCCAGGACCGTGGGCCAGACAGGCTGCTATTCTTTGCAAATCGCCCTCTGTGGCGTTCTGCTGCAAGAGCAGAAACTGAGACTCCCTCCCCCATATCTGAGCCCTTGGGAAGCTGCTGCTATTCCTGGCTGCTTCCACCTCTGGAGGCCACAGTGAGGTGGAGACTCTGCCCCTTCTCTGCCCTGTGCCCCAAGAGGACCGGTGCCTGGTTCATTCATTCACTCGGCCACCAGTTCTTGGGCTTCCCCGGTTCTCGGGCCTGCCAGGCGTGTGCCAGGCCTGGGGCTGGTGGATTCGGCTGGCAGCGGCCCACGTGGCTGGGGGGAGGGGGTGGGCAGTGAGCAAATCGTTACAGGGTTACTTTGTCCCAGGTG
This sequence comes from Microcebus murinus, assembly GCF_040939455.1. Taxonomy (NCBI): domain Eukaryota; kingdom Metazoa; phylum Chordata; class Mammalia; order Primates; family Cheirogaleidae; genus Microcebus; species Microcebus murinus. Next base: position 89,390,754 of record NC_134115.1, on the reverse strand, counting down.
TGACCGCCCGAGGCCCACCATGCCCGGCCCCTGGTCTTGGGGGCTGCAAAACGGAAGAGGCAGTGGCCCCTTCACCCTCGAGCCTCAGGACGGTCCCCAGCAGAGCCCACGGCCTCCGGGTCCTACTGCCCCTCCTGCGGGGCCTGTTCCCTCCTCCAGCGCGGCCGCCCTGGTGTGACTGTGACGCTGACACCGTCGGCACGCCGTCTGGCACCCAGAAATAGAAGCAAATGGCGCCACCACTCAGGGCTCCAAGAGCCCTGCCCCACGGCCCGTCCAGTCTGCTGACTACGTCCCCTCCTCCACTCGGAGGGGCAGAGGGACCCTCGTCGGGGGAAGGTCCACCTGGAAGGAGGCTCAGGGGCGAGGGCCGGCCCCGCAGTGTGTCTGGGCCGGTCACCCCACCTCCAAGGGCCTCCCTCGCTGCGGTCCCCGGGGCGGAGGCCCCGCACTCAGGGTCCACTTGAGACCCGCCTCAAGGTTGGTCACTGTGAACCTCGTGACCTTGGGACCCCCTTCTCCTCAGTGACGTTAGGGGGTCGACGAGGAGCCTGCTCCCAGGGCTGAGAGCCGCGGGCGCTCCCTAAACGGCACCTGGGACCCTGGCGGAGGATGGCAGGTCGGCCCGCCCACCGCTCACGCCCTTGCGCCCGACAGTCCCACCCTCAGGCCCTTTCAGGGGGTGCGTCTGAGACCCTGAACCTCCCCCAGGAGACACAGCTGTTCCCGAGGCCTCAGAGGGTGACAAGGACCAGCCTTGGGGCCCACCCTTCCCCCCATCTCAGGGCCCTCGTGGCATGGTGGCCAAGGAGACGGAGTGCGGGCGCATCCTCGAGGCAGGACAGGAGCCAAAGCCTCCTCCGCAAAGAGCTGCCGTCCCGGAGGACGTGGAAGCAGCTCCCCCAGCGCTGCCTGCCCGCGGCTGCGTGCGTGGGGGCGGGGGTGCGTGGGCTGGGTGACCTCGTGGACCCCTTCTGGGTTTGGGCCTGAGGACTTTGCCCCTGAGGACACGCTCTGCAGGACCAGCTCAGCAGCAGGGCAGGACCCCGGGGACCAGGGCTGGGTGGGCTGGGAAGCCTGGGCCCAGGTGAAAGACGGGGCTGCGTGGGGCTCCTGTAGGCTGGAGAAGGGACAGGTGTGGGTGGTGTCCCCTGCCGGCTGGGGCTGTGAGGAGGGGTCCCGGAGCTCCTGGCCTGGGGGTCGACCCTGCTTCTAATCCCCCATCCTGACTTCCCAGAGGTTGGGAACCGGCGTGTCCTGCCCGGGTGGCGGGGGGGAGCGAGAACGGGCCTGAACCCTCTGAAGGGCACTTGGCTTCGGAATCAGAAGTCTTTGCATCGCGTCACCCTTTGACTCAGCGCTTCCCTTTGTAGGAATATCTCCTTGGGAAATAATAAGGGACACGCACCGTGACTGGCGGTCAAGGATGTCCCCCGCAGCATTATTTATAACACTGAAAACTGTGAGATAAGCCCGTGCCCTTCAGTAGGAGACAGAGGGGACACTCTGTGGCCGCGACTAGACAACAGAGCGCTCTGTGGCCACTGCGGCCGAGGAAGAGTCTTTACAGCCAGGGAGGGCGGCCGGTGAGGGAAGTGGCAAAGGCCGGTTAGGAAGCCGGTTCCCAGTGGGAGGCCGCCTCTGTAAAGTAAGATGCGTACGTAAGTAAATGTGTCCATATGCAGAGAAAAAAGTCTGAAAGGTACTACACTCAATGTCAGCAGAGCTTCCGGCTGGGTAGGAGGATTATGAATGACTTTTATTGTCCTTTTGTAGTTCTGTGCTTCAAATCTTTCTTACCACGAACATGCATTATTTGTGCACATTTTAAAAAATGTTATTTTTACAAAAGGACAAATATTCCACTCATACAGGGTCCCTGGAGTAGCCAAATCCATAGAGACGACGGGGAGGGGAGGTCGCGGGGCACCGGGGGAGGGTCGGGGAGTGCGTGTTTCCCCGGGGACTGAGTTTCAGTTTGGGAAGATACAGAAGTTCTGGAGTCGGACGGTGGTGACGGCTGCACAACATGAGTGTACGTAGTGCCACCGAACGTACACTTTAAAATGCTTCAAAATGGGACATTTTATGTTATATATATTTTATCAGACACATAAAAATTACTTAAAAACCCAGAGCAGCATCTCGGAAGGACGCGGCCCCTGGGGAGCGTTCAGTGAGCAGAGAGCTGGGGTCGCAGGGAAACCCCGAGGGAGGCAGGAATGATTTGCTATCGGGCGCTCTGCTGTGCCGGCCCGAGTGTGGTGTGTGTGCGCATGCATGTGTGTGTGCGCGTGCGCCTGTGTGTGTGTGCAAGCATGCATGTGCCAGGCCCCTGCTTCCCGGACCCTCGGTGCCCGGGGATCTGACCTGTGGATCCTGGTTGTTCCCATCTCTCCTGGCCTGAGGGACTCTGCGCAAATGTAATTCACGGAATTTCCATTTTCTCACTGGAAGCATCCGCACGCTAAGGCTAGGCTGTGAAGACTGTTGGGGTTGGGGTGCAAGGAAATCGGGGTCCTCAGTGCCACGCCCGACAGCACGTTCACTCGCTCAGCTGAGCGCCAGGCCCAGGGGGAGAGGGCAGCAGGGCAGTGAGGTAACCAGTGCGGGGATGGCCGGTGGGACCCGGGCGTGGCCCGTCGGCACCGCTCGCTGTCCCGCCCCCGAGTGCCAGCTGCGAGGGTGGCTGCCAGGGCGGTGTGTGGCGGGGCCCTGACTTGGTCTGGGGTGATCAAAGGCCTCCCTGAGGGACCGACTGGTGCGCCGAGCCCCGCTGAGGTGACAGGAGGTGACGCAGGTCACCGTGGGGAGGCGCCCCTCTGAGGGGCCGGTGTGTGTCTCCAGCGGCAGCACATCCGACAGCGAAGATTTGGGAGCAGACTAAACATCCCTTATTAGGGACAGGTCACGCGAGCCTCGTGGACAGGCTGTCAGCTACGTTGTGCCTGGGAGCAAGAGCCAGCAGGCGGGGGTGGCAGAGCTGGCGGAGCCGACTGTCCGGACAGCTGACCCCTCGCGGCTGCCGTGAGGGCCCGGGGCGACCAGGATTCCGAACGGCAGGGGCAGCCGTGGGAAGGCGGCGAGCGGCAGGATCGCGACAGGAGCAGCCCACCGTGTGCTAGTGTGTGCGCAGGGAGCAGTCCGCGCAGGGATGTGATCCGGACAGCAACAGAGGTCATCCCTGGGCAGGACGTAAGGCAGATGCTCACTTTCTTCATGATCCACCCTTGCAGTGGCGGAAATTTTTCTTACTACGACGACGTATAATGAAAAGGTGCTCCACGTCACTAATCATTAGGGAAATGACAATCAAAACCACAATGAGATACTTCACACCTATTGGGATGGCTATGTTAAAAAAAAACAACCAGATAATAATAAGTGTTGACAAGGATATAGACATATGGGAACGCTCCTGCATTGCGGGGGGAATGTAAAATGGCGCAGCCTCTATAAAAAAATGGTATGATGGTTCCTCAATGAAACATACAACTATTATACCGTGTGAGCCAGCAATTTCACTCCTGAGTATACAACCAAAAGAATAGATGTATGTGCGCTGATGGTCATAGCAGCATTATTCATAGCAGCCAAAAGGTAGAAACAACCCAAGTATCCAAGTACAGATGAATGGATAAACAAAATGTGGTCCATCCATGCAGTGGAGTATTATTCAGCCTTAACAAGGATGGGAATTCTGACACATGCCATGTGACACAGGGAGTTTAAGACCGACCTGAGCAAGAGCGAGACCCTGTCTCTTAACAAAAATAGAAAAAAATTAGCCGGGCATGGTGGCAAGCGCCTGTAGTCCCAGCTACTTGGGAGGCCAACCTAAGAGGACCACTTGGGGTCAGGAGTTTGAGACCAGCCTGAGCAAGAGTAAGACCCTGTCTCTACAAAAAAGGCAAAAATTAGCTGGGTGTGGTGGCACCTGTAGTCCCAGCTACTCAGGAAGCTGAGGCAGGAGGATTGCTTGAGCCCAGGAGTTTGAGGTTGCTGTGAGCTACAATGATGCCACGGCACTCTAGCCGGGTGGTGGGGAGACAGAGACATATGAAAATATACAGTTTTAGTATTCAGGAAAATCTCAATAAAGATACTTTTATAGAGGACGGAGGTCAAGACCACAAGACTCAGGGCCATTTTCCAGCCCAAGGCAGGCCCGGGAGGGAGCCAGGATGGGCCTGCTCACCTGCCACCTGGCTCCCTTTGGGGCATCAAGCTGGCTGCTACAGGGGCGGGACAAGGAGGGGCATAGGATCGTTTTGAGGTGTGAAGCGCTTGGAGGGGACCTGGGGCTTCTGATAACAATGGCAGTGATGATGATGATGGTGGTGATGATCGTTATTTCACATGTGTCAACCAACATTAGCAAGTGCCAGGTACTTTCTGAGTAATTCTTCAGTGAAATGTCCCAACAACCCATTTGACAGATGAAGAAACTGAGGTTCAGAGAGACAAAGTCATTTGCCTGAGGTCCCACAGCCGGGCTGGGATTTGCCCCCAGATGCAGCTGACTCTGGAGTCTAGGCGTTTGCCGGCTGCTAAGACCCTCTGGCTCTGAGGCTTCCAGAGTCTTGCCAGAGTGCACCGGGGCAGGGAGAGCAGAGCGGGGCAGGGAGAGCAGAGCGGGCACAGGGCCGCCTGCCGAGCAGGGAGGATGCAGAGAACTTCTCCCGGCCCAGCTGGGACCCTTGCTAGGCCCAGTAGCTGGAGCGCTCATCGCCTAAGGCTCCCACGTCTGCTCCTTCAGGGCCCCGGGGAAGCCGGGTCCCAGCTGGATGCTTGGGGGCCTTGTTCCCCGCCCAGGGACTGCCCTGGGAGTTGGCTAGACACCTGGGGCTGTGAGTGGGCAGGCAGGCTGGGCAGGGCTCCCTCACCTTGCCGGGCCCTGCGGTTCCCACAACAGTGGTGTCAGCCACCCCCGGACACGTGCCACCCGCTCTGCCAAGTGCTTTACCGGCTTCCTGCGAATCCCCACTGCAGAACCGGAGCACCACAACAGGGATGAAGGAACTGAGGCTCAGAGGCAGCAACTGACTCGACCAAGTTCATACAGCAAGTAAGGGTTAGAGCAGGGACCTGGACAAAGCCCAGTCTAACCCCAGCACCTGCGTCCAGGGTGGCCCTGTGCCCCAGGCCCTCCAAGGACTGAAGGGCGGGCGGGACCCTGCAGGTCCTGCTCACGGGGGCTCTGTTCTCCCGTGGTGTGGGCACTCCTCCTGCAGGCCAGGCCAGAGCGGGTCAGAGCCCACCTTGGCTACCTGCTGCAGGTTTCTCCCTCCCAGCTGAGGGGCTGGACTGGCATCCTCATGAAGTGACCCCTGGGGATCCCAGGCCCATCTGCCTGCTCTGAGTGGCCAGTGCTGAGTGGCCGCTTTGCGCCAGGCCCGGATCTCTCCATGGTCTCAGCACCTGGATGCAAAGACGGAAAAGCTCCTCCCAGACCCCTCCCCCTCCTTGATGCAGACAGGCTCAGGAGCGCAGCAAACATACGGTGAGACATCCGGCCTGCAGGCCCACGGTGCGCGGGAAGGCGTGGGGTTTGCAGTTAGGAGGCCTGACACTTAACGGCTGTGTGGGATGGCGAGTCGCTTGATGCTTTTGAGCCTCAGTTTACTCATCTGTAAACTGAGGGCATCTTACTATTGACCTTGAAAGTTCATCAAGACCATTTTTACATCATAAAATACAGGTCGTTCATGGCACAGTATTTGGTACCTAATGAAGCTCAATAGATGATGTTTTTAAAGACTTAAACAGCTACTGTATTCTTATTCAAGAAACTTACTCAAGTCTTATTCTTTACCTATGGAGCAAACACCTTTGCGCCCACAGCAGCTGGTTGCGGGAAGCACCAGAAACCTCATCTTAAGGACCGGGTTGCAAATTTTTAAATGTTTGCATCAGGGGAATCCTTAAAAGCAAACATTCACGTATAAAACCAGATCAAAGTGGAGCTATTTCAGATGGTGGTGAGGGGAGCTTGCTTGCACACCTCCCACGGGGGGCTCACCCCTGCCTGGAGCCCATGGCTGCGGAGAGCTCCACTCCGCCTGCCTCGGTGCCCCTCGCCCTGCCCAAAGCGGTTCCCTGCCCCTCGTCTCTGAAAAATGCAAAGCAAAGCTAGAGTTGCTTCCAGTTCTAACCCTGGCTCCATCGCGGACTAGCCACGTGACCTTGGGCTTGTCATCGTCCTGTGCCTCAGTTTCCTCCCCCTTAAATGGGGAATAATAACAGCGCCACACACCAGGGGTCATGGCGAAGACTAGAAGCGATGACGTGGTTCACGCGAAACCCGGCGCACAGGGAACCCTCAGCAAGTCACAGCTCCCGCCTCCATGGCCGCACGGGGAGGGAAGGAAGAGGGCGGAGCGGGCAGGGTGTGGGAGAGGCTCCGGCGCAGGCTCTCCCACCCCACCCTCCCACAGCACACGCCGACTCCCAGCACCGTCGTCCTGACTGAGGCCCTGTGTGCAGCCGCAGATGATGAGAGCAGGTTCTGCCCCTGGGAGCCCCTGGCCCAGTGCCTCGGCCACCTCGCCCTGTCCCTCCCTCTCAAGCCCATGGCACCTGGAAAGAGCAAAGGCCTGTCTGTCAGGGCAACCTGGTGCAAATCTCAGGCTCTGAGGTTTGGCCAATTTGCTTTATTTATAGGAACCTTAGTTTACTGATCTGTAAAATGGGACTGGAAATGGCACCAGCCTCATGGGACTGTGTGGTCACGATAGAATAACTAATGCAATGTAAAGAGTTCAGCAATGAGAACAGGAAAGCACTGAGGGCGGCGGACCCAGCCACCTCGCGCAGGACGCGTCTGGGAGTTTCCTCCTCCCAGGGCCCACGCGCGGAGCTGGGCCTGCAGACTCTGGCGCCGGAGGGGGAGATGCCTGCTTTCGCTGTGACTTGCTCTGGGACTGAAGTCCACAGTGGTCCAACCCACACACCTTCTGGAGCTGAGACCCCTGCCCCACCTGCCCCTGGATAATAACCAAGCTGAGGACGGCAAGGAGATCAATGCGGACTGGCATGGAGGGTCCAAGCAGAGGTTCCCGGGGCACCCTGGGCATCTGGAGGTGCCTGGAGGGTGGGCTGGACAGGGGCTGGGTGCCCCCTCCAGTGGAGGGGACGGCTTGCCCCCACATGGGTCCCACGTGGCACCCGGCACAGGGCAGTGCTAATCTGAAAGATGCTGGTGGCAAAGACTTTGGAAAAACAAACCAGCAACTGGGGAAGGAGCAGGAAAGGACTCCGGGAGGCCGGGCGTGGCCCCCAGGACTGCCGGGTCCCTGAATGGGGGAGGGGATCTGTGGGGCAGCTCACAAGTGCTGTCTATGAGCAATCAAGTAATGAGGACCCCAACCATGGGGGGGCGTCAAACTGTGACACCCCGCTCCAGGACGCCCACCAGACACCTGATCGCCTCCCTTCAGGCCACCGCCTCTGGCCCCAGCCTCCCTTCCAGCTGCCTCTGGGCAGCGGCCATCTCTGCGGAGAGCGGGCCTTCCTCAGGGTTCCCGCGGCCCCCACTTGCAGGGCCCTGGTCCCTGCGTCCCTGGCTCTGGCTCCCTTACGCTCGCCCGTTTCTGGGGCACCTTCCTGCTTAACCTCATTAGAGTGTTCCAGCCGGCTTCCGAGGGCCCTGCCGTCCCGGCTGCGGCGGGCGGGCGGCGGGCTCCCTCCCCGGGGCCTGCGGCAGGTGTGGGCACACTCACCCAGGAGCAGGTTCATGAGCACCTCCTGGCCGGCCAGGGTGCTGCTCTTCACCAGGCAGAGGATGGTGCCGCCGATCCAGGGGATGCCATGGCCCGTGATGCCAATGAGCTTGACCATGGAGCGGGCGCCGGCCCAGGACGCGGCGCGGTTGGCGCACACCCCCAGCCGCTTGGACATGCAGATGTCAATGGCCAGCAGGGAGTTGAAGGCGATGCCCTTGAAGGAGGGGTTCAGCTGCATGCAGTCCTCCTCGGGCAGCTGCTGTGACTGGCGCCGCTCACGGGCCCCCTCGCCTGCGGGCGGGGGCTGCGCCGAGGGGCCCGAGGCCTTCCTGCCCGAGCTGCTGCGGGGCTCTGGGGCCCCCTTGGGGGGCTGGTTCAGGGACAGGAACTCGGCCCGGTTGAGGACGTTGTTGCGGTCCCGGGCGCGGGCCCGGTTCTGGGAAGCTGGCATGGTGGCCTTGCTCACGCCCAGAAGGCTGGTGCCAGCCCGGCTCCGAGGGCCTTCTCCCCGAAGACAGGAGCTGCCACCGCTGCCTGCCTCCCCGCCTTCTCCGGGGCAGCTGTTAAATATAGAGTGGAGGATTGTGCATGGCTGTTTACCTCCGGCTGCCACCAGGCTCCGGGGGACGTCAGTGCCAGCTGGGCAGCCAATCGAGCCCACCAACGCCAGGCCAGCGCCAATGGAGCCGCCGCCGCCGCCGGGGAGGCCCGGAGCCCACAGCTGCAGCCTGGCTGCCTCGGGCCTGGGCTATTTAAATCTGCCAATGGCTCAGCCCCGGCTTTGGGGGACTCTGGGAAATGTAGTTCTCCTGCTGCTCTGGACTCCGTCGTGGCCTTGGCCTCTGACCTTGGCAGAGGTGGTCCCGGACTTACCCCTGCTTCCGCCAGCTCCCCTCTGAGCAGTGCAGACCCCCGTGAGCCAGCCTGCCTGCCCCAGCGGCCTGGCAGCTTGGACAGAGTCCCGGGGACCGGACAGGGGAGCCCAGACCAGAGGCCTCTCCGGGCACCAGATGGAGTTAAGACGTCACTGACAGCATCATCTCGGGTCCCTTGGGGCCAGGCCCAGCTCCTCCCTCTGTGACAGCATTCACTAAGCTGGCAGGCTGGTTTTTCTTGTTTTGTTTTTTGTTTTGTTTGTGTGTGTGTGTGTGTGTGTGTGTGTTTTGTTTTCCCAATCAGTCTTGAATTCGGCTTCCGCGCATGATGGTTCAATCAAATGGCAATCTGTAAGATTTGATTTCCATTACAGGGAGCGGTACATAACGGATTGCCCCGTGAAGTTACTCAGAATTTTGCAAAGGGGGAGGGCTACAGCAGCTTCAGGCAACCCATAAATAGTTCCTGAGCACCTGGCACTGTGCTAGGAGCTGGGCACACTGCAGAGTAGGACCGACTCCATCCCCGTCCCGGAATCTCACAGTTCAGTGGGGATTAAAAGAATGACACATGAGAATGATCACAGGGCAGGCTGTGGGTCTGGTCTGGGAGTCGGGGAGGGCTTCCCCCAGGGAGGAGGAGCAGGTGGGGAGCCCGAGGCAGGGGAGAGCCTGCCGGCCGCAGACGTCTGGGCGAGGAGGGGCTGCAAAGCCGGAGGGCAGCCCGAGAGAGCCCAGCCAGGTTTGGGATTTGAGGGAGGTCTCCCTGCGCCAGTGACCTGTGCGAGCCCGAAGTCTCCACCGCCCTGTGACGTCTGGCTGGGCCTGGGTTCGAGAGGAAAAACTGCTTGTTGAAGCTGACCAGAGAGTCAGAAGTGAACTCCCTGGTGTCATGATTCCGGGTGGCCACGCACGGCCTGTCTGCCCAGCCCAGGTGGAGGCAGGAGGCCACCCAGGAAGCCCCAGGCCCACCCCACAGCCTCCCCAAAACAGGAAGCTGCCAGGGCAGGGGTGTGTGTTCCCTAGCACACAGGCTCCAGTCAGATAGATGGGGCTCGGCCATCTGTTGTGGCTCTGCCACCAGCTAGCTGTGAGGCCTTGGGCAAGTCCCTTCGCCTTGGTCTGTCCACCCATAACACAGGAATAATAGTTCCCACCTCTCAGGGTTGTGTCTCTGCCGCGCGGGGGCTCCGAAGTGGTGAGCCTTCAGCCCAGTGGGTTAGGAGCTGACTGTGGCTGAGACAAGAGGCACAGTCCTTCTTCCCTGCCAAGTGCCCCCTTCAGCAGGACCACCCCAGTGGCCTGGCCCTGCCCTATCCCTGGCTAGGTTGAGGCCAGAGCCCAGGAGCCCTCTGTCTGGGATTCCTTGTAAACCCCCTGCCTGGGCCCACCTCAGTCTTCCTCTTCCTCTTCCAGAGTGTTCCATTCAGGCCACATGGCCGCAGACGGGGTTGACCTAGACTGCATCCTGTCCTGCCCTCCTGGCTGTAGCAGTGATGCCATGAGCTGCCCCGTGCGGGACTCAGGACTGGGTCCGGTGCCCGCAGGAGCGAGCGTGTGAGGCACAGACACCAGGTAGCACGCCGAGCTCTCCGCCACGTCACCGGCACTCCTGTGACGCGGTGTGACGTCACCCCCACTTACAGGTGAGGAAGCTGAGGCTGAGGGGGTGAGGGCCTCCAGCCAGGAAGCTGAAAAGAGAAGAAGTCCAACTCCTAAGTAGTCCCTGGGGTGGGGACATGAGAGCCTTTGGACTCAGACCCCTGGACCACAGGGACCTGGTTGTGTCTGCTCAGCTCTCCACCACGGCCCTCACCCCATGCTCCCCGGGTGGGGCCCATGACCCGGGGTAGCCTCAGGAGGGGCACAGGAGCCCAGCCCAGACAGGGGCTATTAATACCCAGAGGCCTGTGTCAGCATTTCAGTCTGGCCAGAGCTCCTGGCAGGTTCTGAGGGCCCCACTCTGGAAAGGGCCATGGGGTTTGATTTGGCCCCAGCCCAGCACACAGGAAGACAGACCCTGGCTCAAACCCTGACACAGCCACTTCCAGGTACGTGACCACAGGCAAGCCCTTCCATCCCTCCCGGCCTCTGCTTTCCTCTTGAGGGCCGGCAAGAAGATTATGTGAAGCGTTCGTTCAGCCTGAAGTGGCTTTGGTGGCTTCTCCTGTGACCCTGAGACCTGCCTGCTCTCCTCTCTATGCTGGGGTGGCCCTGTTCGCGTCCCCAGGTGGCCGAGACGCCGGCATCATTTCTCACCCCATAAGCCTGTATGAGCATCTACTGTGGGCCGCACAGCCCCACTACTCAAGAGTCTTAGAATTCATTCATTCATCCAATGATTTCATTGATCCCTTCCTGTTGGGGAAGAGGCTAGCTGGGGAAATAGAATATAGACCTAGCCAGTTTATAAAACAGTTTAATTTTACCAATAGCCTTATTTTTTTTCTTACTATCAAAGTGTTACATACTTACTGAAATAAATTTAAAAAATATGATGATATAGGTATAATCCCACCACCTGGAGACCAGCACTGTTAACATGAGGGTGATCAGGTGACAAGAGTTTCTCACTTGTATCATTTTCAGTTATTGAAATATAGTATTTTACATAACCAAGTATTACTTTATTAATCAGAAAACAATATATATTGAACTATATGTATGTCATATGTAATGCATCATACACGACCATATGCATTTTAAAAATATGATCACATTATGAGTCCTTTTAAAAAATAACCTCCCTCCTGTTCATTTTATAATATAAACCTGGCCATGTTTCCATGACAACCCCATTACTTTCCAGTGGCTGCCTAGCATTTTGTTATGTGGATGGGTCATAATTTATGTAACCAATCCCCTATTATTGGACATTTAGATTGTTTCCATTTTGTAACAATTCAAAACTGCTCTAGGATGGCCGTCCTTATACATATATTCCAGTGCACTACACAGAATATAAATAAGTAGTGGAAGTGGCAAGTTCCAAAAAAGCAGTTAGCTCAGGAGCATTCCCTCAGGATCTGGGGGCAAACCTGAGCCACCGCCTATGGTCCAGACACTTCTGGTTGTCAGAGCACGTGGCAAGTCCCACCACCTTCTTCCCACCGCCGAGGAGGAAGAGCAGGCCCAGGGTAGCGACATCACCCGTGAGGCCACGCAGTTGGCCGGCACCAGAGCTGGGACTCTGGCGGGCTGGTCTCTCTGCCTCTGAGCCTGGGAGCTGTCTTCCTGGCCACATGTCCCACAGCTTCTCTGTTCTCTGCCTGCTTGGCCTCATCTGTCACTCGTTCACTTACTCGTTCCCCTCTCTCACTCACGGGACACTTCCTGAGAGCTGCTCTGCGCCAGGCCCCCTGGCAGGACCAACAGGAAGAGCAAAGGTGCCTCTGCGGCGGCCCCTTCCCTACAGACCACCGGGTCTCCCTGCAGGTGTGGCCGCACCTGGCCCTTGTGCCACATCGCCTTCCTGTCCCAGCACTGTTGAGTGCTGAGAGGTGGGGTGGGACAAGGTGGCTTCCCAGGGCCCACAGCTGGTATGAGGATTCAGAGCCAGGTCTCAAGCTCTTGTCCCTAACCATTGGACCATACCGCCTCTCTCTTACTTAAGATTAGCCACATGTCACCTGAACAGCAAAAAGTTATATGTGAAATAAAGACAAATGAAAAACAATAATAAATTAAAAAAGAAAAGGGCAATAAACTAAAGAAAAAGAAAAAAGATTAGCCGCAGTTTTCTGGCAGCTTTGTGGGCCCTAAAGCAGTTTGGACATTGTAGACACTTGTTGTTTGTTGTCTTTAAATGTTTAAGATAGATTTACCACTGATACTAAGAAGCATATTTATCGTTGGCTTACACTTAATCCCTGCGCTGCATGGATGCATGCACCAGACCCGGAGTTAAGTGCACGTCCCTGCAACACTGTGTTTAACGTCACAGTAACCCCACAGACGGGCTTTTCGTGTCCTTCATACAAGGGAGAAAACTGGAGCTCAGAGGTGAGGGGTTCTATTCAGGCCATTGACTGAGCCAGAGGGGGACCCCAGGATTCAGACATCACCCCCACCGGCTTATCCTCTTCTGTTCTTTCCTTTATTTTTCTTAAGCTCACATCTTTTTTTAAAAATTTTTTATTTTATTTTATTTATTTATTTTTCCTAAATGTAAGAATGTGTTCTGTAATATCACATCACTTTCTAAGCCTCATACACTTTACTTACTCTGTGTGTGTGTCTTTGTGGTGTGTGTCCTCCTAGCAAAACGTCAGCCCCCTGGGGCAGGGACTGTGATCTGTCTGCTCACTGGTGTGACCCGGGTGCCCAGGCGATGCCCAGCACACAGTAGACCCTCAACAAAGCCTGAATGAATGACTGTCCCCGTGCAGAGCCTCTAATCTACCGCACACTTTGCCACCAAAGACGATGCCAATCGGGAGGCTGGGATTTGGGGTAATGACCCCAGAAGAGACGGGGAGGGCGGGGAGCGGTGAGCAGCTGCAGTCCAGACGGACAGTCCAGACGGACAGTCCAGACGGACAGTCCAGACGGACAGGCCAGACGGACAGTCCAGACGGACAGGCCAGACGGACAGTCCAGACGGACAGGCCGGCGACCTGGGCGCTGGAGGGGGAGGGGAGCGGTAGCTGCGGGGTCGCTGCCAGCACGGGGAGGGAGCCCCGCGAAAAGCATTTTTCATCACCGCCTCCCGCCCCGATCGCTCTCTCAGTTCGCATTTCTAAGGCCGCTCCTGGGTTATTTTGGTCGGGAAACCTGATCCTTCGCTGGGTTTATTTTAGCACCTTGGAGAACTCCCAGTGCCGCTCCGATCCGGGCCGCGCCCGCCTGCTGTCGCCCCCCGCGTCCTTCCCGGGCGGCGGGGGCGGGACCGCGGGGCGAGGGTGGGGGCGCGCCGGGCCGGGCCGGGCCGCGCAGCCTCCGGGTCGCCGCGCCCGCGTCCCCCGCGTCCCGCGTCCCCCGCGTCGCCCGCACGTGGGCTTCGGGCCCCGCGGACGTGGGGCGCCCCGAGCCCAGCGACCCGGATGGACGTCCGGGAGGGGACGCGGGGTCGGAGCTCTGCGACATCGCCAGGCGCACGGGGAGGCGGGGCAGGGGCGCCCAGAAAGTTGGGGGCAAGGCCGGGATCCCCGCCCAGCCGGACCCCAGTCCAGCCTCAGAGCCTCGCCCGCCCGCCCCACGCTCGCAGCCCGCGGCCTGCACTCGCAGACACACGCACACGCTTGTGCGCCACACCCACGCACACGCGCAGACGAGCTCACCTGCACTGCGCAGTCCAGGCACGCACCCACACACTCACGCCATCACGCACGCAGCCAGAGCACGCACTCAGACACACCCCATACGCCACGCTGTCTCAGGCCACACGCTGTCACACACAACATGTGCACACGTGCTCACCTGCACCCACACGCACGTGCCCATTCACACCAGTACACGCCTCACACACAGACACGCACACACCCTCACGGACACAGACATGCAGGCACACACACGTACACACGCCCACACACCGTTACACACAACTGCCAGTGTACCCTCACACACAGAGATGCACACTCAGTGTCACACACACTCACACGGGCACACACACACAGATGCGCATTTGCCCACACGCCCAACCCACTCCTAACTATGCTCCCTCACACACACACACACACACACACACACACACCCCTCAGTACTGGACCACATCAGAACAACTTACTCGCACACCCACGATTTATAGCAGTTGATATCTACTCATAACCACTGGAGTATCAGTCTGTACCTATTTATTATTTACGTTAATTGATACCTTCATTCATCATTCCTGGAGTGGTCCCTCGCTGTCTCTCCGGCCCATGGGGATGTAAGTGCCGTTGTCTGTCTGGGCCTGAGTCTGTCCCCAGTGGAGGTGTCCATTCAACACTGGGGAAGGAGTGACGTCGAGGATAATGGGCAGGCTGCCTGAGAAGTCCCAAGCCCAACGGGCCCCAGAGGGAATGTGGCTCTAAGCCTTTTACTGGGAAGGCCTGAGCCTCCTGATTTGCGGCCACCTTGGCAGCAGGTTTTGTGCACTTGCCGCGAGCCATGGCCCAAGCTGCAACACTGCTGCTCATCACCAAGTTGGAGGCCAGGAGGCCTGGGTTCTAGTGGAGGAGCCATCCTTGGAGGACCTCACTGGGCCTCTCTCTGTTCCCCACCTGCAGGGGAGGCTGTGGGATCAGCCCTCTCTGAGATCTGGTCCCTGCTGAGCTGGCCAGGCCCAGCCTGCTCCCCGCAGAGGGGGGCACCTTGGGGATGCAGGACGGGCCCTGCGCCTGACCCACCTCCTTGCCTGGCAATACCCCCTCTCCAGCCGCCTGCCAGCCCCTGGCCCTGCCCACCCATCTCCCAGGTGGACATTCCAAGCTTCGCCATTGGCTTTCCATCTGTTCCCAAACAGTTGGGGAGAGAACCCTGTCTCCCGGGGCAACAGAATTCCAGCATTTAACATTTCCATGTGCTGAAGGAGGAATTTTCCCTCCTGCAAAATGCCTTTCTGGCCTCAAGATGACCCCATCCTTGGAGGTGATGAGCCCTGGGAGGACCGGCTGGGACCCTGAATGTAGGTTGGTCCATGACAGAGAAGGAGCCTTGGGACAGTCTCCGGTGGCCACTGAGACTGAGGTCCCTAACCCTGCAGGGAATGCTGGTGAGAGCACCTAGCACATCCGAACCACCGAGAAAGCTCTGGGTATGAGAGCCAGGCTGCCTGGTTCAATCCACCCTTTCCTCTTCACCAGGCCTCAGTGTCCTCAACAGTAGAATGGGCCGATGACAGGGCCTGGCTCCTGGGCTCATTGTGGAAAGCCATGAAGATGCTGTGTGCAAAGCCCCAGCTCAGTGACATGCAGCCGGGAGGGACCGCGTCAAGCTCTTTCCGCAGACCTCTGAGGGCTCCAGATGTGCTCAGGGCTGTGTGACAGTGCAGCTAGCTGGGCAAGGTCAGTGCTGTTCCCACCTCTGACTTGCTGTGCAGCTTTGGGCTTTCATGACCCCTGTGGGCCTGGATGCCGGGAACTGAGGGCCGCAATGGGCCCTTGTCCTCGCAGGGACAACGCTTTGAGCTCCCGAGTTGCCACACTGAGGAGTGCATCATCTCGGGAGTCAGGGTGGGGCGGGGCATACTGACCCCTCCTCTTTCTTGTCTGGGGACTGCAGAGGGGTCTGGGGTGACTGAGGCCTGGGGGAGCGAAGGGGGCTGGGAGCAATGTGAGCGCCCCTGTGCTGTCGGGCAGTGACTCAATCAAGTGTCCCCTCCCTCTGCTCTGCAGAAGCCAGCGCTGACGCGTCATGAGCTTTCCGCATATGCTGAGGCTGCCGTGGGTCTGTGCCCGACTCCCACGAGCCCAGAAAGTGCTGAGCAGGAGGAAGGGCTGTGTGGGGAAGCGGGAGGGCCCGAGCGGCCTGAGAGCCCGGGAAGCAGCTGGAACCTCGGTGGGCGCTTCAGGAGCTGGGACAGGCACGCCCGCCCGCAGGAGCCGAGCCTGTTCCCACCGTCTGCCTGGGCCGGGCCTGAGGAGCTGCCTCTCAGCTGAGAGCCTGGCAAACAGGCCCCCACCTCCCCCTGCGGACCGAGACAAAGCCCTCGTCGGGGTGACGTGAAAGGCGGGCAGGTTAGGGAGAGGGTCTTGTACTCTGCAAGTCCTCCTCCCGTGGGCACCCAAGCACCTCCTCCAGGAGGACTTCCTAGTGGCCAGCCCCATCGTAGCTTGGAGGGGCCGGCGCAGCCAGCCCGGGAGACCTGCCTGGTGGAGGAGCTGAGTGGGCTCTGGCGCTGGCCGGATGTGGTCCCTGGGTTTCTCTGTCTGTGGAGCACCTTGCCCAGGGTCAAGGTCACGGGTAAGGGACAGTGCTTGCCTGTGCAGCATCTGACACATGGTGCCGGATTCATCATCATCACCACACACCCAGGCTCAGCCCAGGGTCGAGGGGAGCAATCCCACTTCCCACAGGCCCTGACGGGGGACCATGCCCAGGAAGTCACCTCCAGGGGGCGCCCTGCTTCTCCAGGCAGCTTAGGGCCATGGCCTCTGCCCGTGTCACGAAAGGGATGTTGTGGCACATGTTCATGGAGCACCCTCGAACTCATTACCTTGTCCTTGGGACCACCCAGCCAGTGGGGTCTGCACAGTTCCAGGCCGTCGGGTGAGGGGGGAGTAGGGAGATGAGATGGATCAAAGGCTAATATCTTCCTATGTATAAACCAAGTAACATCATTACCTGCTGGCACAGCAGGTGTTGAAGGCTGTCCTGAGTCCCAGAGGGACATGATGTTTTGCCGGGGCCATGAGCTCATGGTGGGCAGAGGTCGCTGTGGATTAGTAGGCCAGGGAAGACTTCTTCCTGGAAATGGAAATTCACGTGAGGCCCTTAGGGACCCCAGGTGCTGTCCGGGGTTCTGCTATGTGGTAATAAACTGGCCAAAAGGCCACAGACCCTGCGGCATTGGCTCTGCCACCCTGCCTGGTCTGAGTCAGCCACGTACTCGCTGAACTGGAAAAGGATGATCCTCTCAACAGGCTGGGGACACAGCCGATGGATAGCAGTGCTGGGGGGGGGCGTGGCTGGGTGAGCGGCCCTGGCCACCTAACCGGCTGCTTCCTGCTCTGTGGTGAGCCGTGCTGCTGTGAGACGGCCAGTCGGCCCGGCTGTTCATCCCTGGAAGAAGACATCCCAAGGCAATGGGCCCTCAGGCACTCAGCTCTCTCTGGCTCTGGAAGTAGCTGGAACCACCTGCCCTGCACCATCTGTGGGCACCTTTGGAAGTCAGAGAGTGAGTCATGGTGTGAGAGCGTGATTTTAACATGGCTGTCCCATTTCCTAATGTCACAAACTGCTTGGCCTCTCTCTGCGAGGCTAGTTGAAAGGTAGGGGTGGGGTTCATAGCTCTCCTACAGCTGTCCAGCCTCAAGCCCCTTTTGAACCTGGGCACTTGGACCTCTAGGGTCCCAGCATCAGCTGGGACACCTGCCCAGCTGGGGCCTTGAGCAAGTCTCCACATCACAGGCCTCCCAGCATGGGTGGCTGATGGGGGATGACATGAAGACGCTTGTGCAGCACTGATCACGCTGTTGGGCCCAACAGGTGGACCACCAGTCAGGGCGCCGGCAGACCAGCAGGGAGGGACCAACCTCTCCCCAAAACCCTCCACCCCAACCTTCCCAGCCCTGGAGCCTGCCAGAGCCCCCGCACTGTCTCCACCAGCCACTGTCCCCCTGCAGCCAGGGGCCCCAGGGCAGTGCAGTCCTTCCCCCCCCAACTCCGAGTCCCAGAGAGCCTCATGCCTGTAGAGTTCAAAGGGTACGGGGAGCTGCCCACCTGGACCCGAGGCAGAAGCCGAACTACACTACCCAGAATTCCTGGGGACAGCCAAAAAGGAAATGCCGTTTTCGCAAGGAGAGGCTCAGCTCCCCAGCAGCTGCAGAGAGGGAGAGGGGGAAGGAGCGAGGGATTACCAGGGGGAGGGCGGGCTGGTGCGGGGAGCGAGGGTGGAGAGCCGGGCGGGCGGGGAGGAGGAGGCGGCGCCCGCCGCCGCCGCCGCCTGCGGACCTGCATCCCCGCGGGGCCGGCGAGCGGGCGTCGGTCCCTGCGTGCGCGGGCTGCGAGCGGGTGCGGGGGCCGGCGAGCGCCGGGGCCGAGTTTCTGCAAAGTTTGACCTGGTTGCCTTTCCGATGCCGCAGCGGAGCGAGGCAGCGCGGGGCGCGCCAGGCGGCTGCGGCGCGGCGCGGGGCTGAGCGGCGACAGCGCGCTCACAATGATCGTAAAATAAGGAGGCGCGGGGTGGGGGCGAGAGAGCCCCAAGCCTCAGCTCTCCGCCCCCCGCCACCCCCAGCAGCCCCGAGCCAGGAGAGGGTGGGGGTCGGGGCGCCCACGCCGGCCCCAGACCCCATTAGAGCCAGGGGACACTGCCTCAGGAAGGGGGTGGGGGCGCCCCGAGAACGTGCCCGCGGCAGGGTGAGGGGCGTCCAGAGGGCGGCGGCCCGGGCACGCGGAGCGGCCGGAGGGGCAGGTGAGTCGGCGGCGCCGCTCGGGTGGGGGCGTGCGCGCAAAAGTTCCCCGGCAGCGGCCAGCGCGCCCGACTCGCGGGGATCTGGGGCCGCTCGCGGCTGGCGAGGGGGACAGAGGTGCCCGACGAGGCGGGGCGGGGGCACTGCGCGTTCCGGGGGTCGGCGGACCCCAGCCCGGGAAGGGGCGCGCGCCCGATCAGACCGGCCTAGGGGTGGCACTGAGCCCCCGGGGGGCCGAAGGGTCCCCGGCGGGGAAGGGGCGCCTGGCACTGGCGGCGAGGCGGTGGGAGCAGTGCCAGGGCAAGTCCTCGCCGCCCACTGCGGTGGCAGCCGGTCGCCCCCTCACCCCGCCCCCGGGCAGGAGGCAGGAGGGTGTCAGCGGAGATGTCACGGGCGGCGATTATTCGCTGGTGCGCGCGGTCCTGCGGCCGCCACTGACGGGGCGGGCAGGGGGGGCCGCCGCCTCCGGGGAGACCGCCCAGAGCTGCGCCGTCAGCTCCGCAGCTCGCGCCCTGAGCACACGCGTCGCCGCCCCCGCGCGCCCCCCGCAGCAAAGTTCGGCCGAACTTTGAGGCGGGCCTGACGCCCTGTCCCTTCCACCTCCCACCAGGTCCTCGGCGGCCGCGGCGAGCCAGGCGGCGGCGGCCGGAGCGCAGCCCCGGGGCCCCGCACGGCGGCCAGCGGCGCCAGCGCCAGCGCCGAGGGGGACGCGCCGCCCGCGTGGGGGCGTCCGGCCCGCGCCCCTAGTGGGCGCCGACGGGGACCCGCGCCACGCTGCTCCGGCACCGGTGAGCGGCCCGAGCCCAGCGCGCGCCTGCTAGAAGCCGAAGGTGGGCGCTCGCCCCCGAGCGCGCCCGGACCCGCGGACTGAACAGAAACTGCTCCACCGTCGCGGCCCTCCGGGCAGGCGTCCGCGAGCTGTCCCCGGAGGGAGCGCGTGCGGAAGGCCGGGGGGCAGGAAGTCGGGCTTCTGCAGCGAGGGTGGCGCGACCGCGCGGGACCGAGCCTTCCTTATTTATGTGTCAGCCAGCGCTCGCCTTCTTCCTCCGAAGACTTCAGGGAGAGCTCCGGGCTGCCGTCCCCGCGTGTGAGGCACAGAAGCGCCGGGTGTCAGAACATGATTATGCATTAAACTCCAAACTTTTCTTTTTTTAACCCAAAGAATATCGGTGATTTTTGTCCACTGCTAGGAGAAGAAGAGAGAGCCCAGGGCTCTTGAAATGCAGCAAAATCCTTATTTATAAACAGGCCGCGGTAGTGATATGCAGCCCCCCTACACTCTGTGAGTTTTCTATCCTATGGATATCGGTCTTGAGATTTAGGTTGGAGAGCAGCGCTGTGTGCACTGGGTCCGGCAGCCTCTGTCCTTTCAATGCCCGGTTTTCTCTGGGACTGCTGGCCTTGCCTAGAGATCAGAGCGGTCCTGTGTGCCATGGGCTGTATTCAGAGCATCGGAGGCAAAGCCAGAGTCTTCCGGGAAGGGATCACGGTGATCGATGTGAAAGCCTCTATCGACCCCATCCCCACCAGCATTGACGAGTCCTCCAGCGTGGTGCTCCGCTACCGGACGCCCCACTTCCGGGCCTCGGCCCAGGTGATCATGCCGCCTATTCCCAAGAAGGAGACGTGGATCGTCGGATGGATCCAGGCGTGCAGCCACATGGAGTTCTACAACCAGTACGGCGAGCAGGGCATGTGAGTACCGCCGGGGAGCAAGCTCTGGGGACTGCCGAGGTGGCCGGGCTGGGAGGCCTGGGGGGAGGGTGTAGATACTTGGAGAGAGGGGCCTTCCCTGGGCCAGAGGGAAGCTGTAGCCAGATATGGAAGTGGCCTCTGAGTCCTCCTAGGCCAGGTGACTCCCTGGAGGGTTTGCCTGTTGATCCAGATTGGGGTCATGGCTCAAGGACCTACCCTGCCACTGTCCCTGGCCCCTGGGCTGCCTATGTCCTTCCTTGCAAGATGCCGAGAAAGCGGAGGAACATTCCTCCCATGCCTCTTTGGCAAAGCAAGTGTGCTGTCTGCCCTAGGAGCCTCAGTGCCGTAAGGGGTCACCAGAGAGGCTGCAGCTCTGTTCCCCCTCAGCCAGGCTCAGGCCCCATGGGGCGCATGGCAGACTCTCAGGGCCCTCTGAAGCCCCCAGACTTCTTTATACGGGGCTTTGTGGTTGGTCTTAGTTGTCTCTCTGGCGTTTTCAAATGCACCCCAGGACCTGGGGGATGCTTCGCTGTTCCGGAAGTGCTGTGTTTGAGAGTGCGGTTAGTTTTAGAACCTGGTTTGCTTTGCGATGTAGAACTTTCTACAGAAGTTCTACAGAAGTGGCAGAAGGCCACTTTATGCAGATGTCAAACATCAGTGCCCAGTGTCCATCCGGTGGGGCCATAACTAGGGACAGCTAAGAGGAGCCCACTGGCCTCTTCTCTGCAGCCTGGTCTCTGGAACGCTCCTAGGATGTTGTAGTTCTCTGTGAGGACAGTGGACCCCTGGGGCTTCTTTTTTGGCATGCTCCTTGACCCCAGGGAAGGCCATCCCGAAGTGGATAGAGCAGCAGTAGACAGAGGGGAAAGTGACTTAACGTGAAGAGTCACCCTAAGACAGCGGTGGTGAAGACGGCTGTTTCGGAGCATGAGGACCCTGCGGGGAGAGCTAGGCGGGCCCCGAGAGGGAGCCCTCAGTTTGACCGTGGCTGGCTGTGTTCACTCTCAGCGCCTCTCTCTGCATGCCCACCCTGTGCAGCATCACTTCCTGGTTTTGCAAGTGAGGAAGAGAGGGGACACTTTCCCCTGGAGCTGGAGCTTATCACTGATTTCAGAACTTCGTAGGCCACCTGTAAACAAGAGGGGTGGAGGATGGTCGGGCACCAGATCTTGAGGCTTCTCCACTTAATGACACTGAAGTTGTAAGAGAATCAGGAGGATCAGGCTAAAACTTAAAACCAGGGTGTAACCATGCCTGCCCAGAGGGGTGCACGTGGCCACGTCTGGAGGCGCCGCCCCTCCCGCCAACAACCTGATTTCTGTGCCGAGCCCCTCACGTCTCAAGAGCAGCTGTTAATCCAGTCCAGGTGGGGGGGCTGCCTTTCCATTCCGGGAAGGGAAACATGATTCTTAGTTATTTAGTGAGGACCTTTTCTAAGAAGTCTTCAGCTCAGAAACCTCCTTGGGCTTTGCAAGGCATCCAGGACAGTTGTGAAGAAACTACGGGGTTTTTTTTTTTTTTTAAGGGGGTTTAGGCTAAGCCTCACTCCTTCCCTAGAAGGGGTAGGCAAGCCAGAGCATTATTTTGAACTTGGGATTCTAGTGAGATCTATGCAGTGTGTGGTGGGGAGGGAACAGGCCTGGCTGAGGTACAGCCTGGGTTCTCCCTGACCCGGCGCCTCAGTTTCCCTGTCTGTACACAGGGGCTTGCAGATGTCTTCAGGCGCTGCAGGCCTCGTCCTCCATTCGGTGGCTCAGTCCGTTCCGGCGCTGCTGCAGGAGCCAGGCCTGGGAGTCAGGAACCTGAGATGACCTTGCCCTGACTGTGCCAGTCCCCAGTTCCTGGTTAGAAGAGCCTCGTGCATGCTTAGACTTTGCAGTCAAGACGGCCTGGGCGGGAGGCCAGGCTCTGCCACTTTACAGGGTGCCATCCTAGGCAAGTCCCTTAGCCACTCTGAGCCTTGGTTTACTCCTCTGCAAACTGGGGCTAAGAATAGTCCCTTCCCCGTGGCTTACCGGGAGAATTGCTCAGACGGCATTTGCCAAGCAGTCAGCACTGCGCCAAGTACGCGGTGGGTACAGGACGCAAGCGGCGATCGTCCTTCCCACTGTCGTTACTGTGACCGTTATTCTATCAGACAGGAGTGGCTGCAACTACAGAATTAGGACTGACCCGTGTCGGCTGCTCCTGGCACTGGGTTCTCTCCCCAGCCCTGGTCTTCCTCTTTCACACAGGGCCTGCTCTTTGACTTGTAAACAGTTAAAAATGGCATCAGTCACGAACAGTCTGCGTCTTTCAGTGGCTCAGGGCCACTGTCCTTGCTCTCAACTTGCTCAGGGGTTCCCTTTGCTCCCTCTGTGTCTCTGGGCATCTCTTGGAGCGCTGGGCCCCCCGGCCCCACCCATCCCGTTCTCCCTGCGTCTGAGGCCAGGCGTGTGCTCCCAGCTGAGATAGGACCAGCCCCAGGGACAGGACGAGTCTGAGCTCCGTGGGAGGGGCGCTCAGGGCAGTCAGAGCCGCCACCAGTGCTGGCTCTGGGCTGTGGCACGGCAGCCTCGGAGGTTCCGCTTTGTCATCTGTGAGGACAAGGCCAGGACTCCCCACAGGCCGCGGTGAGGTTCAGTGAAAGGACAGGTGCGGGTGACCATCCTGTGGCTGAAACGCAGAGGTAGGGGCTGCTGACCACGCCTCACTATTCAGCAGAACTGTGCTGAGGAACCGAGCTGCTGAGTGGCGCTGTCCCGCCAATCTCTGAGCAGAGCACTGGATTCAGCCCACGCCCCATGGAAACAAACGTGGGGAAGCCTGGATGTGGCTCCTTCCTAAGCAGCATTTAGGTGGCATTGCAAAGACCCTTCTTGTCTTCCCGACCCCCACCTCCTGTGATAAGTACTGTTTTAGTTTTAAGCCCCGTGGCATGAAAGAAAGTGGAGTGGTGAGTTATGATGCAGTGAGATTGACCAGAAACCTCAGCCAGCCTAGACTTGTCCTGCCGCGTTGCCCGGCCCCAGCTGGGACAACTCTTCACTTGGGGCCGTGGGGTGGGGCTCCCCGTGCACGGCAGGGTGCTGAGCAGCCTCCCTGGCTTCTGCCCACTTAATGCCAGGAGCACCTTCCCCACGTTGTGACAGTCAAAAATGTCTTCAGACAGGGCCCAGTGTGCCCTGGGAGGGGTGTGAGAATCGCTGGACTCAACCCAATGTGAATCATTAAAATGAAACCCGGGCACTGGGCTTTAGTGGCCTGAGGAAGGGACAGCCAGGTGGCCAGGACTAGGTTAGGGCTTCGGTTCTTTACAAAATGGGCTTGTATTCAAAACATTAATTCCGAATACTTAACCAAAATCCATTAATACCCCCAAACATTATCCCTGCTTGAGATTAATCTCCAAGCCAGGAGGAGAACTGGTTAGAATGACATTCTGGGTTTGAAACATTTAAAATGGAACAATAAAAACCCCACCACCTCAGTAGCACCCTGACTTTCCAGACAGGCGCTGGGAAAGGGTGAGCTTCTCCCTGCCAGCTCGAGGATTCTATATGGTTTTGGGTCCAACCCACAGTGCTTTAAAAGCCAACCCCCCTCCAAATTGTTGGAGACACCTGCCTCCACAGCCCGTCCCCCGCAATTCCTCAACTGCCACCTGTCAGCTGGCAAGAGTCTTCTAAGTGACAAGTCACAATTTCTCGCCTGTGTGGGAGACATTCCACGTTGTCCCTGCTTTGCCCTTCTTGGGAGCCCCTGGAGAACCTGGCCCATGGCCAAGGCCAAGGCCAAGGCCAAGGCTTCTGTCAAAGGGCAGTCTTGGGGGCGAGGGGTGGGTCTCTTTGGGTTGACGGTACCACCTCACTGCACCCGTGTCTAGCAGGATGTGGATCCCGGCTCCACACCCATAAGCCAGTCTCTTAGCCTTCCTGAGCCTCACTGTTCCCATCTATGAAATGGGAATACTGGTACCTCCTTCGTGGGACTGCTGTGGTGAGCACCTAGCCCAGCGCCTGCTGCGTAACTGAGCGCTCGGTGCGAGGTGGCTATCCACACCATCATTATGAGTGACTAAAGATGGATTGTTCATCATGCGATGCCCGTCGGAGAGTCGGCGTAAAGATTGCTGTATATTGCCGTTGTTACCTCTGCCCACTCCTGGGCTTCAACTCCCTGTCCCCAGCACGCGGGCCTTGGGCCATGAGACCTCTGAGGGTCTTTCCGGCCAAGACGTGTGGTGGCAGCTGCTGCCGCAGTGCAGGACTAGGATGGTGCAGGAGAGGCGGGTGGGAGAGGGCAGGGCCTGGGTGGGGAGCTGCCCTGTGCCGCTGGGAACAGCTGCCCCGGGACCCCATGCCCGCCACTGTCTCCGAGTGTCCTCCCTGGACCTCAGGAGGTCCTCACTTTGTGAGGAGGACACAGCCTCTGAGGCCTGAGGCTGCTGCTGGAGGAGGCTTGCTCGGAGCCAGCAGATCTGGGAACAGGCCATGGAGGAATGTCCCTGGTGACCACGTGGCCTCTTCCTGAAGCCGGGGCCTGCGCACAGAACAATGGGGGACGAGGCTTCCTCTCTGTGACCGGAAGGCGGCCTCCCCCATCTGCTGGGCCCCGGTGAGGCAAGGGCGGTGTGGGTGGGAGAGGGAAGTCCCTGTTTCAAGGCTTTAGGGTGGGAGGAAGTGGGGGGATGGCCCAGCCCAAGGAAAACTCCCCCTGGACCTGCCCCGGCCAAGCCACCTCTGGCTGTTCCCAGAGACGCTGGGGAAGGCGCCCGAGGGCCGTAGTAATTAGGGAAACGGCAAATTAAGTGCCCCCGTCGTCCGTTTTTTTGCTGATCAGAGCTGGGTGAAAAGGAGAAAGATCAGTCCTGCCCAGCGTTTGAGGAAGGGGAGCCTCCTTACCGACGGTTCTGGGGCACAGTTTAGGCCGCGCCTGCGAGGTGAGCTTGGCCGTGCGGGGTACAGCTTGCATTCGCCTCGGCGCTTCTCGTTTTAGCGGCTAGGGCCTGGCGTGTCAGAGGCGTCTAAAAAATAGCCTCCTGAACAGATGAATTAAGGAACATGTGCACGGAAGAACTGTACATAAAGATACACGTGTTAACTGCAGCGTGTTCCTGCCTGCAGAAAGCCACGAACCACCCCAGTGTCCCTGCACAGGGGTGAAGCGACGGTCTGTCTGCACACAGAATATGCTACGGCAGAGCCGTAGATGTCCCCGGGTGGGAAAATGATACTGTTTAATGTATTGTTGCATTAAAAAAAAGTTGTAAAAATATATGCAGAACAGGAACCCGTCTTGATGAAAACACTAACGTTGGGAACGTATCCTGTGTGTGCAGACAGCGAGGTCTAGAAGGATGTTTACCCGGTAGAATGTGGTGCAGAACCTCAGCGGGGGAGGGACAGGAAAGGGCATGATGGCTTTCGGTTTTCACCTTATACCCTTCTTTCTGGCATTTTTTGTTTTGTTTTGATTTTTACAAAAAGCACATATTTTATAACTAAAAACTGCAATTGAAAGGCACTGTTGGTCTATCCTGCACATGTTGGAGCCCAGGGGCCCAGGGCTATAGCCTGGGTTAAGAGGGGTGGCAGAAGCAGGGGGAAGGTGGCCCCGGGGCTGAAAGGAGCAGGGGGGTTTGTTGTTGGGGGGAGCCCAGGAACAGGCCCTGTGGGAGGTGACACCTCTAGCCCCTGCTGGTGAGTGGGGGCTGGTGACCCGGCAGGGACAGACAAGGGGGCAGCGGCCTGGGGAGGGAAGCTGGAAACCAGGATCCTGTCCATCTGGTGTGGGATGGGGCCTCTCAGGCTTCAGTTTCTGCAAAATCGTCAAACTTTTACAGAACTTGTACTTTTTTTGCAAATTTTACCAAATTATAATATCTGGGCTGGGCACAGTGGCTTAGGCCTGTAATCCCTGTGTTTTAGGAGGATCACTTGAGCCCAGGAGTTCATGGCTGCAGTGAGCTTTGATGAGGCCACTGCACTCTAGCCTGGGTAACAGGGCAAGACCCTATCTCAAAAAAAAAAAAAGAAAGAAAATCTCTCTCTCTCTATATATATATCTCAATATCTATATATCTAGCATATCCAACCCATTATTCCAAAGATGTTTCGTATGAGAGATTAAATTTAGTTGAGTTTTTAAAAAAGTGATTAATTTTAAGGAAAAAACAAGCGAGTAAGAATACAGGCCATGTGTAGACGGGACCAAAAGGAAGGAGGAGAGGTGATGTTGGGTACACTTGACCCAGAGACAAAGTGGACTTGGGTCTTCCTGCTCTAGAGTCCTGAATTCCATCCCCATGGTGGGGGAGTTCATAGTCAGAGAGAGCTCTGGGGACCCCGAGACTTTGGGGAGGGAGACGGGGGTCTCAGGGCTGGAGGGGGCTCTGCTCGTGTTGGGGGGAGTCCCAGGCCAATCTGTCGCTGTGAGATGAGACCAGACCCTCGTTGGGCCACTCTT
Source organism: Microcebus murinus (assembly GCF_040939455.1). Taxonomy (NCBI): domain Eukaryota; kingdom Metazoa; phylum Chordata; class Mammalia; order Primates; family Cheirogaleidae; genus Microcebus; species Microcebus murinus. The sequence goes on along the minus strand of NC_134115.1, from coordinate 89,363,961 downwards.
CCTGATGAAATAGGGAAAGGTGTGCTCCTGTCAGCTTGGTCCAAGGTCATGGAGGTGGCAAGGCACCTCCCTTCCCTCTGAGACACACCTGCCTCCAAAGCCTCTGGCCGTCCCTGGCTTCCCTCACCTTGTACGGAAAGGCCTTGTGGGGCCAGCTTCCGGCTGCAGGCTGGGCCTGGAGCCCTGGGCTGGGGCCACCCCGCAGAGTGACCCCCACCCACACTGAGTTGGTCTCCCCTTGGTGGCAGCCTCAACCCCCATCAACCTCCATCCCTGGCCTCCAGCAAAGGCCCCTCTGTAACCCCTTCAGACTCCCACTGTCAGTGGGTCGTGCTGCTCCGTGCGTGCGCGCAGGGCTGGGCGTGAGTGTTGGGCGAGGTTCCGTCAGAGGCGGGTGGATAAGAGCTGGCTCAGGGTGTGGGCCTTGGCCTGGTCGCTTCCCAACTGTGTGACCTTGAACCCCGCTTCTGACTTCCCCACGTCTCCTCTGAAACACGCTCTAGGTATGTGGCAGGCGCAGCTGTGCAGGAGCGTGCTGAGCTGAAGTGACCGCCCACCCTGTGAGTGGCTGTTGCAGCTGCAACTCCGCAGGACCAGCAGAGGCACAAAGCTGGGGTCCCCAGACTCCTCACAAGGACCCCTTGGGGGCTCAGGGCCCTGGGGGAGACCCAGCATGTTGCAAACAGTCATCGGTCCAGGCCACAGCATTGACTGTGCCTGCTTCTGGCCTGGTGTGGTGACAAATCCCGGATACGTGGTGAAGAGGACAGCAGTCCCGGCCCTGCCCTCCCGGCCTCGTGGTCTGTCTGGGGAAGAGACTGACAGCAAATGAGCACACAGTCATTGACTCACCCTCGGGCATGGCCATGGAGCAGCAGGAGGAGGAGCCGGTGGTGCCAGGAGCGGGGGCACCGGCCAGTGTGAAGGGTCCAGGCAGGCGTCCCTGGGGTGGTGGCTGCAGAGCTGAGCGATGACCAGCTACTAACTAGGATGGCAGCGTAGGGGGTGGGGGGACGCTGGCCCCAGTGGGAGGCCCCGAGATGAAAGGGCATGGCCCACGAGAGGAGCTGAGAATGGCTGGTGGGTCTGGAGCCCGGGGAGGGTGTGCACGCGTGTGAGTGCATGTGTGCCCACGCAGGGCTCTGGGCTTCAGCTGCATCTGGCTTTAAGGGCAATGGGGAGTCATGGCAGGTTTAAGAGGGTTGGAGCAACTGATCAGATGTGTGTTTCAAAGATCCCTTGGGTTTCTGCGAGGAGAACAGATTGCAGGAGGTGGGGAGCCCAGGGAAGGGTGAGGCCAGGGTGGGGACAGAGGAGAAGGGGACTTCCTGAAGCAAGAGGAAGGCTCAGGGATGGTGTTGGCTGCTGGGTGCACGGGGTCCCCATCGCAGCAGACGGGGCCAGCCACTCTGTCCGTCCCCTTCACGGCTTCATGGCCAGTGTGGATGGCAGGTACCCTGTGGACGTTCTCTAGGTGGGTGATGGTGGGGCCGCAGCAGGACAGGGGCCTTGAGACTCGATGGGGGCCAGAGAGCATCCTGAGGCCAGGTTCCAGCCTAGACTTGCCTGCCGTCCTTTGGGTTTGGACACCTAGGAGGACGAAGACGGGGTGTGCCCGTGGCCTGCTGGGCTCGCAGACTGGGCAGTCGCTCCAAGTGGTCAGTGCTCTGCTGTCGCCGAGTTGAACAAGAGCTCTATGTTGTCTTCTGTGCTGGGCCCATGGGTTCTCTGGCTGGTCTAGCCTTGAAGGCCAGCAGGGGCCAGTGAGAGGTAACAGGAGGGGCCTGGGAGGGCTCCGTCCCTGTCCCTCAGCCACGCCAGGACCGACACAACACACCCTGCGGTCTGGGAAGAAGGTGGCTGTGGCGATAGGATCAAAGTCTGGGGACTCGGGGGGGGGGGGCAGGAACCACGTGTGTTTCAACTTATTCATAAGCCCCCTACTCCAAGCAGACCTTTGGCGGAGCCCCTGTGTGCCAGCACGTCGCCGGGCACGTGGGTGCCTTGGGGCAGGGGCCTTGTCGTCCAGCGGCAGGGGTGGGGAGGGCTCCGTGTGTGCAGGGCTGGGGGCTGGGTTCACCCCTCCACCCCGTCTACCCGAGACCTGAGGGTCGGCCTGATGCTCAAGGTCGCTGCAGACAGACGTCAGCAGGCCTTACAGAGGCGCCGGCGCCGTGGGGGATGGCACTGAGTGTGCGTGCGTGTGGTCTGAAAACGCGAATGAAGCTAAAAATACCTCTCGGCCCTTTGGTTGCGACAAAGGGGTCTGTTCACCGTTCTGTGGTGGACGTATCTTGCTCGTGCTCTGTGAACCTATCTCGTCCTTCCTCAATAAACTTCGTTTCACGCTTGCAAGGAAAAAAAAACAAAAAACAGGCACACCTCTAACTGCCGCAGCCGCCCCCAGTCTCCAGAAGTTTCCACTTAGCGCCGCAGAGTGCGCCAGGCAGCGCGCATCGTGGACGCATTTGCTGGTGGCAGGCACAGCCGGCGGGCAGGTGGGGTTAGCAGGGGCTACTGGTTGGAGCGCGGAGTTTGAGACTTGGTCACAGAACGCGTCGCCAGGGCCGAGGCTGCGGCCAGGACCTCGGGGAGGCCCAGGCGGAGGCCCACGCGGGCCTGTGATGAATTGAAAACCGACGCCCTTGGCCTGGGCTCTGAGTGATACCCTACATGAGACGCTGCCATTGCCAGCTCAGGAGAATCGTCACCTGCCTGTGACTGAGCCGGGGCTTGGGTATTTGGGGTCTGGGGAAAGGAAAGGGAATCCCAAGGCTGGGGTCAGAGAGGGGCCATGCTGGTGCTAAGCCTCCCTCCCCAAAACAAGGCCCTCAGCTCTTTGGGGGAGAGGGTTTGCAAAAATACTCAGAGAACATACAGAGATAGCCAGAACAGCAACAATAACGACAATATGGGAAGTGAAAGGGGCCAAGGGGGGAGCAAAGGTCCTCTTGCAAGTTTGCTTTTGGCATTTCTAAAAAAAAAATAGAAAGAAAGAAAAACTTTCCCAAGCGGGCGAAGGCACTGTGAGAGGACGGGGTGGGTGTTTCCCCTTGAACCCGGAGGCGCCAGCTCAGGAGAGAGTCAGGCCGGGCCTTGGTCCCTCTCCTTGTCCACCCGGGCACAGGATCTGCAGGCTCAGGCCTGCCATCCCCCCGCCCACTGCCGTGGGGACCCCCACGTCTCAGGGACTGCTGGTGCCTCAGACGTGTGAGGCCAGGCGGCTGCCCGGTTCCCTTGGGGGCCGGGCAGGGAGGGTGCATTTCAGTAGAGCAATGCAGTGTTTATCATGGTAAAGCCCACACGACATAACATTTGCCATTTTAACCATTTTTAAGCGTACCGTCCAGTGGCATTACGCACATTCACGTCGTGCAGCCATCACCACCATCCGTCTCCAGAACTTTTTCATCTCCCCAAACTGCAACTCTGTCCCCGGGAGACACTCGCGGCCCACCCGCCTCCCCCAGCCCCAGGCAACCTCCCTTCTACTTCCTGTCTACGAATGTGACTTCTCAGGGTACCTGACATAAGTGGAATCCTGCAGGATTTGTCGTTTTGTGTTGTGCTTGATTCACTTACCATGATGTCCTCAAGGTTCATCCGTGTCGTAGCAAGGGTCAGAATTTCCTTCTGTGAGGCTGCAGAACAGTCCATGTGTGGTGGGACCACATCTTGTTCACCCTTTTATCTGCCGATAGACTCTGGGGTTCCGCCTTTGGCTGCTGTGAACAGTGCTGGGGACAGAATGCATGGTAAAGGGCGTCGGTTCCTGGAGAGCACCCAGCACCTGTGGGCAGTGCACTGGCTCAGGGTGTCCCGAGCTTCAGTGTGCCCAAGATGGGCCAGGCCAGGCTCCCCGGACCCAGGCGCCACTGCTTAGCCAGATCTCCTTGGGAAAAAGTCACCCCACCAGCCCCCGCTTCTCCCCTGTAGGGTGGAGCCGGATGGAGACCACTGTCCGTGAGTCTGGAAGGCTAGGGGCCCCCACAGCCTGGGGTGGGCTCCCAGGGTGTCCACTTCCGCACAGGAGCGTGGGATTGGATGTCCCCAGAGTAACTTGGGACGGGCTGGCTGGTCCTCTTTTGTCTGAGGGTTATTATTATAACAGCAGTGACGACAGTGATGCTGACAGCCGCCAATTACAGGCTGGGGGGGTCCTGCCCGCAGGCCTTGCAGTGACCCCGGGGTGTGTGAGGAGTCTGGGGTCCAGTGGGGGTGGGGCCTTGCCTAGGGTCTCATGCCACTGAGTAGGTGGACTGAGGCCGCCCTGGGCCCCTGCAGGTAAAAGCAAGTCAGGCTGACCACGTGCTGGGCAGTGGCGGTCTCTACTCGGACCGGCCTTGGTAGCTGGAAGTGCGGGCTCCCCCAGCCCAGCCGCTGCAGCAAAGCCCTCTGCCCACCAGCCCCGGAGCACCCTGCCCACCAGGCTGGGACTGAGTGCAGCGTTTGGGCAGGAGGGCCCCGGTCAGGTTTCTGGTTCTAGTGCTCCGAAAAAGGGGGCCCACCAGGCAGGAGCAATTCTGACGCAAGCAGAAAGGAGAGCAGGCAGCCCCTGGCCCCGGGACCCTCCTGGTTCTGGCTCTGGCCTGGGCGAGGTGGGGGGATGTAGGGGTGAGGTCACTGAAGCCCAGAGAGGGCGGGCATATTATGTCCAAGGTCACACACTAGTCAGCAAGGGGCCAGGAATCATTCCCAGATACGTTGGCTCAAGGCCACTGGGCTCTGAAGCCTCTTTCAGCCCCTAAAACTGGAGAAGGAAACTCACCTTCTAGGGCTGGGGCCAGGCCAACATGTGTCCCCAGCCAGGCCCAACCTGACCGTGTGGCCACTGTGTGGCCTAGGAGAGTCCTCTAGCTCCTCAGAGCCCACGGCCACCACCCTAACCAAGGTGCAGGGCTGTGCCAGGCTGTCTGTGGCCACCCCACCAGCGTCTGGAGGCCGCCGTGCCGGTGCTGGCACACGGGGTGGGGGCACAGCATTCAGCCTGGCCAGGCGCGTGTCAGCTTCACTCCTGCCAGCCAGCACTGGGCTCCTCCGAGTGACAAGCTGGGGCTGCCCCAGGTCCCACTCGGGATCCAGTCCTGGTCTAAAATGGTTCCACAGCTCGTCCTGGGGTAGTGGTGTGGGGAGTCTGATTTGGGGTGGTGCCAGGGAGCGGCATGTGGCTTTTGAGGGGCCTGTATCTGGGGGAGCCCTCCACTCACCCAGCCCGGTACTACATGTCTGTCTGACCAACTTCCAGGAGGTAAGTGCAAAAGGGTGTCCATTCTATCCTCAGGGTCCAGGACAGCCCCTGGCCCTGGCCCGCCACGGGACGCAGAAATTGCTTGTTGAGTGACTGAGTCAGTGAACTGGCCTTCCTCGTCCCCAGGTCCAGCTGGGAGCTCCCCGACCTCCAGGAGGGCAAGATTGAGGCCATCAGCGACTCGGACGGGGTGAACTACCCCTGGTACGGCAACACCACGGAGACATGCACCATCGTGGGCCCCACCAAGAGAGACTCCAAGTTCATCATCAGCATGAATGACAACTTTTATCCCAGCGTCACGTGGGCCGTGCCGGTCAGTGAGAGCAACGTGGCCAAACTGACCAACATCTACCGGGACCAGAGCTTCATCACGTGGCTGGTGGCCACCAACACCTCGACCAACGACATGATCGTCCTGCAGACGCTGCACTGGCGCATGCAGCTCAGCATCGACGTGAACCCCCACCGGCCCCTGGGCCAGCGCGCGCGGCTGCGGGAGCCCATCGCCCAGGACCAGCCCAAAATCCTGAGCAAGAACGAGCCCATCCCACCCAGTGCCCTGGTCAAGCCCAATGCCAACGACGCCCAGGTCCTCATGTGGCGGCCCAAGTATGGGCAGCCGCTGGTGGTGATCCCGCCCAAGCACCGGTAACGGTCAGGGTGACCCGCTAGATTAGACTCACAAATAATAATACTGCTCAGAACAAAACCCAAACGTGCTCTGCGTCATTCAGCAAAATACAACCATCCTACCTTCTCAGCGGGCGGCTCTCACTGTGCTCGTGCCCCGGGCTGGCCCCGAGGAGGGGAAGACCCACGCGGGACGGACAGACCCCGCGTGCGCCCTCCAGGGCCGCCTCTGGTCCCCCTTCCTGTCCTTTTCTCACAGATTCCCCAGACACTGCTATTCCAGTTCTTTTCTTAAACCCCTCTTTGCGAGGTTCAGGGTGGGAGGAGGAGCTGGTTACTCGGGACAGACACGCAGGCCTCCGCCCGGTCCGTGTCCGCGTCCCCGTCTGTCGCCGCCGGCCTCCCGCACTGCTCCCCTCGTCCTCTGTCATGCGGCCTTACGTAGACTTGCTTTGCCAAACTTTTGCCTTAAGCTGAATTCAAAGGAAGAAGGAGACACAGAGAAGCAGGATCTCTTCTGCGGGACTGTCCGTCTGCCGCGAGCACAGGGAGGGGCCGGGTCGGTGCGTCCCCTGAGCCCATCCGTTCATCTTGGGAGAAGGGCGAGGATGGAGACTGAGACCCGAGACCAGCTGCTTATTCCTTCCGTCAGCAGAAACAAAACCACTGGCAGACTCTGCCCAGCAGCCCCTCTGTCCACCCCAGGTAGAGCCCCCACCTGTGGGGAGGCGCGTGAGCTCTGGCGGGCGGGTCTGCCACTGGCGCCCTCTTCTTTCTTTTCTTTTCTCCGCAGCCTTAACTTGCCCTGGGCGGCTCTAGAGGAGGGAGGGGGAGTCCCGTGCGCCCCGCCGCCCAGGGGATGTTCACCCTCTCTGTCCTCAGGACCCGCCCACGGATGGGTCCCTGGACCGTCCTCTAAGTGTGTGGCATTTCCTCGTCCATCCACACTGGTCCCAAGTGCCGGGGCCAGTCCTCAAGAAAGGCAGGCACGTCCCTCCCTGCACAGCATTTCCAGACCTGAACTGGTGGCCCCAGCGCCCTTGGCTGGCTGTCCTCTAGCGCACTGCAGAGGAGCCAGGACAGGGCTCACTCTCAGGGGCTGCTGCTCCCAGGCTGTCCTGGGTGGGGTGGGGGCTTTGGACAGGCTCTCAGTCCTGGAGACGAGGCAGAGGACAGCTGCAGAGGGCCTGAGGGCCGAGGTGTCCCTGGTCCGGGAAGTCTGGGGGGACAGTCGGCCCACCCTTTGCTTCGTGTGCTCAAAGGAGTAAGTGCAGGCCCAGGGCTGGGAGGGTTGAGTGGCCTGGGGAGAGGTGTCAGAGCCACTCTGGAGGCTGGTCTGGCACAGTGACAGCGTCAGGTGACGACAGATATCAGGTGGCCAGTCCCTGGGACCCACCTTCCCACTGGAGCCGCAGGGCTTCCTTGGTCCTGAGGGAGGTCTGCTTGGAGGCTGCCCGTGGCTCCGCCCGGGGCCACTGCTGCCAGCTTGCCAACCCCCCAGCCCCACCCCAGGCTGTGCTCACACTAATGATATTCAAGCACAGAACACCGTCGGATAAGAAAAACACCCCATTTCTGCTGCAGATGAGCCACTTGTAGGAGCCTCAGTGACAGCGTGGGAGGGTGTGGGTGCCTGAATTCTTGCCCTGCTCCTGTGTCCATGTGATGTGTTTATTCAAGGGGTGCTTAATGTCCGGTCAGCCTCCGCCAGTCAGTCTTGGAGCCCAGCTCCTGCCCGGAGGCCGGCTGGCATGGTGCTTGGGGGCCCTTGGTGGGGCTGGGACCTCCCCAGAAACTGCAGGTTCCTGTTTGTGAGGATGGAGGCCGTGCCACCCAGAGAGGCAGCCTTGGGTGGGGGAACCATGGGGTCCCAGCTGTACCTCCCAGGGCAGGCTGGGGAGAGGCTGGCCTGGGACTTGGCCTCTGGCCTGGAGAGAGGCCCCCTACAACTCAGGTCTTTGTTGCACTAGAGGAGCCGGGGCCCTGTCAGGGCTCAGGAAGGGGTTTGTCGTGCTGGGCAGGGGCACCACGAAGGTGTTCTCACTGGAGGTGGGGCTGGGAGGACAGGCAGGGGTCCTGAGCTGCTCTGGAGCCAAGGGGCTGCAAACCCACATTTCTTGAGTGTGAACAAACATTCCGAGGCAGAGGCCAGAGCCCCGCCCCTCCATCACGTGCGGCCCCCAGCCCACCTGCTCCCTGGCTGACTTCCGCCCCACCTGCCTCAGGCTGCAGGTCTGGCGAAGCATGCTGGGCTCTGCTTGGGTCTGGTACCCCCCCACCCCCCCCACCCCCCCACCCCCCCACCCCCGGCGTGAATACTCACTCCTTCCAGCAATAAGAACCGTCCTTGGCCGTGGAGAGTACTGTGAAAACAAACCAATGCACTTACCGGGAGGCACAAGACTCTTAACGGAAATGTAAAATGAACATTTTTTAAGAAAAAAACACAAATATAAAGAAATAAAATGTAATTTTAAAGTAGGCTTGGCTAGGACCTGGATGTTTCTGAAGTGGCCGTCCATGCTGGGGTTGCCGGCTGGGTATGGCTGGCCGTGGGGGTGGGCATTTTTGGGGGGCGGGGAGAATGGGCTGAGGCTGGGACCCTGGTGCTCAGGGCCAGAAGGACAGGAGGCGGCAGCAGGCTGTAAATGCCCTGCGCCTTCCACCTGCTTCTGGCCACAGCCCCAGCTCCAGCCAGAGCAGCTCTGGGACCTCAGTCCTGCGCTCAGAAGTGCCCTTGTCTGGAGGAGGGTGGCAGGCTTGGAGGTTGACCTAGGAATTGGGGCAGATGGGCTTTATGGCAACACTAGAAAGTCCTATGGCAGGACAGTTGGTGTTTAGCCTGGAAGACCGGTGGAAGACAGCAACACGATGGCAGCCTGGGCCATGCTCTGTGCCCTGCACTCACTAGCAGCTGATGAGGGGGGCCTAGAGCACTGGGAATAGCACCCTCTCCTTCCAATCAGAACTTTCTTATGTAAGGATGGCTGGGGCCCTGGAGGTCCCCGGGTTGGGCTTTGAGGGCAGACCATGCTTCAAGGCCGTTTGTGTGAGCTTGGACAAGACACTTGGCCCCCTGAGCCCAGTTACTGTGTATGGAAAATGGGGCTTCCTGGAGTAGCTGCCTCCTGGCCGATGTGGGGTGTGCACACTGCCCTGCCCGGTTTCTGGGTGTGAACCCACTGATTCCTCATGACAACCCCCCAAGGGAGCTGTTACTGCAACCCCCATTTCACAGATGAGGAAACCAGGGGAGTGGAAGTCAGGAAGCTGCTCCAGGCCACGCATCCAGGAGGAGGCAGAGCCGGGATTCAGACCCTGCCCCAGGGCCAGCTTCTTAGCACGGCTCACAGCCTGTGGGCCTGTGGGGCACACGTTTGTGCCCAGGGATTATTAAGAAGGCTCCGTAGCCAGGCATGGTGGCCCAGGCCTGTAGTCTCAGCTACTTGGGAGGCTGAGGCAGGCTTGAGCTCAGGAGTTTGCAGTGACCTGTGATGATGTCACTGCACTCTAGGCACTCTAGCTGGGGTGACAGAGTGAGACTGTTTCAAAAAAAAAAAAAAAAAGACCCACACAAAAAACTAACAAACAAACAAAAAAGACAACCCACAAAACCAAGAAGGCCCCATGCCTTTGACTCCCTCCATCCTGGGTGCCCCTCCCGAAGGCCCCTCTTCCCAGGCTCTGGAAGTCCTTGTGCAGTCAGTTCTCTCCGGCCCACAAGGAGCCCATCTCCTTCCCTTGAGGAGGGGCTGGCTGGTCAACTGCAGGCCACAGGCCCACCCTCCAGGTGGGTGCTGGCCTCTCCACATCACCACGGGGACCGGGAGCCCCCGCTCGCTCCGGGCTCGGGGTCTCGGTTTCTGTCTGGGTTCTCCACGTCACAGCAACCCAACGGCTCCCTGTATCCAGCCTCCCGGGTCTGAGACACTGAAGCAGGAAATTGCGCAACAGGCCTCGCTGGCTGCCCTCCACCCAGAGGGCTTCTACGTGGGGCCGTTCACTGTGGTGGTTTGGCTTTTGGTTGTGGAGTCAGCTCCTGAGCTCTTCCCACGAGAGACATGGTGTGCATGTGTGTGTGTACACACGTGTGCACACAGAGAACAGGGTGCAGGCCTCACCAGCAGGAGCAGAAAGTCAAGCTGGACCATACCATCACGAAGCCAAGGGCGTTCAGGAATACCAGTCCTCATCCAGTGCACAGCTGAGTGAGGACGGGGAGTTTGTGGGTAACAGTATGGGAGGAAAATGTGCAGGGAGGGTGGCTGCGAGTAGAGCGGATGCCAAGTGGCATTTAGTCACAGAGTGGAAGCCCTCCAGCCTGCCGGCTGATAGCAGGTTAAATTTAGATGTCCAGACTGGGATGAGAGGCACAGACACCAGGCTCCACCCAGCTGTCGTGGGTTCCCCTCCAGGATCCGGGGGAGCTGGCTGCCAGGCCGGGCAAGGCCCACCTGCCCGAGATGCCGGGGGTCTGGAGAAGCAGCTGCACGGCGGCAGCCTCCCACCTCTGAAGTCGCTTGTCAGGATTGCCCACTCCGCTCTCCTCTCCTAAAAGGACACCACTCATGTGCTCTCTCAGGCACTTGGACATTTTTTCTAACAGCCCTGTGCTCTTTGTGCTACCTCCGGCTTGGTTCATCTCTTGGTCATCCTCTGTCCTGCTTGAGTGCCCCCCAGCCACTGGTTCCCACCCGGGTGGGGACCAGGCATTCAGGGAAAGCAAATATTCCAGCCACCGTCCACACATTGTCCATTGGGATCATTAGAAAACAACCGACTGCTTCGGCGCTGCCTGGGCCCTTCCCGCTGCTGCCGATCGCAGCTTATGTTGTTCTTCCCCTTTCATGGAGGAGGAAACTGACCCTCAGAAGGGACCAAGAAGCTTGCTAAAAGCTCACTTGGCTAGGAAGTTGCGGAGCTGGTTTCAAACACCAGCCACCTGTGCTCTGTCTGCTCCACCGGCCTTCCGGAGCCCCGGTCCTCCTCGCAGACGGCCCCTGACTGTCCCGCCAAGGCCCGGGCAGTGCTGAGCCCTCAGCAGCCCTGTTGGCCTTGCATGACGGCAACTATCAAACGCAGGAAACACACGCCTGAGACAGCGAACTCCGTCTCTGTGCCTGTGTCCAGAGAAGCAAACCCAAAACTGACACAGGTCCTGGCACAGGCCAGCCTGTCTGGGCAGGGCCTTGCCCACTTGTCCCCCAGACAGCACGGCTCGGAATGCAGAGACAGGATTAGCTCCTCCATCGGCCTGAGCCCTGGTTCATGTTTTATGTCCCCTTTTTAATCAGACACATGAAGGGCGGTGCGGCCGGGTGCTTGCAGCAAGTGACGCCTGCACTGCTCTGGGCGCCACTTGCCTTGCTGGGTGGGGTCAGGCTGGTCGCTTGGCTTCCAGTGCTGAGCTCCTAATCCGCAGGCCGGAGAGAGCACACCTACCCTGTCCTCCCCCGCCTGGGGCCAGCAAAGGCCCAGCAGCTGTGCTCAGCTTACACGTGCAAATGGGGGGTTTAGATTGGAGACCAGAGACTCTTTAAATATAGGTAAAGTTATCTGGAACATCCAGATGACAGGGAGAGTCTTAGCATCCTCAGTAAATACAGACCCAGTGGTGATCAAATATCTAAAAAATTTTTTTCCAGTTTTATTGGGATACAATTCCCATCCCATCTAACTTACCCATTTTAAGTGTACAATTCTGTGTTTTTGTTTTTTTAGATAGAGTCTTGCTCTGTTGCCATAACTAGAGTGCCGTGCCATCAGCCTAGCTCACAGCAACCTCAAACTCCTGGGCTCAAGCGATCCTCCTGCCTCAGCCTCCCGAGTAGCTGGGACTACAGGCATGTGCCGCCACACCCAGCTCATTTTTTCTATTTTTAGTTGTCTGGATAATTTATTTTTATTTTCAGTAGAGACGGGGTCTCACTCTTGCTCAGGCTGGTCTCAAACTCCTGAACTCAAACGATCTACCCACCTTGGCCTCCCAGAGTGCTAGGATCACAGGCGTGAGGCACTGCGCCCGGCCTGATTCTGTGGTTCTTAATATATTCACAGACATGTGCAACGGTCTCAGTCTATTTGGGCTGCTGTAAAAAAAATACTGCAGACTGAGAGGCTCATGAACAACAGAAAGTTACTTCTCACAGCTCTGGAGGCTGCAAGTCCGAGGTCTCCACACACCAGCAGGGGTGGCATGTGACGAGGGCTGCCTGCTGTTCACAGAGGTCCCCAGCTGTGCCCTCACACGGTGGCAGGTGCTGGGCTGCAGAAGGGGAACAGGGCACGTTGCCGCTTCAGCTGGGGGCTCCGGCCACCGCCCTGGAGAGAGCTCCCACCACACCTCTCTCCACCCAGGATCGCTGTCCCACGGCAGCAGCTCCTTAGAAGGCCACCCGCCACCTGTGAATGACCAAGAGGACCCGGGTCAGACCCACAGGCTGGCGCTCGCACGTGAGGGCGGAGCTGGTTCTCTAGGCTCCCGAAGGTCGCAGGTCCTCGTACAGCTGGGTGGCCTGAGCCCTCTTGGGTTGGCACGCTCCGCCCTGGCTGTGCAACCTCCAGCAAGTCACCTTTCCTCTCCTACCTCGGTGTCCTCAGACGTGGGGTGGGGCTAAGGATGGTTCCCTACCTCACAGGATTGCTGCGAAGCTTCAGGAAAGTGCCTGCCCATAGTGCATGCCTAGTGGGTTTGAGCGGTTATTACAGTGGAGACTCTGAGCCTCAGTTTCCCCATCTGCCAGATGGGGTTGTGCTGTCCCTCACGGGGAAGGAGGGTTCCCTGGGATCATCACACAAAGGCCTAGCACAGAGCCGGGTGCCTGACAGGTGTTCCCTGGCATTGACCTTGTAGCTAGATGCTAAAATGGTTTTCCTTCCTGCCCCAACTTCAGCTCAGATTTGGAAGAGACAAAACAACACAAGAGGAGCCGTCCCCCTCGCCCCGCCCCCCGCCGACTCAGGCCTCCTGTGCTGGACGTGCTGAGGGATCGAGCAGCCCTGTGGCCAGCACCTGTCCCATCCCCACTCAGGGTACAAACAGGGCCAGGTGGGCCAGGTCAGGGAGGAAAGTGCCCCTTGAGCCAGCGGCTTGTGGACCACGTGTCCCTTGGGGGGTGAGTGCCTCACTGCAGCGCAGCACGGGGTGGTTAACACTTAGGCTGCTGTTACGGGAGGCCGAGGGGTTTCCTGTAAACCGCCGCCCGCCACTTCCTGTGGAGGCAAGCGAGGGTTCTGCAGCTGCGTTCTTGACAGACGGCAGCATCCTGCTGTGTGGACACAGTCCAACTCCTAGGAAAGGCGATGCAGGGAGTAGCCGGCTGCCCCTGGTGAGGCTGATGACCCCGCAGGGGCAGGGGGCTGAGAAACGGCTGCAGATGGGCAGGGTGATGGCTCCATGGCCAGGGAACCTGGAAACATCTCGCTCGTGGTCTCTGTTCTTCCCTGGGAGGGGCGAGGAAGACGGATGCCCAAGGAGAAAGGACCACTTCCTCGCTAGCTCGACGGGGGTCCTGAAACCAAGGCTGGGGGATCCAAAAGGAGACCCTGCAGAGGACGCCCGTGCGAGCTTGTCTGGAGGTCCTGGGGGGTGGGGAGAGGGGCGCAGCTACTCGAACACCTTGACCAGAGAATGGCTCCAGTGGGGAAGGTAGAGGGATGGCCACGGGGCGGTGCGGGAGGAAGGGGACACCGGCCAGGCAGATCAGCAGAATCAACGCCGGCGATCAGTGGGGTGACGGCGGTCGCAGCCACATCTCCCTCACATCCCGAGGATCCCTTTGGATACCAAGTTCACCCCACTTTGCCCACTCCACAGCCAAACCCCGGCCACAGGGCACATCACTCCAGCTGCTCTGAGCAAAAGTACAAGAACCAGACTCACCCCACATGTTCACCTGGGATCGGGCAGTGACTGTGCACAGGCACACCTGGCCTTCCCACCTGGGATCCAACCAATCCGATTAGAATCTCTTTCTGAAAGAGTGTGAGAAGAGAAAGCAGTGTTGCTCAAACTTGTTTTTAAAAAACAGCTTCACTATATGAAAGCTGACATATAATAAAACTGACATATAATACACAAAGTGAATGATCTGGTAAGTTTTGGCATACGTACACACCCCTGGCAACCATCACAGTCAAGGTATCAAGCAGGCTGGGCGAGGTGGCTCACGCCTGTAATCCCAGCACTTTGGGAGGCCAAGGCAGGAGGATTTTTTGAGGCTAGGAGCTTGAGACCAGCCTGGGCAACATAGTGAGCCCCATCGCTACAAAAAATAGAAAATTAGCTGGGTGAGGTGGTGCACATTGGTAGTCCTAGCTACCTGGGAGCATGAGGCAGGAAGATTGCTTGAGCCCAGGGGTTTGAGGTTACAGTGAGCTATGCTGATGCCACTGTACTTTAGCCTGGAAGACAGAGTGAGACCCTATAAAAAAAGCCAAAAGTGTCAAATATTTTGTCCATTTTTAAAATTGGATTATCTATTTTCTTATTAGTGACTTTTTTTTTTTTTTTTTGAGACAAAGTCTCACTCTGGGCTAAAGTGCTGTGGCGTCAGCCTAGCTCACAGCAACCTCAAATTCCCAGGCTCAAGCAATCCTCCTGCCTCAGCCTCCCGAGTAGCTGGGACTACAGGTGTGCACCACCATGCCCGGCTAATTTTTTCTACATATTTTTAGTTGTCCAATTAATTTCTTTCTATTTTTAGTAGAGAAGGGGTCTCGCTCTTGCTCAGGCTGGTTTCAAACTCCTGACCTTGAGCGATCTGCCCGCCTTAGCCTACCAGAGTGCTAGGATTACAGGCGTGAGCCACCACGCCCGGTCTTATTGACTTCTGAGAGTTTATATTCTGGATTCAAGTAATTTATTAGTCTGTGGCTTGTCTTTTCATTCTATTAAATGTCTTTTGAAGAGAAGTTCTTAATTTTGATTAAGTTGAATTTATTCATACTTTCTTTTATGGATTGTGCTTTTGGCATCTAAGAAATTTTTGTTTAACCCAAGATCACAAGGATTTCCTCTTCTGTTTTCTTCTAGGACTTTTATAGTGTTATGTTTTACACTGATGTCTGTGATCCATTTTAATCTTGTATATGGGGCATGGCTGGAATTGAAGTTCTTCTTTCTGGTACTATGAATATCCAGTTGTTCCAGCGGCGTTTATTGAAAAGCCCATCCTTCCCCCACTGCATTGTCTTTTCACCTTTGTCCAAAATCAAGTGGCCATATATGTGTGGATCTATTGCTGGACTTATTCTGTATGATTGATCTATTTTTAAAATCTCGATGCTAATATCACATGGTGTTGAATGCTGTATCTTTTTTTTTTTTGAGACAGAGTCTCGCTCTGTTGCCCAGGCTAGAGTGAGTGCCGTGGCGTCAGCCTAGCTCACAGCAACCTCAAACTCCTGGGCTCAAGCGATCCTCCTGCCTCAGCCTCCCAAGTAGCTGGGACTACAGGCATGCACCACCATGCCCGGCCAATTTTTTCTATATATATTAGTTGGCCAATTTATTTCTATTTTTAGTAGAGACAGGGTCTCGATCTTACTCAGGCTGGTTTTGAACTCCTGAACTCGAGCAATCCGCCCGCTTCAGCCTCCCAGAGTGCTAGAATTACAGATGTGAGCCACCACGCCTGGCCTGGATGCTGTTAATCCCTTCTAGGGTATTCTCATCTCGGACATTATGTTTTTCATCTCTGGAAGTTCAATTTGGGTCTTTTGTGTATCTTTCATGCTTCTATTCAACATGTTTAATCTTTCCTCTAGTTTTTCAAAAATATGGAATATAGTTGTAATAATGGATTGAAAGTTTTTGACTGCTAATTTTATTATCTGTGTCATTTCTGGATCCATCTAAATTGTTTGATTTTTCTCACTATGGATTGTATTTCTCTACTTCTTTGTATGCTTGGTTTTTTTTTTTGTTTTTTTTTTAAGAAAAGGAATCTTGCTCTCTTGCCCAGAGTAGACTGTAGTGATACAATCATTGCTCACTACAGTCTCAAACTCCTGAGGCTCAAGCGATCCTCCTGCCTCAGCCTCCTGAGTTGCTGGGACTACAGGCACGTGCCACCACACCTGGCTAATTAAAACAAAATTTTTTTTTAGAGACAGGGGCTCACTATGTTGCCCAGGCTAGTTTTGAACTCCCGGCTTTAAGTGATCTTCCTGCCTCAGCAATTTTTTCTTTTTAAAAATAATTTATTTCTGATTACAAAATATGGGGAAGGAGCAAGGGCAACTCCTGTCACCCCTTGGTTGCACATCTTCCTGGTCTATGCATCTATAAATACTCTGTACGACGCCAGGCTTATCCTGCCCCACAAGCATCGTCTCACAGTCTGACAGCTGCAGAGTACAGTATGTGAGCAGGGGAGAAGTTTGGACAGATACCCCATTCACAAGATAGGGCTCCCCTCCAACTGGAGTGTTCCAGTTCACTCTTGCTGATATTGAAACCAAATTGGTTGTGCTTACTATCCATTTCTAAAACTCTCTCACAAACAAGTAGGTCATAAGACAAAATTATGCCTGCACAGCTCTTAGAGTTGTTTAAAGTAACCTTGTAGAAAGACAATGACTAAGGCCCTTTCCTTGTCCTCAGCTTTCTAAATCCCAGACTACCTGCAGCACCTGGACTGCTGCCCCTGGGTCCCCCACATCCCATGGCAGCCATGGAGGAAGGGCGGGCCAGGCCACGCATGAGGAATAAACCGTCTTTATTGGACTCAGACCAGGAGCCCACGGGTCTTGAGGACCTCTGTGAATTTGTCGATTTTCTTCTCCATGTTATTTGCAGCTGGTTTCTTTAGCTTCATGAGCTGTGTTTTCTTCCAGTAATGGATCATTACTGGTCATTGCCT
Organism: Microcebus murinus; assembly: GCF_040939455.1. Taxonomy (NCBI): domain Eukaryota; kingdom Metazoa; phylum Chordata; class Mammalia; order Primates; family Cheirogaleidae; genus Microcebus; species Microcebus murinus. Next base: position 89,347,215 of record NC_134115.1, on the reverse strand, counting down.
GGTTCTTCTAGCCCACCTCATGAGCCAGGAGCCCCAGGTAGGCAATCTTTCTTGTAGGCTGCAAAAACACAACCTTGAGGGCAGCAGGAACCGCCATCTGCTTTTTCTTGTCATAGGGCAGTGGATCCCACTGAACACTGTGAGGTGGTCCAGGGCAGCCTGGCCTTGCCTGGTTTCCCCAGGCAGCACGCCTTGCACAGTCTGCCAAAAGATGCAGCTGGGGGCCTGGAAGAGGTAGCAGTCATGGGATGGGTTGATGTCCATTCACTCACAGAGGAAGGACAGGTATTATAATTGCCATTGAGAAATGTTGATTTCCTTGCAGTGCATGGTCACTACCTTCCAGCCTAGCAGTACCTGTGGGCTACAATGGCCACCAGATGGTCCAGGAGATGGCCTTGGACATTGAGCACCAGGACCTGCCCCTCCACCACCTTCAGCAGCTGACTGGGAAAGCACTTGGCAATTTTTGATTAGATGCTAGACATTGTGAAATTTATTGTGCTGGGTACTGGGTATTTTTGTATTCCTATAAATTTTTTGAGCTTAGTTCTGGGATCTTACTTAGAAATAGTTTGATTCATTTGGGTCTTGCTTTTAAGCTTTGTTAGGTGAGATCAGAGTGGCTTTCTGTGTAGGACTAATATTCCCCCACTACTTAGGCAAAACCTTTCTGAATACTGCATCCTGTGCAAAGTGAACTATGAGGTTTTCCACTTCAATAGGAAGAGGCACTCTTTTCTGCTCTAGAGTTCTGAAGATTTTGCCTCTAATCTTTTCATGTCTTTTTCCTCCAAACGTGGGATTCTTCACATGCATGTACTGACCAGTACTTAGTTGAATACTTGTGAGAACCCTCTGCAAGTGTCCGGAGCTCTCCTCTGTGAGGCTCTCTTCTCTTCAACACTCTGCTTTGTGAACTCAAGGAGACTGCTGGGCTCTGCTTGACTCCTCCTTCCCTGCACTGTGGTCTGGAAACCTTCTCCAGGCAGTGACTGGGGCACTTACAGGGCTCACCTCATTTGTTTCTTGAATCTAGGAGAGCGCTATCCTTTGTTGCCTGATATCTTGAAAATGTTGGACTGGAATTTTACTTGTATCAGAAAAGAGGATAATTCTTGTTCCTACTAACTCATCTTGCTAGAAACAGAAAAACACATCTCAGCTCACTTAGGAATAAAAGAGTTTACGAGCCAGTGGCACCACTCCCATGTTTTCTAGAGGAAAAAGTACTTAGAAATAACCAAGACTTAGAGGAATCCATTGATTTTTTTTTTTTAAAGTATTACAGCAATTTCAGAAGAACGCAGTGATGTACTAAAGAAAAAAACCGCTGGTAATTCTATAATCCATTAATACATCCATAGGCATTAACTGAAAACCACGACCAACTCAGGCAACACTGATGCTAGCTGAAAAAGCTGTGGCCCTCCCCCAAACTGCAAGAATTCCATCTCTCCTGATACACACCCAGGCAGCAGAAGCACCGCATGTTGCCAAAAGTTGCACAAGAGCCACATATCTCTACAGGGATTTAGAGTCCTCTGTAGACTTTCCTTGTGCTTTTACTCTGTAAATATCTAATGGGGGTAACATTTTCTAACTCAGTAGGTCCCTTTCCTTGCATGTGAAGGAAAGCTAAGGAATTCCATGTTGAAGGATGGACTTTCGTGTTTGGATCTGTACACACATCTAGAGAACACTGCCCCGAGGTCTGGGCACTGGGTCGGCAGAAAGCAGCTTCTGGCTCCAGAGCTGAGGTGCGGAGGAACAGGGTCTTGCTGTAAGGACGAGCCACCCACGTGCTGTTTTCTTCTCTAGCTCTCTTGCCTTCTCCTACCTCTCAAATCTGGTATTAGCACAGAAAAACCGGGAGTCGTTATTTGCAGTATTAATAAACCTACAAATAATAATGGATCACCATGGCATAGATCCCCAAGGTCCTGCTTCCTGTTACTAGGCAGCTAAGCCAAGTGCACTTGAAGGTTCTATTTATTCTTGACCGAAGTTTAGCAGTAAGACAAAATAAAGATCTTTTGATTAAGAATCTAATTGGAAATTAACTTGAATTTCCATTTAGAATGACTCTATTTACACAGGCAAGTTGTTCTCATGCCCTGGTCAACATTAGGTGATCAACTGAGTAGAGCTGGGCCCTTTCTCTTTCCAGATTCCCCAAACCAGTCACTTGGGTACAAAATACTTACCCTTTTCAGAAGATAAGCCACTGGAAAGAAAAACAAGTCGCGGAGAAGCCGCAGGTGCATTCTGGCTTCATGTTCGAGAATAGTGGGTGGACACCATCACGACAAGGCTCATCTGTATAACGAAGACCAGACGGGAAGCTTCTTCCAAGGCAGCGTTTTAATTTCTTACACTGGCAGTCCCAACGTCAAGCCCCATGCATTTTGAGACTTCATTTCAATGTGGACTGCTCAGGAGTGACACCTCACCTGCATGGGGCCTATCCCAATGGGGTAGGCTGTGTAGTGAGGGCCTTGGGGACAGACCTTTGTCAGCAGCCTGCAGTGGGGGCAGACAGGGCCTGCCTGGTTTGCACCTGCATCTTCTGCGGACACGCAAAGGCCTGAAGTGGCCCACGAGTTCCTGCGACTGCTCAGTCCTTCAGAGATTGTCAGGACCCGTGCAGTAGCTACGTCCCCACGCTGTGACTTCCAATAATTGGTTCTTCTGGCATGGCTGAATATGTGACAATAAAACGCTTACAGCAAGTTTGACCATGGCTATTTTTCTCTCCTGTGAATATTTATCACACAAGCTGATCCCCCATGCACATCTGAGGAGGAAGACCTTTTCATGCTTAGAAAGAGTTTACCTTGGGGCAGCCAGCACGTTTGTTTGGGAGTACAAGCAGCTTGGCTCTCCCTGCAACAGGCCCATTTTAGCTCTTTAATTAGAGCCACATACGAATGAGCCCAGGAGTAATGACGTGCAGCCAGATAGTAATGGGTCGGGATGGGATCGTGGCTTCCCCTCTCACTCTGTCAATACATAATAGTGATAGTGACAGTAATGACAATGCCAGCTTCACATGCAGTATTTTGTTTACTCCTCAACAAATCTAGATGAAGGTATGACAGCTACCCCTTTTTACAGATGATAAAGCTGGGGCTCAGAGAGGTTAACTGACCTGCTCGAGGTGGTTGGGGCCCAGGCGTACCCACGATCTTAACCAATAAACTCTACTTGCTAAATCAAGTCTTTTTCTTCCCTTCTTTGGGTCTCGATTCCCTTCTGTATTCAAGGAGGAAAGCGAACAGAGTAATCTTCAAGCCCTAAAACTCTGGGCTTCTTCGATTCCCCCATGGGCCAGCTTTGCTCAATGCCACGGCCACAGAAGGGACCGCCTCCTCCCTCAACACTCATCTCGCAGCCAGCAACACACTCGGTGAGAAAAGGGGCTGGGTGCTAAGTGTGTGGCTGGAACGGTCCAGGACCCCACCCCGCCACCGGGTCTGCTGCGCTCACAGCGGGTTGGGAGGGGCGCCGCATGGGAGGGGCGCCCCACGCAGGAAGCCAAGCGCGTTGATAAATGCTTTTGGATGATGACCGCGGGTCCCACCATCTGCGAGGCTGACAACCACAGCAGAGCCTGACACCACTTGGCTCAAGTGTCTCCAATATGTTATTCCTGTTTCCAGAGTGGTTCTGATAGAAAAAGAGGACCCTGAAGACAAGGGCCAGTGGTCAGCCAGGTCAGGACGGAAGCCCCACGGTGCGTACAGTGGGGCAGAGCCAGGACCGACCGCAGCGCAGAGCTACGGCTGCTGTCACTTGACAAATGCAGGCGCCTTGGGCACGAGGGACGGCGGGAGGGGTTCAGGCTGCTCTGTCAAACCACCCCATTCGCAGAACCCTGAGACATAATGATAGCACTTTTCTTTCCCTACACTGGGCCAAATCTGGGTTCCCTAAAACAAAGAGAATGAAAGCAATTTAGCGCAAGCACCCTAAGATTTGAGAATTCTAATTGCTCCTGAAAATGCTGGCTGGTGACAACTAAGCTGTTCCGTCGGCTCACGACCCATCAGCCGCAGCCAGCGACTCAAAACTCACAGAACTGCCGGCCCTTCCTGCTCCTCCCTCCTGGCAGCTCCTCGGCCAGCAGGCTGGCAAGTGTGGGGCTGAGCGGGGCTTTGCTGGGCGGTGGGTGAGGCCAAGGGGGGACAGGCACAGCATCTCTCAGCCTGAGGCCCTGGCCCTCCTTTCATGACGTGAGTGCTGCTGGCCAGGCCTGGGATCAGGTGAGGACTTTGTGGGTGTGTGCGTAGACTAGGGAAGCCACGGTGAGCACCCCAGGGACCCTGTGCCAGCCACTGTCCCGTGCCCTGTGTGAACCCTGCCCTGTGAGGCAGCGGCATCTGCCCCATGTCAGCTAAGGGTAGATGAAACTTGTGCCAGTCTGTATGTCTCAGAAGGGAGCCTCGTACCCGATCCTTCTGCATCCACCCTGTGCCCTCACTGCTCACCCAGCTGCTCTGCCCCGAGCTTGTGCGTTCCTGGGACTGAGACCCAGAGGACCATCGGGCAAGGTGGGGGAGCACTGGCCTCGCTGGGTGGCTCTGTGCCATCAGCTGGCTCAGTGCCCTTGAACTGTCCGTAACACTCCCCCCCCCGCCCAGCCTCCTACTGAGGTCTGGCTTTTGAGCCGGTCCTGGCTTCTTTCTAGGAAGTCATTCTGGAGTCGTTTATCGACGGTTTCTGACTCTTGCTCTGTCCTGGCACCGCCAGGGGCTGAGGACAGACCAGGCTGACATGGCCCCTGACCACATGGAGCTGCCTGTTGGTCTGGGGGAGATGAATGATTCCAACCACCAGCTATGCAAGTGATCAGCACCATGACAACGTACGCCTCAAACAGTGACGCGGTGGGTTGGGGCCACAGAGGCAGCTGCTGCCCACCCTCCCGGGAGCAGGGCCGACAGCACAGCAGGCTTTGGGGGAGGCAGCACCTCAACCGAGACCTGCAGGAGGTGTGGTGAGGGGAGGAGGGGACATTTCAGCAGAGTCGGAGTGTGGAGCTGCCCTGAGGTGAGGAGGGGGAAAACAGGCCATGCGAGGAGCAGGGCAAGGGCAGAGGGGCCTTGAGAGCCGAGGTGGGCAGGGGGGAGGCTGCGCGGCCCCCAAGTCCCTGCCTAGCCCTGCAGATGTAAAAGCGCTAGGCAAGGCTGTGCCAGCCGACACCTGAAGGGGCAGGAAGCAAGTGGCTTCTGTGTCCTCAGAGGCCAGGCGAACCTGGCCAGCAAGGTGAGGTCACCTCCAGCAGGAGCAGGCGCCGCCAGGGCTCCAGCCTTCTGTCCTCCCCACCCAGACCTTCTCCGCAGCTGGCAATCTAGGCCCGAAAACAATGCGGAGAATCTCCGGCCAGGCCTGTGGTATGGACAGGCTTCTATTTATAACGACGGAGCAACTGCCGCCTCAGTGGGTCTGTGGCCTGACCTCCGGTAGGACAAGCCTCAAAGCCAGACCCCGGGGGAGCCGGCAAAGGCAGGGCGGATGCGACGCTGAAGGGCAGGAGCAGCTGCTCCCACCTCGAAGGCTCTGACCACCTCGTGAGGCCCTGTAGGCCCCTGTGTAGGGTTGGTGCCAGCGTGAGCTGGACAGACCCTGCCTCTGCCCAGCCTCCCTGTTCAGGCTGCGGTGTAGACAGACCACGATCACAAATACTAACAAGGCTAGAGGCAGCAGAGGAGAGGCCAGAAACCGCACCATGTCAGAGTGTCTGCTGTTTGTGTCCTGGGCCAGTTCATTGTCACAGGGTGGTCGTTGGGGGGACAGGCGCACAGCAGTGTCCCTGGCACAAGCAAGCAGCATGTCTTCTGAAATGAATGGGTATCCTGAAGAACTGGGACATCCAGTGGTAGCCAGCCCCGGCCCGGCAGGAGCAGGAGGGAAGCCCAGCCCAGCCTGTGCTGCCCTGTACTCACTCCCTTGTGTGACGTGGGCAAATGGCTTCCTTTTGGGCCCATTTTCTCATCTGAAATATGTGGGTTACAGCAGCTAACTCGCAGGGTAAAATGTGAAAATGTTGGTGAAGTACCTAGGAGAGACAGTACCTGGCACATCGTAAGCATTCAACTTATTTAACTATTATAATCAAATTAAAAAAAAAGGAATGCCACGTTAGAAACTCAACTTGCAGGAAGCAAGCTCTCTTGCTGTCCAATGAAAACAATGAAGTACTTTCTAGGACTTGATGCCAAGGAGAAAGGTTCCGTGGTACAAATATTTGGGAAGTGGCAAGGCTATTTTATCTTACTGATTTACAAAGCAAATTTGCATATTAAAGGTTCAAAAAAGTCCTGTAATGATCAGATCTGCTCAGTCCATTCTTTTCCTAAACTTACTCGGCCAGGGAACCCTTTCTGTTTTGGTGGAGTTCTAGCTTCTGAAAGCAGCATTAGTTTGGGGGCTGACACAATCTCAACCCAATGGCTTCTTTCCCCACAAAAAAGTGAAGGGTGGTGAGGAGACAGGAGGAGGAGATGCGCCTCCCTGCCTGCGTGCTCAACGTCAGGTCTTCTGTTAGGACCAATGAGCTGATGAAATGGGAGGAAAAGACAAGACTGAGAGTCTGCCTCAGAGGATGCTGGGGGCACCCCTCTCCTATTATGCATTATTTTGATATAAACGACTAAGCAGCAGGCCAGGAACCAATGGGGCTGCTGTCAGGACGAGGGCAGGAAGGGCTTTCCTCCTGTCAGTCCGGTACTTCACAGAGGAGGGCTCAGAAGTGTCTGACTGCAAGGTGGTGACTAGGCCCACTCATGCTTTCATAGTTTTTCTTTTTTTTGAGCAGGTGCCCAGAAAACAGCTTAAATTTAAACTCATGTCTCTTTTCAGCAATTTCAGACAAAATCCCTTCCCCTGGATTAACTGGAAAATAAAGATGTCCACGGAGGTATCTATTTTTCAGATGCCCCCTGGGTGTCAGGGGTATTTATGGTTATTGCCATTAAAGGGTTTCTCTGCATGGGGCCTACAGACCACGTGCCCTGGACACACCTGCTTGTTAAAAACACAGATTTAGCCGGGTGCGGTGGCTCACACCTGTAATCCTAGCACTCTGGGAGGCCGAGGTGGGCGGATTGCTCGAGGTCAGGAGTTCGAAACCAGCCTGAGCAAGAGCGAGACCCCGTCTCTACTATAAATAGAAAGAAATTAAGTGGCCAACTAATATATATAGAAAAAATTAGCCGGGCATAGTGGCGCATGCCTGTAGTCCCAGCTACTTGGGAGGCTGAGGCAGGAGGATTGCTTGAGCCCAGGAGTTTGAGGTTGCTGTGAGCTAGGCTGACGCCACGGCACTCTAGTCCGGGCAACAGAGTGGGACCCTAGCTCAAAACAAAACAAAACAAAAAACAAATAAAGTCATGACTAAGAACTGCTTTTGTGCCAAGTGCTCTGCAAGTATCATCTCATTTAAACCAAGGCATCACCCAGCCAGACAGGTATTCTAATTTCCACTTTAGAACCAAGGGGAAAAAACTCTCAAGACACGATGAGGCCAATTGCCTTGTTCTGGTTACACAGCCAGTGAGGGCTAAGGTCAGGTCAGCTTGCATGGTCTACTCCCTTTCCATAATGTTGGAGACCTGACCTAGAAACTTCTCTGGAAGCTGTCAGACGGACAAAGCAAAGCCCAAGCAAGCCCCAGAACACTCACAGGGAGACAGCAGAGCTGAGGGGACACCAGCACAGCCCCGTCGACGTGCAGGGGGACTTGTGCTTTCGCGAGATGAGAGGCCAGGTTTGTGGGCATCACTGTGTAACGGGAGTTTCACCTGAAACCCAACTTGTGGCCTGTATCACCACTGTGCTGCCATCTGAAGCACCAATTATGAGCATACGGCATTTACATCTGGAAAGGCCAAGGAAAACACAACCTAGCTTATTAAATCTGCCTTCCCCCTTTCCTTCCTGACTGTCCTTGGTTACGCAAAGCAGAAACAGAAACTACGTGACTGGGACTGCCTGTCTGCCTGCTGCTCCAGAGTGGTGTGGCCAGCCTCCTGGCTCTACAGAGCAGTGTGCACCCTTCTTCTCACTGGGACACGGTCCCCACACTCTTAATCGGGCTCTTTGCCTGCCCCAGCTCCTCCCTGGGCAGTCCTAGTCCGATGTCCCAGCTGCTTGGGCTTCAGGGGATACAGGCTGCCGGAGCTGAGCTGACCCCTGCCACCTAACACGGCAATCAACCCCAAAAAAGGAACTCTGAGGGGCTCACGTGTCAGCAGCACATTCCTCAGGGGCCTCCGCCCCAGCAGCAAGTGGTAGCGTCGTTATCTGGCCAAGCACAGCTGATATGGCCTTATGGAGAGATGTCACATGTCACCTCAATGGAGGATTAGTGCAAAGAATTTGAGGTTAAGGGTAAGGCTGAATTAGTTTCTATTTATAAAAAGGAGTGTCCCAGGGAGACAGAAGGTAGGGAGGACCAGCCCATGGCCTGGGTGCTGGTTGGCAGGATGACACACCCAGGGCCCATGTTACCTCCAGCTGCATCACTCCTTTCACACTACCAGGCGTCCTCAAACTACAGCCCGCCGAGGACATTTATCCAGCCCTCTGGGTATTTTTGCCGCTGCCGCCTGTCCCACTTAGCAGCCGACTCATCCCAGGACCACAGTACGCACGTGTGGAATGTGCACCACACTCTTCAACGGCCCTCCAACAGTCTGAGGGACAGTGAACTGGCCCCATTTAAAAAGTTTGATGACCCCTGCACTAGACCCTCTGCTGTGAGCTTTTCCCATCAGGATTTGAGTCCTTTTGTCTTAAGACAGCCTCTACGTGCAAAGAGCCCATGTGGGAGAAACAAGCCCTGTGACTGTCTGTCAATGCCCTGGGGACCATCCCCTGCTTCATGTCTGAGGGTGTCTCCTGTGAGGTCAGAGTAGAAAAGGTAGAAGACTCTTCAATCCTGTAAGGATCAAAAAGCGTATACATTAAATTTTTAAAGTCCCACTTCTTCGCAAGAGGCGAAGAACCCCTAATTAATGGAAAGCACAGACGGTCCCTCCCTCTTCTCTCATAAACCACACAGGGCAGGATGACAGTCACCTGTGGATCCAGTTGCAGCTCTTGGCTCTGCTGACAGCTGGTTTAGGGAGAACCCAGTAGTGCAATACTAAGAGATTCCTCTTCTCATGAGCTTAAGAAACCATAAAATACAAAACCAAGTGGGCATCCAGCCTCGATTTCAATGCTACTGAGTCAGAACCTCCAGGATGGAGGCTGTGAATCTGTACTCTACAAAAATTCCGCAGGTGAGGCTGAGGCACAGGCAGTGGAGACATTGCTGCGGCCCACCCTCCCCAAACAAGCCAACAGAACCAAGAAGGTCATACTGGCTATAACATGACAAATCAGTATTATATGTCAAACTTTTATTAAAACATTTTAAAATTCAACTTGCCAATATTTAAAACTCTAAAAAATGGTTCCTTTTCAATGCTCCCTGCTAATGACCTGAGCCAAGGCACTGTCATAGTTTGGGCCTGAAAGATAGATTCTTACACCTGCTTCTGATGTGAGGTGGTCCTTGTTTGACAGCAATTATCATAGGCCTAAGAAATAAAATATGCCCAGGCCTATTTTATTTAATGCAGAAATACTGCATTAAAGAGAAATAAGCACTTTAATGAAACTGAAATTATGATCTCTAGGCAATGCTAGCAAGTACTGTTGCCAAGCCCAGCGTCGTCCTGCTAGTGGTGTCTGGCAGGAGCAGTGTCTCTGCAGCTACTGGGTCTACCCAAGGGCCGTCTGCACCATGGTTAACAGACGTGGGTAGGGACGGCTACCAACATCACTGCCACATAGTGGAAATAAAAGCCGTCTTCAGTCACCTGCCACCTCTAGGGTAGGACACCCAGCACCCAAAAGGACATCGAGATGAGTTGACAAGGCCATTCAAAGGGCAGCACACTGTCGACAGCACTCGGGTGACATCATACTGGTCCGTTCGCCAGGCCTGCCTCCTGGCTGACTGTGGCCATACTGGAAGGTGCTACCACCTTCTGACACTTCGCTGGTGCCTGCACGAGTGCCTGTGCCCCGCCCAGGCACAGAGTGGGCCCTCTGAGGGGCCTGATACACAACAGAAAAAAGGACAAGTTACGCCCTCAAGAAGCGGCCCACCAGCTTTCTTCCTCTTCCCTACATGGAGGGCTCTAGGTCCAAGCAAGACCAGGGCTGATTCTATGCCCTTTTTTTCATCGATACCCAATGCTGGTTTCTTTTGATGCCATCGTTGAAGACACACTGCTGGCCGATGGAGGCTCTGCTGGTTTCTTAAAGCCACAGAAATGGGGAAACTTCTCTCCTTGGCTGTGACCTGAAAAAGCACAAATACATTCTGTACGGAAACAGACCAAACAGTTTAATAGCAGGGGTAAAACCCAACATGAAATATAAAGCAAAACAAAACAAGCAATCAAGCATCTCTTGAGTTTTGATTTCTGCTGTTTTTTTCTGGGTATGTGCGTTTCAGTGAGAAAGTCCATTTTAACAGACTGCTCCAGTGTTTCTCGGTGAAGAGGAGCTGAGAATGCAGTTCTCACAGGAACCGAAAGGACTGCTGACACCCACTCAGCTTCTCCAGCCACCAAAGCCCTGGACAGACCTGCAAGGAAGCACCAGAAGAGAGGCGGAGTCAGCTCCTGCTCTTGCTGCAGAAGGGCTTCGGTGCCTGTGCACAGAAGTCAGGACTCTGAGTTTTAAACTTCTTGAAACTCTATACAGAAGCACAGAGGGAAGATCAACACACAAGACTCTGTGAGGGGCCTGGGGCCCCGTGGTCAGCGTGACGCTTTTGAGACACTAACAGGGAAATAAGGAACAGCAGCTCCTAAGCCCCACCTTCTAGTCCCACACTCACTGGCGGGCACAGTCTTCTGAGCCACACCCTTTAAGAAGGTAAGGCCTGGCACCTCCCGCCATATTCCTACAGAGACTAGCAAGTCCACAAAACCTGCTGTGAACCCCCATGCTTCTAGGACAAGCCCTAAAAATAGGAAAAATGGAAACAAAATGCACAAATCCAGCAAGAATTAGTATTTCAATAGTTTTTACATGCCACACACCCTTCTAGACTTATTCAATGCTTTTAATTAAAATTGGACACAAAGAGGGAGAAAGATACTTACGAGTTATTTGATCCAAAGCTGAATCCTGAAAGGCAGATGAAAAAGGCAGAGTTAAAGCATATACATGTGAATGACAGAGGCCTCTGGGCTCAGCTCTTTCCTTCCCTCACTTCCCAAGGAAAGCCCTCTTCTCCCCCGCCAGCTGCCGAAGGGCAGGAAGGCACGCACTGAAGCTCCTCTGCAGCTACTCAGATCCATCAAGAGAAAGCAGGGGAAATCTTGTATTTTGTATGCATTGTCCTCTTGGCATTTTAGGGTTCTTCTCTCCTCCTGTCCCCGGCTATAGGCAAAGGGTTTCTGGCATGGCCCCTCTCACGTAGCTGCACTGGACCATACAGATCCATTTCATTAGGAAAACTTGTTTTTTTCCCTCTATTTTTCCCATTCATCTTGCTCTCTCTTCTTTTTGGCAGCCAGAGAAACAAGACACTTGGGTTCTAGGCCTGGTTCTGCTGCAAACCGTACGACTCTGGGCAAGGCACTCCTTGGAGTTTCTGTTTCTTTATTTGGAAAACAGTAAAGATGCCTAAATTCTGTGTCTCATAAGTTTGTTGCAAGAACAAGATGGAACATACGTACTCTGCTATCTGAAGAACCAGAGTGTTAAGCAAATGCAAGATATTTTGGGAAGTTTTTACATATTTTTTGAGTCTGCTGGCTTGGATTTTCAAACCAAGGCCCAGTCAAGACCATTATTTGGGCTTCTCAAATCAAGTCAATGCTTTGTCTGGTAAGAAACTGGTACAAAGTTGCAAGTCTAACTAAAACCTAAAAACATTTTATTTTTCAACCACTGTCAGCTTTTAAAATATTAAACTGAATTGGTAAAACACATTCATTGTTTTGGGGGAGAAGGCATTTAGAGGAGAAGGCAGGAGGGCCCACTGTGCTTGTGGAAGATGCGTGGCCACCTACCTCCTGTGCCTGATCCAAAACCAGAGAATCCGCTGCTCTGGGTCCCGAAACCAGACGTCTGTTGGGACAGTGATCCAAAAGTAGGAGCATTTTGACTCGCGAGGGTGCCAAAGGATGTGGTGTTGCTGCTGCTCCCAAACCTGGGTTCCAGTGAGAAATGGACTGTGGTTAGTGGGGCCTCTCGTCACTTCACTGCCTGCAAGCCTCAGTCTGCTGTTATAAGTCTTGACATGCATGACACGTGATTCAAGGTGACAGGCTAGGCCTAAGCTAGCAGTCTCTCAGAAAGAACGGGTTATAGCCCAAAGCAAACCTTTGTCTCAGCTCAGAGAAGAAAAATAACAGGAAAACAAAATGAAATCCAATTTATCCAGTGTTTTAGCTTTGTCCACTGTCTGGAAATGCCAGGTCACCTGGCAGCCAAGCTGCAGAGGCTTCCTGCTCCACCTCTAAAAAGCCTTTAGGTCTATCCCGTCGTTCTGGCACTTCTCTATTATCCACCCCCCATTTATTCATCTTCAGCTCCTCTAGGGATCTTGATTCTATTGACCTTTCACCATGAGGTAAAGATCCTGTACACACAAACATCACCATTCTATTTACACTGGGCAGGGGCAGTTTCCACCATGATTTCATTCAGAATTTTGTGTTTGTTTCCTGCATCAATAAACACTATTTGAAACAATGTAAAAATGGCTACTATTTTCTCTCCCTTGTTCCCCCAACTTGGGGACAATCCCTGGGTAACTTCATTCAGTTTTCCCTCCAGATTTGGTCCAGCAAATGAGGCTGAGTGACATATCATAGCCCCCCTGAATCGTTCTCAGAGGAACTGGCTGGGCTAGGGAGAGCCTCTAGGATCTGAGCATGACTGCGAAGGCATATAGATCAGTGTTTTTTGGGAGGGGGACAGCACCTGGGTTAAGAGACCACCCCAAAGAAAGAAAAGTGCGTTAAGCAGGTTCCTTCTCTTTCTGCCTACTCATTTTTTCTTTTCATTACTTCAAGTCATATGGGATTTCTGTCTACTCTTAAGGATACGGTAAAGGGTCTTTTACATACGAGGAGGGCCGGGGCCTGCTCCCATTGGTCTCCCCCAGGAGTGGTCGGCTCTCCTCCTGCTCCTGCCTTACCCTCCCATCTACAACAGCGGCACCCTTCACAGAGGCCTGCCAGGGTCAGAGATAGGCTCGTGGGCAGGGACCTGAAAAAAGGTAATAGGCTCTTTCTGAGATACAATACCTGACCTGATGCTTGTTAGCCCTGTTCTCGAAAATGGAACCAACCAGCCAGTCAGGATTTATGTAGGAGAGCCACCCAAAGGCAGAATCTGATACTTTCCTACTAGTGAAGAAAACAGCTGGTTTCAAGTTAATAAATATCTCACTATTCCCAGTCAACCAAACCTTCCACCAACTCTGCAGTACTATGTGCTAGCTGGGCTGTCAGTGCAGAGACAGGTGCCCATCAACAGCAACAAGAATACTAGTTTAAGTTGGTTCCTAACTCTGCTTTCTAAGCTTCTCTTATTAACTTTAATTCTTGAGGTTTCCTGAGGGGAAAGAAACTTAAATGGCCCATTAGTCTCTACATGAAATACAAGAAACAACATACCAGCAGCTGGCTCACTTTCCTTGAAAATTTCCAGCATCTTTCATGAAGGGAAAAGTATGAATAAGAACATACTTTATTTTCAAGACAAAGATGCTGTCATCTTGCCAAGACTACGATCTCAAATAATCTAGAATCCTCCAACACAAAATCATCTCCTTCACCCCAGACTGTCAGCTCTATACGTCCTGAGCCCAGCAGCAAGGTTAAGAGTCACTTTGAGGCATTAATACCTCCTTTGAACGAGAGACTTTGTAGTCATCACCACATACATTTTATTGGGATTTTGTGGTGGCAAAGGCTATTTTTCCTTGGGGTTTTGGCAACAGACTGAAGTCCTGTCCTTAAAAGCAACTCCCTAGCATGGCACTGTCAAGCAAGGATGTGAACAGGTAGTACATGCAACTTCAACAGCTGTGTGACCGTCAAGACTCTCCCCACGTGGAGGCTCCCAGTTAGGGCCCAGTGCCCCAGCTGCCCCGGGACTGTGGGACTGAATACCCACTCTGGGGGGCTGAAGGGGGGCAGGGGACACAGGAGTTGTTTGCTCAAGGACAACGGGTCTACTGTAAAACAATACCAAGAGGAAAAAATGGTAAAAACTACTCATTTAGAACTTCCTAAGAGAAGTCAGCACATGGGCAGTCTTGGCGATTCTCCTTCCTTTAACCCCACCAGGAGAACAGTTCTGATGACCAGGACTCTACACGGCAGGGGACAGCAACACAGCAGAAGTCCACCCATGTATTCAACAGAGCCCGGCGTGGAAGAAACAAGCCTCATCCTTCAGAGGAGCAGGACTCCTCAAGGGCCTTGTCTGCCAATTTCAAGGGAGGGGCTTTCAGCGCATGGCCAAGAGTTTGGAAAATGTAAGAACATTCTTTTCAGAACAAGAGTACTGGGCCCCAGGGCTTTTGGCTGGCACAAACTGGTGGGTTTCCACAGGTCCCTCCTCGGGGGCTTACCCGAATCCTCCTGCGCTGGCAGCTGCAGTTCCCTCTCCGAACACTTTGCCTCCCGTCGAGCCCAGAGGGCTTGTAAAGGCTGGGGCTGAACCGAATGCTGGCACCCCTCCAAACCCAGGGGATCCCCCAAAAGTAGGAGGGCTGCCAAACACTGGAGCAGCACCGAAGCCACCTGAGCAAAACAGAGGCAAGCAAACAGAAACGGGGAGAAAGGAAGGAGGAGACAGCAAGAGGAGACATTGAGCATGAGAAACCAAATCAAAGCAGGAAGGAAAAAAGGGAAAATAGGATGTTAGAAATTCAAATGCAAAGAACTGTAATAAAGGGCAACAACCCTTCCATCAACAAAATAATAATTAAAACTAAAACAAAACAAAAACCTCCCAAACTAAACCATTCCCCTCCATTTACAGCAGAGGGCTGTGGGGTCCACTCCAGAGAGCCCCCCGGGCCCTGTGTTTGAGAGATGCCCAAACCCTTCAATGAGGCAGGCTGGGCTCACCAGACCACCACTGAGTACCCACCCAGGCCCTCTGAGCTGTTCTGAGACTCCTCCCTGAAAAACTGTCCTCAAAATCTCCAATCCCTACCCAGCTGTCAAAAGATGACAGGTATCATTACTTATCAGCACATAGGCAAGCCATCTAGTTTCACAGAAACCCAAATTATAAAATCAGAGGCTCAAACCCCCTCTCAGGGAGAATCCCTGAATTGGGTCACGGCAGAGACAGAGATGTGCACACTGGCACCAAGCCAGGTGCTTTTTATTTATTTACAGCCTGAAGGCTTGCACATCTCTCACCAGAGTCCCTCTCTCGGTACAGAAGAATTTAAAAAAGTGCTTTCTTTCTGCAGTCTAGAACTACTTCTCAATAAAAAGTATACCAGATTTCTTCTTTAGAGGAAGGCTGCTGTATAAATCTAGTAAAATAAGGAGTCAGCCGTGAGGACAGCTTCAGAGTCCAGACGCCCTCTGTGAGCTGCCGGCACAGCTGCTCAGTGGGCCCTGGCTGGCTGGAGGGCAGCGCACGTGCGGGTGGCCACGCAAAGGGTCAGGCCATGCATGAGGCAGCCCCCTCTGCTGGGTGGCGATGCCCATCAGGCGGGAGACAAAACATCCTCCCCTGAGCTATTTCTCCTGCTCCTGACAGGGTTCCCAAACCCTCTAGAGATGGGGAACTGATGGCCTTCTAGATCCTTGAGTACAGCCTCTCGACTGAATTCAAATTTTACAGAACTAATCCTTTCAAGTTTGGATTTGGCTGAGAGGCCACACTTGCAGATCTGGAGGGCCATGTGTGGCCTTGAGGCTGCAGGTTCCCCACCTGAGCGTGAATGGAATAAAATGGAATAAGAAATGCGTCTATAGGGGACCACCCTCTACAGGGAGTACTTCTTTAAATGAGCACTGGCCTATGAACTACATGCTAAAGGCAGTGGGGTGGCCTAGTAACAACTGGGGAGATGAGCAGCCCAAGAAGACAGGAACATTATTCTCTTCCCTTTCAGAAAATGGATCTGCCATTGGAGGGATGAATCTGGCCTTCTTATAAACATGATCACACCACAAGCTACCTGCACTGGCAAAAAGCAAATACTGGTATGAAAAGATATCAGCTGAATTCTTTAGTTAACAGTTATTTTGTGATTCAATTATGTGCTTATTTACCATTTCATATTGGTTGCACAACAGAGAAGATACTTTTTGCTAAGGCTCATGTTTGGGTTAACATTTTGCATTTTATAACCTTGAGTAAAATTCCAAGTCACCATAATGGAGACAGTCGAGCTACAAATACGACAGACTGGGAAAAAAGCGCTAAAATACGCTTAGATCAAATACTGCATATGGAAAGCTGCCAGCTGAATTCCTTCGTTAACTGTTATTTCATGATTCAATTATGTGCTTATTTACCATTTCGTAGTGGTTGCACAACAGAGAAGGTACTTTTTGCTAAGGCTCCTGTTTGGGTTAACATTCTGCATTTTAAAACCTTGAGTGAAATTCCAAGCCATGATAATGGAGATTGTTGGGTTACAAATATAACAGACTGGAAAAAAAAAGTGCTAAAAAACCCTTGCAGTTGAATTATTTAAGACTGATCACAGATCTAGTTACACTTTCTTCCTAGACACAGGGCTCTATCTAGTGCCTTGTATTCAATACTGTTTAGACTTCTTCGTGGAAGGTTGAGTGAAAAATGAGAAGTCACAATGATACAGAAAATTAACTGGACAGGGGAGGGGAAGAGATTAACACCCCCCAGCCACCACCTCCCAACACACAGAAAATGCCCCCAAACCACCTAGGCCATAGGCAAATGCAGTAAGAAAAGAATAGTCACTCTGGTCTTATCTTTGGAGACAAGCAACTCATTCCTGATGGTGGGAGGGGTCCAATTTTATTAGTTGCCATGTTTGCATGCTTTTCTTCTCCAGAAGAAACATAAATTTACTAATAATCAATAATAATAAAATTTCTGATTTACTGAGGGCCCACTATGTGCCAGGTGCTTTGTAATAGTTCTCATTAATCCTCCAAATAAGCCTGAGGTCATTATTTCATAGGTCAGGGAACACAGGCTCACAGAACAAGTCTAATCTTAGCCAGTTGCTGTTGCTAGAGCTGTAACTGGAATAAGGTCTGTGTGACTCAAAAGCCCACCACTCATCTCCCCATCATTCGTCCCCCTGCCTCCCTCCACGTCACTAAATCTAACACACTTCCAGAGACAGAGTAGAGGTGCAGACCCAGTTGGCGCAGGAGGGCAGTAAAGGCAATTTCAGCCAGTCCCACCCTCCAGCAGCTCCTCAGATAATCTCCAGCAGTATTATTTTCTAACGCAATTTTACTAAAGGGAGGATGGACACTTGTGGAATGTTTCAAAGACTCATGCAAACCATCAACATAAAATCCCTCTCAAAGCAGGAAGAGATAATCCTGATGCCTTCGGCATCTGCACTGCTCAGGCAGAAAGGCAACTCCTCTACAGTGGCCTTTGCTGCTGCTTAGTACTTTAAGGCACCTCCTTTGACAGGAGCTCTCCAGAACCAGTGCAAGCTCTGTAACACGAGGGGGAGTGCTTTCCTCTCCCTTCACTTTAACGTTTCTGGTTACCAATTCATTCATCTCATGTATTTGAAAGGTAGTTTCTCTGTTAGAGTCCTCAATGTAAGTGGTCTCATGGGGCAAATAATCAAAAGGAAAAATACTCTGAAAAGTGGGAGGATATATTTTCTCTAAGGTGGAAAAAAATAAAAGGGTAAGATTCTTTTTTTTTATTTTTTAGAGACACAGTCTCGCTTTGCTGCCCAGGCTACAGTGAGTGCCGTGGCGTCAGCCTAGCTCACAGTAATCTCAAACTCCTGGGCTCAAGCAATCCTCCTGCCTCAGCCTCCCGAGTGGCTGGGACTACAGGCATGCGCCACCATGCCTGGCTAATTTTTTCTATATATATTAGTTGGCCAATTAATTTCTTTCTATTTATAGTAGAGACAGAGGTCTCACTCTTGCTCAGGCTGGTTTCGAACTCCTGACCTCGAGCGATCTGCCTGCCTTGGCCTCCCAGAGTGCTAGGATTACAGGCTGAGCCACCGTGCCCGGCCAAGGGTCAGATTCTTAAATCAACTGAGACTTGATCCCAGGATAAGGATCCACATAAGAAAAACCTAAGAGTCAAATAAAACATTATCAGGCTCCTAAAACAAAAAGTCTTGATGATTAATTAACGAAAATTTCTCAGTCAAATATTTGTATTTGTGTGTATATGGCCAAAAGATCTCAGCGACAAGGACAGGGTAGAGGGGCAGCTGACAAAAATGAAGCACATGTCTTCAGATCTAAATATACATTGTTCTTATAAAATTTTTAATTGTGAAAATATATAATTATAAAAAGCATAGTTTATAAATGTATACTTTAATAGTAATGCTAAGATAAAAAGTAGTGCTGGTAATGGTCTTTTTTCTCAGTTACATGGTGTGTTCCAACTGTGAACATTAGTTGAGCTATATGCTTCTGATATGTGGACACTATGTGTGTATATGTATGTGTGTTATACTTTAATTTAAAGTTAAAAAAGTGATTTGGGAAAGAGGACAAAATGATTTACACATAAAAAATTAAACAGATTATCTGTCTTGACTGTCATAGGTAATGGGTACCCAACAAATCTGTGACTCAGGATACTTTCTTGTTCATATTTTAGTTATTTTCTTGTGTGTTCCTTTCCTGTGGCTCTTCTGCAATTAAATATTTGCAATGCTTTCTTCCCCAGGAAGACTGCTCTGTGAAGGGTTGCATTATGGAACAGCATTAGGAATGCAGTAGCTGCTCAATAAATATAACTGGAGGAAAGAGTAGCTTCATCCATTCTCCAACCCTACTCTTTTGAGAAAACCACTCTGGAAATAGACTCTTCCCAGATATATATGCATAAATAAATATAAATATACAAATAACCATAACTAATATGTATAAGAGTACCTGTTTTATTTGGAGAGGAAAATCCAAAGCCTTGAGACGCCACACTTCCTCCTCCAGAGCTGAAAGTGCCAGTGGGTTTCTGCTCTCCAAATGACGAGCTGGCGAATCCACCAAATGTCTTGGCCCCGCTGTTTCCGAATAGGTTAGAGGTATCTGAAAGGATGAAGACAGTGTGAGGGAGATCAGAGGGAGAGGAATGTCCTTATTTACTTCTCAGAACAGAGAAGGAAGAAATCTGTTGTGTGTTCGAGGGGACAGGAGTGACAAGAAGCCTAGGACCCAAGGGAGTTGAGCTGTAGAGCAACAGATACTTTCTCTGATTTTCAAGCAACTTGATAACGAGTTTTTAATCATTTTGGCACCAGGCTCAGGATTTCCTGGCATAATTCTACAGGCACAAAATAAAGGGGCAGCGAGAAGCCCCGCTGCAGAGGCTCCTCTGTAGGAGCTCATGCCGGTGCTCCCACGGCATCAGGTCCACCTAGCAACGGAGGACCACGGCTCAGCTTCGCCCAGGTCTGTTGCCTTCTGAAGAACAGGGCTCACTTTCACTAGTCTCTTTGCATGAGGAACAACTTCAAATTTTGTCAAACTAGGGAAATTAAAGTTAGAGGAAATCCAAACGAGCATAATGGCTTCTAGCACCTGCTTTCTGCTTTACAGGCAGGTTCGGCACACTTGCTGCCTGAGCTGCTCAGAGAGGCAGATGAAACAGAAAAACCAGGCAGCTCCTAGCTAACCCCCAGAGCAGGGAGGCAGAGAATGTAAATGAGGACAGCATGGCTTCCAGTCTCATTTCCTCTTTCTAAAAGGGTCAATGAAGCCCTTGACCTTTTAGATGCTTATCTAGAGGGTCATTCTCTCCCTCAACTATGCAATGAATCTGCTCCAAGAAATGCAGGAAAAACGGAAGCTCCTAAAAACCAAGATGGGTGAGAATTTTTTTTGGTCTGTTATAAAAAAATGCAAACCTGACAGACAATATATGTAACTAGCTAAAGTCACAGAAGCAGTCACTCAGATAATACAAACAGCACGCTAAATATCAGGATTTTTAAAAAACTTTTATTGAGAGGGGTGGGGAGAGGAGGAATAATATATTTTCGCACCTTGTCTGGACGGGTGTTTTATTAAAATTAGTTTTTACTCACGACAAGGCAGGGAGAAACTATCCTGATATGGGGTGCATGCTCAATCACACAGGCATAAATAGGAGGCAAAATGTATGCTCCGGGTAATGGAGAGTTGACCATGTCACCAAGTGGGAAGTATAAACATCTGTGGAAGACCATTCTCTCCCCAAGCCAATCAGGCACTCATGGTGAAAGGAGGCGAGTGAAAGGGAACATTCAAAGTCACTCTTCAAAGTTGAACTGTTAGAAGTCATGGTGCCCCACTAACCTGTCCATTCCCCTCGTCTCTCATCCGCTCTGCTACCAACCCACCCCAATGGGAGATTCAGCACAGCTAATACTTCTAGTTGCAATGCTTTTGATCCACAATCCACGATGCAAGTGGCCTTACTTCAGGGATTCAGCCACCTCTAACTTCTAGGCACTGGTAACATAATATCAGAGACTCAGCCTACCACATCCTGGTCACTGCTCTATAAAACCACTGCTGACAATTTGAGAGCCTGGCTAAGGACCTGTATGTGCAGCATGTCAGGCACCTGACAGCTGGGGTAGTTAAGAAATCCCTTTATATCACCCTCACATTTGGTACCACAGGATTATCTATCCCCCGGTAGAGCCCACAGAACGCCCTCATGAGCAGTCTGATCTTTCCCTTAACTGGCTAGCCCAGGGTTACATGCGATTCCTTCAAGGGTAGCACATTTGACACTGGAGACAAAAAACAGGCTTCTTAGCCATTCCTTCTGTTTAGTATTTCAAGAACAGAATGCTGCAATTTTCTCACTTTGTTACTGCTAGCAATGCAAATTTTCAAATAGCAAACAAATTCAAGTGCAAGATTTGGGGCTGGATCTCCTCCTGGGGAAATTTGGTTGCAACCATATGAATAATGTTACTGGGACAATGACAAGAGACTTAAATTCCTGAGAAGTCAGAGGTCATTTAGAAGTCTTTGGGCTTTTCAATCTTTTTCTCTTTAAGAATCCTTTGTCTTTAGGCCAGGTGTGGTGGCTGACACCCGTAATTCTAGCACTCTGGTCAGGAGTTCAAGAACCCCTGAGCAACAGCAAGACTCATCGCTACTAAAAAATAGAAAGAAATTAGCTTGACAACTAAAAATATATAGAAAAAAGTTAGCTGGGCAAGGTGGCACATGCCTATAGTCCCAGCTACTCAGGAGGCTGAGACAGGAGGATCGCTTGAGCCCAGGAGTTTGAGGTTGCTGTGAGCTAGGCTGACACTATGGCACTCTAGGCCGGGCAACAGAGTGAGACCCTGTGTCAAAAAAAAAAAAAAATCCTTTGTCTTTAAGGTCTTCGTAAGTGTTATTATAGAATAAGCGTGAGGTTTGCAGTCACACCTGGATTAGATTACCTAATAGTTGTGTGACCTTGGGCCGGCACTTAACCTTCCTAAGTCCCAGTTTCCTCACACATAAAACAGGGACAGGAACTCTGACTATGCAAGACTGCTGGGAAGATGAGATAACGCATGTAGAGAAACTACCATGGTACACAGTAGACTCTTCTCTGTTCCTTCAACCCTCCTTTCATATTTTAATCATGTCTAATATCATAAGACATGATATTAGCAGTAGAAAGGTCAGCAGTAGAAAATGAAATCCTTTTCATTTTGCAAACACCCCAAGAATTTTATCACTAAAGCTGTCATTTGCAGTCTCAAAAGGAGGTCTACATATTGAAACGTTCATTCAAGCTGCTCTGAAACAAAGTGGCATACGATGATGTCAGCTTCTCTGTTTCTACAGTCAACAATGTGTTTCTTGGTTCTTTCCTAATGGCTCCAAAATAAGTCTCTAGCTTCTGAAAAGATGGTGAATAAGAGGATATACTGGTTGATGGAACAATATTTCATTGTACAAGATTCTTCTTCACTTGTGAATATACAAGCCAGTGAGAAAGCCAGGTTTGTCTTTACAGGACCATCTGGTGACTGATACCTTGGGGGTGACAAGTAACAGGTAAAACTAGCAAGTGTTCTGGGCTTCTAACCTGCTGGCACAACATGGATCTTTGGTCTTTTATTTGGCAAAAACACTAGCATAATCCATCATCAGGGCTTGTTAAATTATACTTGACATAAACTAGATACCAATTACATTCAATATAAACAGTATTATAGATACCAGGTCCTATGTCATTCTACAGGTCAAAAGTCACCAAACAAGAATTCAGTGCACACTCTGAAGGAGACTCTCGAGAAGCCCTTGTCCAGGACACTTTCCAGGACATTTTCTTACAGAACAGTTCTGAGGGAGCCTTGTGGGCTCACAAGATGACCTTCAAATGGCTTCTTCATCTCCTGACACATATGTATGTTTTAGGCCCCCAAACAAAAAATGACTCTAAACAGTGTCCTTATAGTCAGTGGGAAGCTGCCAAAGGGTTCTGAGCAGGGAAATTTGAAGGAGTAGAAGAAAGACAACATTATTTTATTTTTAAAAACTAAAACATATGATTTGATAGTGAAAGGGACAGGAATTTCTTTAACTCTGGTTCCTGCAAAATCATCAGTGACAGCCTCTTTCTCCTTGGGTGACTCTGCAACATTTGATACTTTGAGCACCACTTCTTTGCTGGGCTGTGTGAATTGACTCTGTATGTGCCTTCCTGCCTTTTAAACAGTTTGTCCCCTGCTCTGCTTTGCAGGAACCATGATTAGTACCATGGCGAGGACAATGCCTTTCCCCAGATGACTTCTAGCTCCTCCTCTTCCATTGTTCCTGCCTCTTTTCCTGTACTTGGTCCTCAGAGTTAAAGAAATTCCTGTCCCTTTCACTATCAAATCATATGTTTTAGTTTTTAAAAATAAAATAATGTTGTCTTTCTTCTACTCCTTCAAATTCACTCAAACTTCCCTTAAGCATAAAGGTAAATTGTTGGTTTACAATTAAAGACAACATTTAGGAGATGAAGATCAACAGGTATCTGGTATCAAGAATACCTGTGTTTATTTTAAGCCAGAATTAAAGAGTTAGATATAATGATGGGCCAATAAACATTTAACATGCTAGGAGAGGAGGAGTCTTGGTTTGCAGTGTTTTCCAATTTCCATGGTATAAATGCTCTGCAATGGCTGATTTCAGGCTACCCAATATGAAGTCACTGATGCAGAATTGGGGAGAGATGTGCTTGGCTGGCTCTCCTAAGTCGGTAGAAGCTGATCACTGAAAAAAGGCAATTCTTTAACAGTTAAAGGCCCTGGCATTAGAGACGAAATCAGCCAGAAGCAAAAGAATTTTTTTTTTTTTTTTTTTTTTTTCTTTTCAATAAAGCGCTGTCAGAAGAAAAGCAAAAGAATTTTGACAGGGATACGAAACGATAAAGTTTTAACAATTGGCTAGTAACACAATCTCACAGGTGATAACCTGCCTCTGGGATAAACTCGAATTTCTAACTGCAGTATGGCATGTCATCAAGTGCCCATTCTGTGTCAGATGCTGTCTTCAGCATGTTACATATGATCTGAGTTCTAGATCTGCAACTGTCTGGCTTTGTGACTTAAAAAAAAATCACCAAACCATTTTGGGCTTGCTTCCTCATTGGAAAATAGAGAGAGGGCCATAACAGGATCATGTTTTCAAGTATGCCCCTAGGCCTGCGGTGACAGCTGGAGAAACTAGGCAGCCTGTAGCATAAATGTCACAACGGAAACCGGCCACGTGTACGTCAGGGCTCGTTACCTCTGCTTCAACCTAAACCGACTTTTATTTATTTTCCTTATCAGGATTCTGCTTAAGGATTCATTGGGAAAAAAAATTTTTTTTTTTAAACTACTAGACTTGATTTCTAAGATCCCCTCATTCTAGGATGCTAAATCCCTCCCGGCAGACTGAAAGCTGAAGAACAAAAATTTCTGATTATAAGTTTGCCACATAAGAGGTACGTAGGTATGTGTCTCCTGAGAAGCAATCTTTCCTTACATATTACTGGAGTGGACAGTGACATCAAAATAATGAGTTTTTGATCTATGAATGCAGAAGGGCAAATCAGGATAGAAAGTTTTGCTTTTAACTGTGTAGGCATTAATATTAAGGAAACATCTGTCGTGACTGCAGAACATTAGCTCATGATTCATGAAGATCTCACACAGCACAACAGGCGAGAGAAGCTTCATGTGTAGCACATTAAATGAGAGGAGCTGAGACGAGGGTGGTTCCCAACTTCCAATCTCAGCCCCCATCAGCAACAAGATTTTTTTTTTAAAGATTTAAACAAACAAATTTCCTTCATTTCCAACCAAGAATAGACAGCTCAACAAAGAATTCTATTATTATTATTTTGAGACAGAGTCTTGCTTTGCTAACCAGGCTAATGCAGTGGTGTCATCATAGCTCACAGCAACCTCAAACTACTGGGCTCAAGTAATCCTCCTGCCTTAGCCTCCTGAGTAGCTGGGATTATAGGCGTGCACCACCAAACCCAGCTAAGTTTTAAATTTTTTATTCAGATGGGGTCTCATTATTGCCCAGGCTAATCTCCAACTCCTGGCCTCAAGGAATCCTCCCACCTCAGCCTCCCAGAGTGCTAAGATTACAGACATGAGCCACTATGCCCAGCCTCAACAAAGAATTTTAAAAATTAGCTGGAGAAGAAAGTGTTAGCAGATATAGTTTCAGATGAAAATAAAATGATAAAGTAACAGATGAGAAATACTAAAAGCTTCAACTTTTGGGTGACATTTCTCCACAGGAGCTGAATTTTAAAGCAAATTCAAAGACAGCACTACCCAAACGAAAGTCTACATGCTCTTTCTCCCAGTATCCTCAGCTTGTTTGCTGCTGCTCATTTATGCTTATCTGCCTGCATTCACTTCGAGTCATTGCAATACTAAGAAACAGTGATTTGGGCCTTGGAAGAGAAGAGGGAGTAAGTAGCTCAGTACACAGATCCTCTCCCTCCAGCTCTGATGTCTTTTCACGGCTGCACAGGACATCTCATTAAGAAACCAAAAATAAAAAAACAAAAACAGATCACACTGCTGTGGGGTAGATATTTTAAATGGGCCTTCTGGACCTTTTTTTTTTCTTCCTTTTGATATCTGTCACTGAAGCTTTGATAACACCATGAGGATGACAATGGCACTGGAGGACAGAGGAACTGGGAAAACTCTTCTCAACTTACTTGGGGTGGCTGTGGATCCAAAGCCCCCGCTGGCCGAGCTGAATGGGTTTTTGTTGGCTGCATCCTGGCTGGGTTTCCCTCCAAGGCCACTGAAGAAACCTCCCCCTCTTCCAGTGTTTCCAGACCCAAACACGCTACCACTGGAAGAGGATGACTGCTGAAAAACAAAAGGGGCAGGAAGCAAGATAGGATGAGAGGTCATCGGAAAATGGCAGGCCACATCCGTGGGCAGGAGGTGCTCCCAGCTGGTACAAATGGAAAATATAAGAGAATTCTGATTAGTTCTGGTATGGATGCTCTAACGACCACAAAAGCAGCTAGACTCTGGACAGGGACTTCCTACAAATCAGAAGTTCTCAAGCTATTCTATGTTTGCAGTTCTCTGAAAACATGATTTATGGTAGGTGAGAACCTGCAATGCTTATCTGCCCTGCTGCCTGAAGTTTCTGACACAATGCCAGGAGCAGGAAACCAACTCCACAAGAGAGCCACCAAATAGAAAAGTTTAGAAACAGTTAGAGGCTACTATGAGTACCACTTATTGTGATTCCTCCAGTGTTTGGCTGAACTCATCAGCAATGGATAAGTGATTTATATTGTCTTTCTCTCAATTTGAGCACTTTTATTTCATAATGACTTTCCCAGTGCTGCAGAAATAAGCTTAAATTAGCTCCACTGTTGAAATGATGACCACAGCTGAATTCTGTCCAAGTTCGTAAATCTTATGCTTAGAGGATAATGCTAACTTAGGGGCAGATGCTGACTCAAAAGCTGTATCAGGCACCAGACACTTGATTTCTGTTCGGAAACTAGTTCTTTAAGAACAATCAGTTCTACATTTCAGGGGCCACTCACATTAGCTAAGTGTGTTATCTCCTTGGCTGATAATGCAGAATATAAAGACAGGTTTTAGAAACGGGTTGCTGTGCACAGGAACTTATAGGAGCCCCCTTCAAACAGGGGACAGAGTGGTGGTGTTGGACTTCTACTGTAAAATGGGGATAATAAACTACCCACCTCAAAATGGTGAATGAATTAAATGAGTAAGAAACATAATACTCTTTAGAACAGTGCCTGAAATAGAATACATGATCAAAAAATGGTTGCTGTTCAGTATTTTAACAATAATAATGAACCAACAATCAAGCACTTTCTATGTGCTAGGCACTTTTCTAAGTACTTTCTAAGTAATCATTTAATCTTCACAAAAGTCAAACCTGTAGTGGGCCACTTCCAAAACATCGCACCATCACCTCCCCTCCTCAGTCTGGTCTGAGCCACCTAAACCCAAACCTTTGCCTGGACTGTACAACTACTTAATTGGTCTCTGCTTCCACTATAGTCTCTGTTCACACAGCAGCTAGAGTACTACTGGAACTGGCAGTGAGATCCTTTTACCCCTTTTTATAAATTCTAAAAGACCCTACAGGATCTATCCCCTGTCTCTCTCACATCATCTTTTATCACCCTCTCCCTCACTCAGTACAGTCTGTCTTTCTTGCTTTGAACATGGCAAGCTTATTTTTTGCCTCATGGCAATGTACTTAATGTACTTGCTAGTCTACCTTTTTATTCCTTTATATTTCTCTAAAAAAAACCCCACCACAATAACAGTTCACTACAACCATTTAATGATGAGTAACAGCTAGGAATCCAATCCAGTCATAAAAGCGTAGGCTTTGATAAGTAGTAAACTGTCACTGAAAGGAAGAGAGACATGACAACTGATGCTTGTATGTAGAAGGATCAGATTGTTTGGCTGACTTCCATGTGTCAGGCTGAAACACAGGAAACTGCCAATATATGAATATTCTGCCCCACAAAAAACCAGCAATTTCAGATGGCTCAGCTTAATTTTAATAACGTGATTTGATAAAGGCTACCCATAGAAATGAATAAAGCAGATAATTAATATACTTCACTGAATTAAATATGAATTGATAGTTACTGCATCCTCATAAATGGGTGAGAATTCCATTCAATTTAACTGCGATATATAATAGGTTTTAAAACTTAAAATCATGGAAAATCTCAAATATGTACAAAAAGGAGACAGAAGAGTATAATGAACCCTCCACACACCCATCAGCCAGCCTTAACAGTGATCAGCTCATAGCCAGTCGGGTTTTATCTTTGCCCTCCATTTCCTCTCATGCTTTATTAGAATGAAGGGAATCTCAGACATCTTATCATTCGCATACTGATTTTCCAGTACGAATCTATAAAACTATAAACACAATACCATTACAACAGAAAAATTTAATAATTCCTTAATATCACTGAATAAGGAGTAAGTGTTCAAGATCCAGCCTCATGATATCGCCAAAAAAATCAAACTTGACTCTCATTAAGCCAAATACTTCACAGCAAGTAAAAGAGGACCAAGGACCAAGTTAATTTGGAAGGTACACCACAAGGATGTAGTCAGCAACGAGATCATGGGAAACTCCACAGGACAAATGACCAGCTCTGTTCAACAACTGAACCATGAGGAAAAATAAAAAAATGGAGAAACATGAGAGGGAAATCTACAGATAAAGGGACTTAAGAGACTGATCAACCAATCTCAATGTATGGCCCTTATCTGGTCCTGATTCAAACAAACAAAATGTAAAAAGAAAAGAGAGACATTCATGGGACTTCTTCAGAGAGGCATTTCCTGACCATCTAACTTAAACTAACTTCCCTGATTACTATCACAAGCTTCATTTCTTCATAGTACTCAACACTCTCTGAAATTAAAGACTGATCTCCTTCATCAAATAGAAGCTCTGTCTTACCACTAATTTCTACATGAATTATTAATTTGGACAGATTTTGGTTTCAGTCCTGGTTCTACAATTTATGAGCTATGTACTGCTCCTTAATAAAATATTAAATCTTCTGATCCATGAACATAGGATGTCTTTCCATCTACTTAGATCTTAATTTCTTTTCAACATTTTATAGTATTCATGAAATTATGTTTTCTTCTTTTTGATATCAGTCCCATTGGTCAGCTAGACACTGCTTAAGTTTTGTACTTCTTTTGTTAAATTTATTCTACCCCTCTCCTTCCAGGACTCTGATTACACATATGTTGGACTGCCTGATACTGCTGCACAGGTCACCAATACCCTGTCCAATTTTTTTCCAATCTGACCTTCACTTTGAATAATTTCTGTCGAAATGTCCTCTAGTTCAGTATTCTTCTGTAGTATTCACTCTGCTAAGCCTTTTTAAACATTGTTTATTTTACATACTGAATTTAAACATTAAATACAGATCAAGACTTTATTTTTTAAAATTTCATTTTTCTGCTGGAATTCCTTATTCGACTATTCTTTCAATATTTTCCTGTAAATCCTTGAGGACAATAGTTATTTTAAAGTCTTTGTCTCTAGCTCAAATATCTGGGTCACCTATAGGTTGATTTTTGCTAATTTTTAAATTGTGGGTCCTCCCCCTTTTTGGTTGCTTTGTATGTTTCATAATTTTGGGGTGGGACTTACTGGACTTTATATATACAATAACAGTGGTGACTGAAGAACAATGTTTTTTCAGAGAGTGAGAGCTCTCTTTTATCTGTAGACTACAGTGAGGAGGTAATTATTCAGATTTTACTATGGGTTGATCTGGAACTGAGTCACAGAGGTAAGACTTAGCTCACTACTGGTTAGCCCAACAGTGTCTCTGGTTAGAGTTTAAGTTATTTGTCATATAAGTGTCTAAGCTTGGAGTCAGGAGGCAGCTGGGCTGCGGCATCACCTTTAGACCCAACAGTTCTGGGCCACAGGAGAATGGAAGACTGCAAATTCTGCTTTTTAGTTTTACTTTTTTTCCCCTAGCAAAAGCAGGGCAGTGGGTAACAGGATATTTATGCCAAACAAATTATTGTTGCACTTGCAAGTCTTTCAGAACTCTGACTTTTTAAAAACAGCTCTATTGGGATACATATAATTCACATACCTACAAATCACTGATTTAAAGTATAAAACTCAATGGTTTTTGGTATGTCACTATCAATTTTTAGAAATTATGGTAAAATACATATAACATAAAACTTGCCATTTTAACCATTTTTAAGTGTACAATTCAGTAGCACTAATTACATTTGCAATGTTGTACAACCATCACCACCTATTTCTAAAATTTTCATTATCCCAAAGTGAAATTCTATAACCCTTAAGCAATAACTCCCCATTCCCTCCTCCTCAGTCCCTGATAACCTCTAATCTACTTTTCATCTCTATGAATTGAACTATTCTAGATATTTCATAAAAGTGGAATCATATAATAATTGTCCTTTTGTGGTTTATTTCACTTAGCATACTGTTTTTAAGATTCATCCATGTGTAGCATGAATCATAACTTTATTCCTTTTGATGACTGAGAAATATTTCATTGAATTCATATATCATTTTGTTTATCTGTTGACGAGTTGTTTCCACTTTTTTAGGCATGTGAATAATACTGCAATAAACACTGGCATACAAGTATCTGTTCCAGTTCCTTTCTTCAATTCCCTTGGGTATTCTATTAATACCTTGGAGTAGAACTGCTGGGTCATATGGTAGAAGTACTATGTTTAGCTTTTTGAGGAACCACCAAACTATAGAAGTTGCACAATTTTACATTCTCACCAGCAATGTATGAGGGCTCCAATTCCTCCATATCCTTGTTAATACTGGTTTGCTTATTATTTATTTATTTGACAGGGTCTTGCTCTGTTGCCTGGGCTAAAGTGCAGTGGCATCATCATAGCTCACTGCAACCTCAAACTCCTGGGCTCAAGCTATCCTCTTGCCTCAGGGGCCCTCCCCCCCAGGAACTGGGACTACAGGTGTGCCCGGCTAATTTTTTTCTATTTTAGGTAGATATAGGGTCACACTCTTGCTCAGGCTGGTCTCAAACTCCTGACCTCAAGTGATCCTCCCACCCAGACCTCCGAAAGTGCAAGGATTACAGGCATGAGCCACCACATCTAGCCTGCTTTATTTTTTAAATTACAGTCATCCCAGTGGGTATGAAGTGGTATCTCACTGTAGTTTCGATTTTCATTTCCTTAATGTTTAATGTTATTCATCATCTTTTCATGTGCTTACTGGTCATTTATTTTGCTTGACCCCATTGTTGGCAATAGCTTCTTCTCCAGTAAGTAAATTTTTTTCAATCTTTGGCAAGACCTCTCTTCCACCTACCCAAACCTAGACCTGGCATCTGCCCCCAGAAGCTACTGTACCATCATGCTTACATATGATGGGCTCCACTCTCTGAAAGTCAGTTCAACAAGGCTTTCTGCCACACTTTAACAGTCTCGTTATGACAGATTATATTTTTCCAAAGACGGTCACAGCAATACTTTTAGTCCCATATGCTCTTCTAGAGCAAGAGGTGGCATCTATTTCTCCTTCCCTTGAACCTGGATGGGACTTTGTGACTGCTTTGATGACAACAATGCAGCTTAACATGTGCTATGACTTCCTAGCACTCTGGGAGGCCGAGTCAGGCAGATTGTTTGAACTCAGGAGTTCGAGACCAGCCTGAGCAAGAGTAAGACCCCCATCTCTACTAAAAATAGAAAGAAATTAATTGGTCAACTAAAAATATATAGAAAAAATTAACTGGGCATGGTGGCGCATACCTGTAGTCCCAGCTACTTGGAAGGCTGAGGCAGTAGGATAGCTTGAGCCCAGGAGTTTGAGGTTGCTGTAAGCTAGGCTGATGCCACAGCACTCTAGCCTGGGTAACAGAGTGAGACTCTGTCTCAAAAAAAAAAAAAAAAAAAAAAAAAAAAAAAAAAAAAAGGTTACACAGATTCAGCCTGGCTCCCTCTCTTTCTTGCAATGTTCCTCCTCAGAACCTAGCCACCATGCTGTGCGGAAGCCCAGGCCAAATGTAGGTGTTCCAGCTAACAGCTCCAGTTAGGGTCTGAGCCAACAGACATAAGTGTGAGCCTTCAGATGATCTGGTCCCCAGTATTCTGTTCTTTTAGCCCGAGAGGCCACAGGTGTTGTGGAAACAAAGACAAGCCATCCCCCACCACAGCCATCTGAATTTACAACCCACAGAATCTGTAACTATAATAAATAAATGGCTGTTGTAGGCTACTAGGTTTTGAGGCAATTTGTTAAACAGTGCTAAATTATTCTAATACTCCTAGAATAAGTGTGATTCTTACATTACTTGGATTTTTCTTGGTGTCATAATGGAAGTAAAGGTTTTCTGTATGCTTTCATATCATAGCCAGAATCTGCATGGCATCCTTAGAGTTTTCTGAGAATATCCCCGCTACCTGAACATTTATTTTCATAATGACTATCATGTGCCAGTCACAGTCCTAAGCATTGGGGATACAGCAATGAATATAAAAGACAGGCCCCCACTGTCATAGAAAAAAAAACCTTGATTTGCATTTTTGGCCCCTCCAGTTGCAAATGATTTCTGTGAAGGAAGAAGGGGGGGAGTAGCAATATGGAGTTTATTACAGTAATAACTTTTATATCTCTTTGGTTTAACATTATTATTGTCCACGAAGCTGTAATTTGCTTATTTTCACAACTGGATAATATTCTAATACAGAATAATATAAGTTCATTTACCCATTTCAATGTTGATAAACATCTGGGTTGCTTCCAGTTTTAGGCTATCATAACAATGTTGCTATGAACATTCTTGTATTCTGGTACATATGTGCCTTAGTTTCTCTAAAGAACAAATCTCAGAGTAGAATTGCTGGTCTTTACTAGATAATACCAAACTATTCTCCAAGGGGTGTGTCAATTTATACTCTCATTAGGATTGTATGGGAGGCTGTCAGTATTGTTGGACTTTTAATTTTTGCAGTCTTAGACTGCAATTAGACTGTATTACTTAGACTGTATTAGACTGCAATTAGACTGTATTACTAATGAAGTTGAAATCTTTGTTTATTGGTCCTTTGGTTACTCCTTATTTTTTAAATGTCTTATTTCCTCTTCTATTTTTTATTGTGATAAAAGATACATAAAATTTACCATTTTAACCAGCACATATGTACATGTATAATTCAATGGAATTAAGTACATTCACAATGTTTACTACCAAAGATTGTTTTTTTATGAATAGACTTTTGCCTATTTTCTTTCTAGTGTTTATTAAGTTCACAAACTTTGTGTATAGAGAGCTCAAGGAATTCTGACACATAATTGTTTATAACGTTCAATGTTCAAGATATCAAACATTTTTAGTACTTTTGAAGTCCCCAACCCTCAGGCTGCAAAGCTCTGTGCACCCCACCCCCAACCTGGTCTTTGGAAAAACTGTCTTCCATCAAACTGGTCCCTGGTGCCAAAAAGGCTAGGGACCACTGGTTTAGAAGGCTTCCTTATACTCCATTTTTATTGCCTTAAAAGTAACTGCTATTCTATCACCAGAGTAAGTACTTTTGTGTCTGCCTCCTTTCAGTTAACATTACATCTGTAGGTTTCATCTATTTTGTATAGGAGCAGTACATTTTATTTCATTACTTTGTAGTATCCCATTGTATAAATATAACACAATTTATCCATTCTTCAAATGATAAGCATGTGGGTTGTTTCCTGTGTTTAGTTATTAAGAATATTCTGCTACTATCAACATTCTTTTTAAAAGTATATTATTATTTTTTTAGAAATAGGGTCTCTCTCTGTTACCCAGGCTGGAATGCAGAGGCGTCATCATAGCAAACTCAAGTTCCTGGGCTCACGCAATCCTCCTGCCTCAGCCTCCGGAGTAGCTAGGACTATAGGTGCTCACCACCACACCTGGCTAATTTTTCATTCTAGAGACAGGGTCTCACTACATCGCCCAGGCTAGTCTTGACTCCTGAGTTCAAGCGATCCTCCCACTTTGGCCTCCCAGAGTGCTGGGATTACAGGTGTGAGCCACTGTGCTTGGCCTACCACAGACATTCTTTTCCATATCTTTTGAT
Organism: Microcebus murinus; assembly: GCF_040939455.1. Taxonomy (NCBI): domain Eukaryota; kingdom Metazoa; phylum Chordata; class Mammalia; order Primates; family Cheirogaleidae; genus Microcebus; species Microcebus murinus. Next base: position 89,313,857 of record NC_134115.1, on the reverse strand, counting down.
GAGCAAAAGCACCCATTTCTGTTCGTTATCTATTCAGGGTACATTTGCTGGGTCAATAGGGATTTTGTATATTTAATTTTGATGCTGCCACATGGTTTTTCAAAGCCGTTAATATGAATTTATACTCTTACTAGCAACATATGACAATTTCCAATTGCTTTTTTCCTCACTAATACCTGGCATTGTCAGCCGTTTTAATTTAATTTGGGTGTAGCTGTCTTTTTTTTTTTTTTTGATTTGTAGGAATTCCTTACATATTCAAATATAATCAATCTTTTGGTTATATAGGCTACAATTTTCCTATTTCATGGCTTATTTTACTCTAAAATTAAGAAGGCCATAATTTTAATGAAGTCAAATTTTCCTTCTGCCTGAGGAATGTCCCTTAGAATTCCTTCAGGTCTGCTAGACCTGAAGTCTCCTGGTATTTGTTCATCTGAAAAAACAGTCTTGATTTCCCTTCATTCTCTGAAGATATTTTTGCTGGCTTTAGAAATTCTAGGTAGACAGACCACATTCTGGCTTTCATACTCAGTGCTAGGAAGTCAGTAGTCAGTCCGACTATGGTTCCTTAGAAGGTAACCTGTCTTTTTTCTCTAGTTGCTTTTAACACTTTATCTCTGTTGTTATGCAGTTTCAGGCTAGGTCTCAGAATCAATTTCCTTTAATGTTACTGCATTCTTTTTATTTTTTTAGACAGAGTTTCACATTGTTGCCCAGGCTAGAGTGAGTGCTGTGGCGTCAGCCTAGCTCACAGCAACCTCAAACTCCTGGGCTCAAGCTATCCTTCTGCCTCAGCCTCCTGAGTAGCTGGGACTACAGGCATGCGCCACCATGCCCGGCTAATATTTTCTATATATGTTAGTTGGCCAATTAATTTCTTTCTATTTATAATAGAGACGGGATCTCACTCGTGCTCAGGCTGGTTTCGAACTCCTGACCTTGAGCAATCCACCCGCCTCAGCCTGTCAGAGTGCTAGGATTACAGGCGTGAGCCACCGTGCCTGGCCTGTTACTGCATTCTTTGTGGCACTTATTGGGCTCTTGAACTTGGGGGTTGCTATTATCTATTAGTTTTGGAAATTTGTCTTTTTCTCTAATATTGTCGCACATTCTGTCTCTCTTCTCCTTCTGTGACTCTGATTAAATGTATGTTACATTTTCTCCTGTAGATTTTTGTTCTCTTTTGTATTTTCCATCTTTTTTGCTCTCCATGATGCATTCCAGATAACTTAATTTGACCTACCTTCTAGTTCAAGGGTCACTAAACTACAGCTCAGGGGGCAAATCCAGGCCACGACCTATTTTTGTAAATAAAGCTCAACTGGAACATAATCATGTTCATTCATTTACATATTGTCTATAGCTGCTTTTGTACATGGTGGCAGAGACAAGTGGCTGTGACAGATGGACTATAGCCCTCAAAGCCTGAACACTATCTCACCCCCTTCTAGTAGATTACTACTGTTTTCAGCTGGGTCTAATCTGCTCAAAATATATTCACTGAGTTTTAAATTTTAATTATTGCATTTTTCTAGAAATTCTATTTGGTTTTTTTTCAAAGCTGCTATGACACTTTTTATTTCCTACTCCTTAATGGTATTTTCTTTTAAACATGTAAAACATAGTTGATTTATAGGTAGTCTCTGCAAAGGTATTTCTGATGTTTATTCTGGCTCTTACTCATAGTTCCTTATTTCCTTGTGTGACTAATTTAAGTGTGGGGATCAATGTTTTTAAAAATTGTAAGAATAATCTGAGGCCTAAAGTTCCTTTTGCTCAGAGGGTGTCTGTGCACTGCTTCTGCCACACATGGAGACACCACCCTGGTAGAACCACATCAGGCCAGTCCCAGCTTACTGTGAGGAAGGTCTCTACTTCATCCATATCTTAGTGATTTTTGTCCCTCTATCCTTGGGGTTTTTAAATAGAAAATCCAAATTTTCTCCGATTAGCAAATGCTGTCAGTGCGAAAGTAGCTTCTATGCACTACTTTACTTTTCTAGGCTCCCATTTTCCTTTTAATTTGGCTTGGCAAAATACCTTGTTAGCTTACCAGTGCATTTAAAAACATGGTTTTTATGTTGTATCTAGCATTTTTGGCAGTTTTCAGTAGGGAACTCAGTTTGAATAACCCAGTCCTTCATTATAAGAAACTGGAAATCAGAAGTTTCATTTCTCTCTTTTAAGAAAGACCACTGATGAGGGTGGAGTCCATCTTCAAACAAAGATGGAGATAAAGAAAATCTCCTATTGAAGATGTATAAGAATCATAAATTATGCCTAGCACTTTATTAACTGCTAGACTAATACTAATCTCACCTTCAGAAAGTCACCACCATTTCCAACACATGAGAGAGTTTTTATTCAGAAGGGCTCCTTAGGAGGTTGGTATGATCTCAAAGCAGCCGGAATGCGATAAAACAGTCAATTTAACCTCTCTGGGCCTTCAGTGTCCTCATCTCTCAAATGGAGATAATAATAGCACCTACCTCACCTTATAGAGGTGCTGTGAGGGTCACATGAATTGATTTGTATTAAGCACTTGATGCTATGCCTGGTACACAGATAAGTGCAAGCTATACAAAGTGGAATAGCTCAGCTCACCAAGAGTAGTCACTGGACCACATATAGCTTAGCACAGCGGCTGCACATGATCTCTGTTACATATTCTTCTTTTTTTTTTTTTTAAACCCTTAAAAAATATAAAAATTATTCTTGGCTCAAGAATTAAAAAAAAACAAAAAACAAAAAAACAAGGCTGAGGGGAATATTTATCCCATGGACTGTAGTTGCCAACCCTTGGCCTAACAGAACAGGCCAACTGATAGAAATCAGGCAATGTGCTTTTAAAGTACTTTCCCAGACGGACTATCAAAGAAGAATCAAAATTCTAGTGATTCTCTCTCATCAGAGTTGACACTTCTGCATCCCCAAGTAGCTGAACAGAGTATAGCCTCAGAACCACATATGGCTGTTTGCTGGGCTTGGAGACATAACATGGATGATTATATTACAATGGTGAAAACTGGATGAGTTTGATATACGGGACATGAATACAGACAAACATATATTTACCTGGCCAAAGACTGTTCCACCAGTACTGGCTGCTTGACCAAACACAGAACCAGTATTACTAGACCCAAAACCTATAAAATACAAAGAAAACAAAAGTTCAATTTGGATAAGTCTTTTTTTACAACATCAAAATGTTGGTTTTTTTTTTTAATGGCATTTAGGTATGTTGAGATATCCCACAATAAATCAACTTATGAATAAAATGTTTCCCCGTCTAGAAAATGGAGAAAATTCTGAGTAAATACTTTCAGACCTTTTTTCACTGCTAACATTTTATAATAGTATAAATTCCAAGTTCCAAGGAAAGAATCTTTCTCTCCTATTAAATCTCAGGCGAAAAGGCTGTAAGATGGTGCACTCTCAGAGTGACTTCTCCCCAGACTTTTAGCCGCCAGGAATTCTCTACAATGACTAACTCACTATTGTGAATATTTCTATTCCCTGGTTTCTTATGAATCTCAAATGAAAGATTCTTTCAAGGTAGTTTACCTTTCTTCTAGATGGCATAACGTGGTTGAGGTGCTGGGCTGAGCAAGGCCTGGGAAAATCAGGCAGAACTATACATATTATAAAATCATAACAGAAGAACACTAGACAAGTGAACAGGCAGGAGTTCCAATTTCATTTCTGTCACTGATTAGGTCAGTGAGCTTGGGCAAATCTCAATTCCTCAACCAGGGCTACAGTACACAGCTCAGGTACCTTTCCACACAGTTACTAAACGAAAGAGGATTTCTCTAGGCGTTCTGAATAGTTTGGTCATACCTGTGCACGAGGTATTCTCAAGTTCTGACTGTAGAACAAATGATGCAATAGCAGTGGAGACCGTGTTAAATAGCCTACTGTCCTTTAAGACTCACAGGGCCTCCTCCCTGCCTGTCCTCTGGACTGAGTCAGTACACTGCCTCTCATTCAGAGAGGCCAACTGGCCTCTGCACAGGGCATCAGGAGGATATCAGAACTGTGTCTGTCTTTTCACCACAGTGTCCGCGTAGGTCTTAGGAGCTTAACAAGTATTTGTAAAGAAGGATGGAAGGAAGGAAAACATTCGTTTTCTGATAAATTATGAGCCATTTTCAAATAAATTATCACTGAAGAAATGAGCCTGTAGTTACTAGTAATCTTGTCCATCAGAAATCATTGATCCTTGTTTTCCCCCCAGAGCCTAACTGGGAAAGAACTGCCTTTTATAAGTTAGCTATTGGAAAGCAAATCTTAGAAAAGATTTTCAAATTGTCCCATCTATTGATAACTTTTAGAAGTAAAAGCAGCTGCTAAAATTGGACATACAATAGTTAAGGATTAAGTTTCAACTGTCAAAAATAGTAAAATTTTAACAGTTTTGAAAAAATCACAACATTGAAAATAGGGAAAAAACCCAAGTCCTCAAATGTCAGTACCCACCACTCCAGTAAGAAAGATGGTGGCAGACATTACTGACAGGGCAGTGAGGCCACTTGCACTCTCCTTTTGACCCCAATACTAGTGCTATCTGACATTGGATCAGCCTCCTTGAGGCTTGAAGCTTTGGACATAATGATCTCTAAAGCATCTTCCAAGTTGAAAATGTCTTATTTATGAGAAATTAAATTACTTGCCATGACCTTAAACTAAAGATCCTTGTTTTTTCCCCATGGAACTGGCACTCTGGTGGCTAGCAGAGTAGACAACTTGTTAAGAAGCATAACTGGAGCTGCACTGAGCTGGAACAGATCCAGCCAATTAGGCCAAAGAAATTCTTGAGACCACATGTGCTCCAAGCTCCCTTATGGGTTTTTTGTTTTTCCCTTTCTTTTTTTAATTATAAGAGTAATGCAGGTTTGTTGCAAATGTTTCAAATAATACAGAGGGAACAAGTAAAAAGTTTCTGTAAATTCTTACCTGAAGCTTGACAAAAGCTAAACCCAGATGATGCTGCCGTGGTGGTGGTGGCTGAGGTACTGCCAAATACAGAGCCTCCCTGCCCGAAGCCGGGACTCTGACCAAAAGCAGGAGGATTGCTTTGGCCAAACAGCCCCCCTCCTGCGTTGGCAGAAGACTGTCCAAATGAGAAGGAACCAGAACTACTGGCACTTGAAGAGGCACCGAAGACATTCCCACTGGTGGATGTGGGGGTGGAGGAAGCGGACTGACCGAAGACAGGCACAGAACTGAAGCCAGGCTGACTGAAGGAGAAGCCACCTGCAGGGCTGCTCGTTGACTGCCCGAAGGCTGGGGCCTGCCCAAATGTCGTCTGTCCAAAGACCCCTGGGGCTGAGGTGCCAAAAGCTGGACTGCCAAACCCTGAGCTGCTGACCTGTGGCGTGGCGGTGGCTGTGCTGGCTACGCTGCCTGTCTGCTGCCCAAACACGCTCGGAGCGGTGCTGGCTGCCACCTGCCCAAACACAGGGGTGGCAGAGGGGGCAGTGGCTGTGTTGTTGGTGAGCTGGCTGAAAGCTGAGCTAGAACTGGCAGCAGGTGGCTGAGTAAAGACCGATGAGCCAGAAGTGACAGTCCCAAACACTGCTGCTTCTGTAGCTGGGCCTGGAGCAACACTGGAAGCAGTGCTGGAGCTTGTGGGGGCACTTGATGTTTCGATGGTCACAGGGCCTGCACTTGAGACGGCAGCTGCTGTGCCAGCAGTCTGTCCAGACACTGAAAAGGTGGAAGCTGGGGATATTGCCTCCGTCCTGACATCAGGGTCCCCAGTAGCTGCTGGAGTGGCCTCTGCAGGAGGTGCTATGAGACTGGTACTAGATGCTGCAGTGCCTGGGGTGCTGACTGAAGGCTGGGCAAGAACAGGTTCTTTTTTAACAGAGTCCGAAGTTTGCAGAGGAGCCTGAGGAAGCTGGGCTGGTGGCTGATGCCCCAGAAGAGAGGCTGTTGATGCTGAGCCCTCACTGTTGCCTGGCTTCTCAGGCAAAGCCGATGATGCAGCTGCCTCTGTGCTTTTGCCAGAGGACACAGGCAGGGACGGAGTAGACGCTGGACTCAGGAGGCTACCGAACGACAATGTGGGGAATGGTGTTGGAAGGGGAGTGGCATTAGCAGTTGTAGTCGATGGTGGGGCAGATGGGGGCACTATGCTACTGGTCTGTTGGATTCCAAATGAAAAACTAGTCTTGCCACTACTTAGAGATGTCCCACCAAAATTGATCATCCCCCCAGAGGGCCCTGCGCTGGTGAGTGGCAGACTGCCAAACACGCCAGTTGAGGAACTGCTAGTGCTTGTGCTTGAGACTACTGGTGATGCTACCGTGGTAATGGTGACAGAAGAAGTCACAGGGGGTTCCACATGCTTCCCTAATGCTGGAGGGCCAGTAAAACTAAACCCTGAGGGCGCGTTTGACGTCTTAGTGGGCTGGACACTAGTTAGGCTTGTGGATGAAGTCTTACTAGCTGCCTTTGTAGAATCATCTGCTTGGCCAACCCGCAGTCCTGAGAAACTTCCTAGAGTCTCTCCAGCCAAAGAATTTGGAAACAGAGGCTCTCCCACCTTGGATGGTGGAGTTTCCAGCTTGCTGGAGGCAGTGGAAAGAGCACTTCCAGAAGGGGCTGCAGGTCTGCTGCTTGATGGAGCAGCTTCTCCTGGAGAAGCGACAGCAGCTGCTGTTAAGTTGGATGCCGACGTGACTCCTGAGGTCGGGGAGCTCTCAGGAACAGTCTCATAAAAAGGTTTGCCTCCCCCGCCAAACGAGAATGTGTCGAGCTGGTTTGATTCTTTAGTGGAGGGTGCTGTCCCTAATAAAAAGAAATGAGGAGATGGGTTTGACTTAGCAAACCTATCACAGTTCCACTGATTGGATTTCTAAGCCACAGCTCTCTCCCCTGAAGAATGGGGGTAGCTTGCTATAACAACAGTTTTCTTTGGGGAGGACAGAATGAATGCTTCTCTATAGCATTGCTAGCTCTAAGTCATCTCACTGAGGTGAAAAGGAACAAATATTCTTTTTATGACCACTAAATCACAACAAATACATGACATCTAGAATACATGACATCTAGAATACATGAAATTAATGTATTATCCCAAAAGAGAAATAAAAAGACATCTTCCCTTATATTCCAATGACCATCTGTGTGCTTTCTTCAATAACATCCTCAGACAGTGTTGGCCAATAGACCTACTGATAGACTAGGATTTGATTCAAAATGGAAGTTCTTTTTCTTTTTTTAGGCAGAGACTCACTCTGCTACCCTGGCTAGAGTGCCGTGGCATCAGCCTAGCTCACAGCAATCTCAAACTCCTGGGCTCAAGCAATCCTGCTACCTCAGCCTCCCAAGTAGCTAGGACCACAGGCATGTGCCACCACGCCCGGCTTTTTTTTCTATGTATTTTTAGATGGCAAATTAATTTCTTTCTATTTTTAGTAGAGACGGGGGTCTTACTCTTGCTAAGGCTGGTTTTGAACTCCTGACCTTGAGTGATCCACCCACCTCGGCCTGCCAGAGTGCTAGTATTACAGGCATGACCCACTGGGCCTGGCCTTTTTCATTGTTTTTTTTGGGCAAATAAAGTGTTAATCCACAATCATTTTTACATACAATTAATGGTTACTTGCTAAATGGTCTACTAAGTAGGCTATTTTACAGAGGCAGCATGGCCTAGTGATCAAGAACATGGACTCTGGAACTAGCACTTTTGCCACTTGATGGCTGTGTAACTCCAGAAAGGTTACTTTACCTCTCTGGGTCTCAACTTCCCCATCTGGAAAAGCTAGATAATTATAATGCCTACCCTCATAGAGCTGTTACAAAGATCAAATGACGTACAGGTAAAGCACTCACAAAAAGGTCTGATCAAACAATAGTAGTCAGTAAATAAGAGTAACAAAAATATGATATTCATAAAGTAAAATTAGCCTATTGCAAATGTCTACTGACATTTCTAACTCCATATTGTTTTAAGACATCTGGCTATGACATACTCGTGGGAACACTGCAAAGCCCCTACTACCTATAATCTCCAGAAAGAACTCTTTGTACAGCTCGTGTTGTACTGAGCTGTTTATGGTTTGGGATTGTTGTCTAGTCTCATATTAATTATAATGTTTATATCAAATTATGATTGTTTTTTATTTCCATTTTATTTTCCTTATGATTTTTGACAATTATTTTGTTCCTCTCCAAACACTGAGTTTTTTTTCTTCTAGACAGTAAGAACGGAAAGGAGGTGGGCCGTCAGGGTTGTTCTGCCACATCTAACTGGGCAAAGGATAAAAACAAGTTTTAAGAATTACTGTTCAAGAGAGAAAGGAATGAAGCACAAGCCTTTCTGTGCCATATTCAGACCAGGTTTAGGAAGTCTGCTATACTTCCAGCTCCCCAATCTCCCTCTAGACATCAGGAAATCCTGTTTCCACAGAAAAAATTCTACCACGTGGGTAGGCACATAAAAAGCATTCAAAATATATTTGTTCAGTAAATAAATGATAGATGGTCAGTTTTATTTATAATAGGGGAAACATGGAAATAACTGAAATGTCCAATAGGTGAATGGTTAAAAAAATCTTCAAGACAGAATTATGAAGCCATTAAAAATTACATTTACAAGATTCTCAATAATATTGGAAAATTCGTAAGAGATTGTGTTAATGAAAAAAAAGTAGAAGACAAAATCCCCAGAAGTAAATATAATAGTACAATAGTTATTACCAAGGGGTACAATGTGGAATTCTAAACTCCTTTATGCTTTTTAATATCTCCATATTTTGCTCAAAAAGAACACTGGGGTGGGTGTATGGCTTATGCCTATAATTCTAGCACTTTGGAAGGCTGAGGCAGGAGGATCGCTTGAAGTCAGGAGTTTGAGACCAGACTGGGCAACATAGTGAGACCCTGTTTCTACTACAAAAAATAATAAGCGAGGCATGGTGGTGTGCGCCTATAGTCCTAGCTACTCAGGAGGCTGGGGCAGAGGATCGCTTGAGCCTAGGAGTCTGAGGTTGCAGTGAGCTATGACGACATCATTGCACTCTAACCAGGGCAATAGAATAAGATCCTGTTCTCAAAAAACAAAACAAAAAAGTACAGCACCTCATTTTCATAATTAAAACTTTCTTTTTAAAATAAAAGAAAAATAAATCTAATAACTTAAACTGATAACTGGAAGGCACTTAACCAATAGATTTGGTTTCTTTATAGGTCTTCAAATTCTTTTAAACATTAAAAACACGCTAACTGATGGATCTGTAACAACATGCATGGGACCAGTGTGTTTGCAGATATGTTATCAAGCAAAAACAATGAATTTGGTCTTTTATTTCTATAGTATTATGTCTATCTCACCCTACAGAATCACCCAACAAATTGATAAAATTTTAATTTTAGATGGAAATGGTAGAGAAAGAAATTTTTTTTTTTTTTTTTTGAGACAGAGTCTCACTTTGTTGTCCAGGCTAGAGTGAGTGCCGTGGCGTCAGCCTAGCTCACAGCAACCTCAAACTCCTGGGCTCGAGTGATCCTTCTGCCTCAGCCTCCCGAGTAGCTGGGACTACAGGCATGCGCCACTATGCCCGGCTAATTTTTTTTTTATATATATATATCATTTGGCCAATTAATTTCTTTCTGTTTAGAGACGGGGTCTCGCTCTTGCTCAGGCTGGTTTTGAACTCCTGACCTTGAGCAATCCGCCCGCCTCGGCCTCCCAAGAGCTAGGATTACAGGCGTGAGCCACAGCGCCCGGCCGAGAAAGAAATTTTAATTCATATGTTAACACTTAAATATTAAATGTTGACTTCAGCCTTGATTTTTTTTTTTGAGACAAAGTCTCACTCTGTTGCCCTGGCTAGAGTGCTGTGGCGTCAGCCTAGCTCACAGCAACCTCAAACTCCTGGGCTCAAGCAATCCTTCTGCCTCAGCCTTCCGAGTAGCTGGGACTATAGGCATGTGCCACTATGCCCGGCTAATTTTTTCTACATATTTTTAGTTGGCCAATTAATTTCTTTCTATTTTTAGTAAAGATGGGGTCTCACTCTTGCTTAGGCTGGTTTTGAACTCCTGACCTTGAGCGATCTGCCTGCCTGGGCCTCCCAGAGTGCTGGGATTACAGGCGTGAGCCACCAAGCCTGGCCTCAGTCTTTATTTTTACAGCAGCAAATCCCTTGTTCTTAATTATGAAAATAGACCGAAATCCTTCAGAGTAGTTTCTTAAATTGAGCCTATTTCTAATGCACATTAGCAACAACAAACTTTACTGCAGATACTATAAATAAGACTCAGGAGCAAGTAAAATGTCAACACATCTGTATAAAAATAACCAGCACTTGTTTAGGGAAAACATATAAGTAATGCTATACAACAGAGACTTTTACCTTGTGTGGCAGTGAAATTAGAAGATGGTGTTGGTGTGATTATCCCAAAATTAAAGCCAGTCCTAATGAGTAGAAAAAGAGAAGTTAAAAAGGAACAAACCTAAGGCACAATATTGCCCTTTATAATAATTCCATTTTATAATTCATTCATACAAACTACCTTCAAGGAATTTACAATCTAGAAGATAAACAATAGACTTCAAGCATACATTTCAGAAGCAGTAAGGCCACTCCAAGCAGTTCTGGGTGAGGTAAGAAGACAGTAGCAGCTGAAAAGCCTTGGAGGGACGGCTAGGCTTTCCATGGTAGAGGTTTGGGTGGGGACTTATTCCAAGCAAAGCAAAGTTGCAATAGTAGAAACATACGAAGACATACGTGGGAATGGTGGCCAGAGCACATGGTCTGCATAGTGAAAGTAAGGCAGCTCTGGCAAGACAGAGGCAGTTGAATTAGGGAGAGCCACTTGTAACCAGGCCCAAGATCAAGGAGCATGCTGGACAGCCTTGCACTGCTAGAGCAGATGAATAGAATAAAATAGAAGACCTTGTCCCTGTCATTTTGACAGAGCTCTGAATTCTGGGCTGGGAAAATAATGGTTCAAAAACTTTCTGACTCTTTTTACCATCTCCTCTCTCCTTTCTATACATTTTCTTTACACTATAAAGACACCATAGCCAAAGAAGAAAATTCAGGACAAGTATGAACTAGAATAGAGCATTCACTGTGATAAAAGCTCACAACAGCAGATTTTAAACTAAATAGAGTTTTAAAATGTAAGAAACCAAGCACATCAAATGTAGTAAATAATGTAAGAATTTAGATTATTTTCTATCCATCATCGCCTTCTTCAAGTGGACAAAGACAACCTGGAAGATGTGCTAAACATTTTATCATATTACACACACACACACATACACACACACACACACAAACCCTTTATTAGTAGGTCTCAACCTTGGTGAAGAAATTTTACATATCAAATGGACTGATGAGGGGCTACTAAAAAATAATAATAAAAGAAATTTAACCTAATAGAGGCAAGCCATTGACTTATAACTTAAAAATTTCCAGCTTTAAAACAGGGAAGAAGAGTAAAGGATGCAACAGTTCTTGGTATTGAACTCTTCTTTAAAATTTCCTCCAAATAACCTTTGGGAAGTATAAAACATAATGATTTACAATAGAGAAAAAATACAGCCAGCTACAGTGGCTCATGCCTGTAATCCTGGAACTCTGGCAGGCTGGGGTGGGATGATTGCTTGAGGCCAGGAGTTTGAGACCAACCCAGGCAACACAGTGAGACTCCCACCTCTACAAAAAATAAAAAAAATTAGCCGAGCATGGTGGCGTACCTATAGTCTCAGTTATTCAGGAGGCTGAAGCAGGAGGATGGCTTGAGCCCAGGAGTTTGAGGTTATGGTGAGCTAATAGCACACCACAGTACCCCAGCCTGGGTGACAGAGACTCTGTCTCTAAATAAATAAATAAAATAAAATCTGTACAACTGAGAAGCAGGCAACAGAGCAAGACCCTGTCTCTAAAAAAAAGAAAAGAAAAAATACATATAATATATAACATTCCCCCCCAAATTATATTCTAATACCCTCTTTTCTCTTAACACATTAGGCTGAAGGACACTCAAACATATTGACATTAGGAAGAAGAGACTTTAGTTAACATGATTTCAGTTACAAAGGCATAAACTAAGAGAGTTTAAGAGGCTTTTCTAATAGAAATGAATGCACAACACTTCAACAGCAAAAATCTTTTGACAGGTTTTGATCTCAGCTACACAGAATCTAACTGCATTGCTGTAAGAACAATGCTGCAGCAGCTCACACAGGTAATAGCATGAGTGTCTGTAAATGACACAACAGGCACCCTCACTCCAAGGTTAACAAAGACTTACCTTAGAATGAGATGTAGAAGATTCTTTCATTTTTAAAATGACTCAACTTTTATAAGTGTCATCACCATTATTTTTTTTTTTTTTTTTGAGACAGAGTCTCGCTTTGTTGCCCAGGCTAGAGTGAGTGCCGTGGCGTCAGCCTAGCTCACAGCAACCTCAAACTCCTGGCTCAAGCAATCCTCCTGCCTCAGCCTCCCAAGTAGCTGGGACTACAGGCATTCGCCACCATGCCCGGCTAATTTTTTTTTATATATATTAGTTGGCCAATTAATTTCTTTCTATTTATAGTAGAGACGGGGTCTCACTCTTGCTCAGGCTGGTTTCGAACTCCTGACCTCGAGCAATCCGCCCGCCTTGGCCTCCCAGAGAGCTAGGATTACAGGCGTGAGCCACCGCGCCCAGCCATCACCATTATTTTTTTAAAAATGAAATAGCAGATTTCTTCATATCTATATGAACCCACAATTTCAAGCAGCTACAGTCTTTTTTTTTTTTTTTTTGAGACAGAGTCTCGCTTTGTTGTCCAGGCTAGAGTGAGTGCCGTGGCGTCAGCCTAGCTCACAGCAACCTCAAACTCCTGGGCTTGAGTGATCCTTCTGCCTCAGCCTCCCGAGTAGCTGGGACTACAGGCATGCGCCACCATGCCCGGCTAATTTTTTATATATATATCAGTTGGCCAATTAATTTCTTTCTATTTATAGTAGAGACGGGGTCTCGCTCTTGCTCAGGCTGGTTTTGAACTCCTGACCTTGAGCAATCCGCCCGCCTCGGCCTCCCAAGAGCTAGGATTACAGGCGTGAGCCACAGCGCCCGGCCGGCAGCTACAGTCTTTTAACACATTCTCTTAGTATATTCAACTCTCAAAACGGTAAAGCCAATTTAATTGTCACATCTAGCCCCCAAATGGTATCAGAATGAAGATATCTTAGTGTAACAAACTAATGTATAGAATTTAACAGACCCACTACCCAAAGAAAACGAGGCTTACGATAAAAAAAAACAAATAAATATGTAATAATACATGTATTAATATAAACTTGAACCACAAAGGGGAAACAGACTTACATTAGAACATTAAGTCATTGCCACTATCGTCAGATATGTTACTGGAGTGATAAGAACTTTGGCAACCCTAACTTTGGGTTTAGGCACATTTAAGAAGCATATAAACATATGATTTTAAGATTTGGAGAAGCTATCTACCATGTTTCCCCAAAAATAAGACAGGGTCTCATATTTATTTTTCCTCAAGAAGACACCCTAGGGCTTCTTTTCAGGGGATGTGTTATTTTCCCCTCAAAGCCTCAGCTTGCAGCATGCACAGGATGGCAGGGACCTGACAGGGGGAGCCGACCTTGTTCGTGGGGCTGCCCACACATTTCTGGTCACCTCTGGGATAGTAGCTGTCACGATGGGGCAGATGAGAAGGGCTGCTCATCTTCTTTACCGCTCCGCGATGAAATGCATGGGTTGTGCAGATAGGCTGCGTAGCCACACCTGTCACTAGGTCTTATTTTCGGGGTAGGGCTTATATTGCGCAAACGCTTAGAAATCCTGCTAGGGCTTATTTTATGGGTAGGTCTTATTTTCAGAGAAACACGGTATAGGGTTGCAAGCAATTTGCCACAAAACTTAAATTCATTACTGACCCTGATGGAGAAAATGAGAAAGGCTTGCTGAACTGCCCAGCAGCAGATGGAGTTGAAGTCACTATTGTTTCTATCTTGGCTGTCCCTGGCCCTGAAATCACGGAAAAAGATAAAGAACATTATAAAAAGTCAGTTAGAAACACTTGCAGTTTGTAACTCCCTGCAGCTCAGAGCCACTGCTTTAGTTTTGTGGACCTCACGTGCATTCTGTGACAGGCCAGGTGCCAAGGGGAGTGAGCACATTGCCTAATTTATGCTCAAAGTCTCTGAACTTGCTCTTTGGCTCTATCGATGTTAATTCCAATCTAAGGCATGCCACACACTCCTTTCCAGAAAAGATACCAAAATAATTCTAGGGCAGTTTAAACTTAAAATTTTAAAAGTATATTCTTATTGGTTTCAGTGGTATGGAAAAATGCTTATAATGTGAGGATATGCCAAAAAAATTCAAAAACTGTATATAATGTAGCTTTAAAATTATTTGAAATTAATACATGCTGAATGGAAAAAATTCAAAGAGAAACAGGTTAACCAGCTAAACATTTGAGTTGTGGCTTTAAGGCTGCCTATTTACTTCTATATACATTTCTGCATTTTTCTATAGATTTTTTTGTATTTAACAAATTCAGTTTTCTTTCTTTTTTTTAAATTACAGAGGTAATACATGATTGTTATAATATAGGGACATGGAGAAAGTGAAAAGTGCAACCCACAGCTTCCCCATGTTCAATTGCACTCTATTTACTAATAGTGTGGGGTATAATTTTTCATCTTTTCCTATTGCTCTACTTTAAAAGGGGTAGGAGAATGGAAAAACTACATTTTTAAATCCCAAATCAAACCAAACTAAACCAAACAACAATAAGAAAAAAATACTTTCTCCTTAAATGAATATAGGGTAGATGTTAATAGAGATATTCTTAAAAGTACTGGAACACAAGGTAGTATGTATAAGGATGTTCAATGCGGCCTTGCCTATGAGCTTGAAAAATCAGAAACAACCTTGACTACCAGCAGTGTACTAGTAAAACTTAACAGGAGCAACTACTCAATGAAATCACAGGCAGCCATTAAAATGAGTAAGGCAGATGTATTAAAGCTGGAAAGATGACCAAGACATTCATTTTAAGTAGGGGTAGAGAAGGGAAAACGGGTTACAAAATCAGTAGCTATAGGATATGTCTTTTTTTAAAAAAAAAAACAATAACAATGAAGTAATCTTAAGAGATATACATGAAATTATTTTCTCTGGAACATGGAATTTATAAGGCAGCTTTCACTTCCTTACATTATATATCTACACCATAGACTTTTTTGTAGACATATAATAGTTTTAAAATCAGAAACACAATGAAGTATTGTCATTATTAATAGGAGAACTATTCTATAAAGGTTTTAGAAATGCTTTCTTAAAAAGAAACTTTTTGCAATCTCTTAAATACTATCTTTCAGAGATGTTTTCCTACCAAAAGAAAAAAGTTCTTTTCTCAACCTTGACTACCCAGCAAGTAAAAACAGAAGTAAACATCTAGCAATCAAAGAAAGTGATTCATGATCATCACTGAATGGTGAATTTTAGAAATTTCTTTACAAGTCACACTACTTGCCTAAGATATGCATGAAGCAAAGTCTCTTAGGTTTCCTTGATTCACTTTAAGAGTGACAAAAAAACACTACCCAATAAAGTCTTTGAAAAATGTTAGGATATATGATCTCTCAAAAACTTCTGGCCAGGCGCAGAGGCTCATACCTGTTGTCCTAGCATTCTGGGAGGCTGAGGCAGCAAGATCGCTTGAGGTCAGGAGTTCAAGACCAGCATGAGCTACACAGTAAGACCCCATCTCTACAAAAATAGACTAATTAGCCAGGCATAGTGGCGTGTACCTGTAGTCCTAGCTACTCTGGAAGCTGATGCAGGAGGATTGCTCAAGAAAGATCTAAAATATTAGTCAGAAAAAAAACAAATTTTGCATTTTTTTTTTTGTTTTTGAGACAGAGTCTCACTCTGTTGCCCCAGGTAGAGTGCAGTGGTGTTATCATAGCTCACTGCAACCTCCAGCTCCTGGGCTCAAACCATCTCCTGCCTCAGCTTCCCGAGTAGCTGGGACTACAGGTGCACATCATAATGCCCAACTAATTTTTCTATTTTTAGTAGAGATGGGGTCTCGCTCTCAAACTCCTAAATTCAAGTGATCCTCCCACCTCGGCCTCCCAGAGTGCAAGATTATAGGCTTGAGCTGCGGCCAGCCCAATGTCTCAATTTGAATCCTAAATGATTCAGAAGTCTTTGACAATTTCACTAAAATTTTCCTTTTAACATAAAGCTGTAGGCCCCAGTTGAGAAGTGCTTTATACCTCCTTCTTATGTGAGGCATACATGATATCAACTGTGGTTCTGCATCAATCCAAATTCTACAATACAACTTTGGCTTACACAATAATGGTTTTCTTCTGAGTGAAAGGAATATTGCACTGAAGATAAATGCAATATCCAATTAGAAAGCTCTGGATTACCGAGAAAAGGTAGAATGATTCCATGACTGAGTAGAGATTATGGAAAGTAGGCTGCTAATATGTCAAGTTCAGGGTTTCTAACAGAATTTGCTTTAAGACCCACTTGAGAGCATGAATCAAAATAAAAGCGAGAGTCCAGAGTGTGGTGAAAATGGAGGACTGCAGGCAGCACAAAACCCTTGGAGTGGGAAGCAATACAGGCCAAACTAGGTGGGCTATGAAAAAGCAGCCAACAAAAGGGGACACTGAGAAAGACTGACAGGAAACTTAGGTTATAAATAAAAACCTTCTGCTTCAAGTTGGCTTGGGAAAATGTTTGATCAGATGTTTGTGAAAGTTAATTAAGAATAATTATGCTTGAGTGAGTGTTGGGAAAGCATGTGATGCCATAAAATCTTATAATATTGACTTAATATATCTACTCTGAGATCTTATACTGAAACAAATTTGTTTTACTTTTTATATCTTATCGGCTTCTGAACTGTCACTGTGAACCAAGAGAATTTTTAATTCCTTTTAGTAGAAGAAATAGAGTTCAAGATTCTGATCCACTCCTCTCTAAACTCCGACTATGCAGCTAGCCAGAAGAAAATACTATTGATCGTTTTTAGGAAAAGATTTTAAACTAAGGTTTTTCTCCTATTACTCTAACGTTTTTCAAACTAACCTCAAAATTTCAGAAGTCTACATAGCTGTTGAAGGGTTCACTAATTTTCCAGAAATTCTTCATTAGCTGAGGTCTTACAAATATGATCTCTGTACCTGATTTCCTACAACAGCTGCCTGTGAGATCTAGAATGATAAACTCTACTGCAGAGTGGTTCTTTTACCTTTGTTTTCAGAAAAACAAAAACACAAACTGACCTGAAGCTTTATCACCAGATGACAACAGACTGGATGATGGTGTGGGCCCAGATGGCTTTAGGGAATTTATTTGAGGCCCCTGTAACAGAATACAAGCAAAATATTTATGTTAAACCACTAACCATTCTTCGCAATAAAGGAACATGTAAAATGTAAATGTAAAAATACAATTACAGTAAGCAAATACACTTTTTTTTAGCTTAATTACAAAAAGAAAGGAGAGAGAAATAAAGACCCAATTTAAGTCAATCATTTGTTTTAAGATCACTTTAGAGGATGGATATAGAAATATTCTGCAAGCTCCAAAAAGGCAGAGTTATGACCGTCTAGTTCATGGCTATTCTCCCAGTGTCCATAAAAGATAACTGAATACTTGATAGATGAATTAATGAATGAGTATATGAATAAAATGATTCTAGCTCTCAATGAATTTACAATAAGATTAAATGCAAAATTGTTCAATTTATCCATCTCTAGTCAATGTTCCTTCACTAATTTGTCACGATTTATGCCTTACCATGTGTCTTCCTCTGTGAACACGAAAACCTCCACAAGAAAGATCAAATGCTAAATGCTTAAATGCCATTTTTTAAGTCATGGTGAACTAAAGAATATAGGGTTGAGAACTCACAACAGCCTAGTCCTGATGTTACGTTCAGTCTCAAACTCCGATCTCAAACTGAGACGAAAGTTATTCATCCCAGAAAAAGATGTAAGAACAGCAGCACATTTCTTAGGAAAAGCTTCAGAGATAGCCTGATCTACCTTCCAGCTACCCCTTATTATTTTATTCTGGTTTATTTAACCATTTGCAACATAATTTGTTTTTGTAGATGACAATGTTTATTAGGCAAAAGCTGAAGCTAGACATAACATAACTGAAAATATGAAAACTCTGAAAAATAGGGTTTTTGCAGGAGAAAACAAGATAACCTATCCCTCCAGCAATGACACTGAACAGTGTAGTGAAAACTGCAGTGGACGAGAAGTCAGAAACCTTGAGTCCCAGCTCTTGTCCCACCATTTACTAACTGTGGTGAACGTACATTAGTGTCAAGCGTAGGCTTCTTACATCAGTGAGACATATCTAAACATCTATCCTACCTACCGCACATGGCTGTTCAATGGATTAACTGAGATAATGTTAAATGAAAGTGAAATGCAAATAAAAACTCCTCATACAACGTAGGGTATTAGAATTATGACCGAAGACTTCTAGAATGTGAAATGGCCTATGAAGACAATATGAGGTCCTGACTGGCCACCAAGGTTAATAACTATGTCAAGACTGGCATAAATTGTGGGGAAAGGATCACACATCTTTATCAGACTTATGGTTCATTTAAACAAAGTCAGGACTTAGAACAGTCGAGTTTTCAATTACAGACACTGCATGAATGCTAAAGTAAAAATCAATGCGTTACCTGTTTGGCTTGGTTAGCAGCCACTGGGGCTAACACTGGGTGAGGTGTTTTGGCTGTAGAGTATGGCACTGATGAACTGGAAAACACACAAAGTGTACACTCAGAGAAAGCCATGACTTGGTAAAAAGCACATTCATCTTTGGGTCAATTTTCTGTCTAATAAATGATATCAATTTTAGGTAGAACACAAATGATGTCTGGGACCCCAACCAAACTCATTTGACAGTTTCTTGATTGAAGAATAAATTTTTAGGCCATGCACGGTAGCTCATGCCTGTAAACCTAGCACTCTGGGAGGCTGAGGCAAGAGTATTGCTTGAGCTTAGGAGTTCAAGACCAGCCTGAGAAAGAGCCAGATGCTATCTCTATTAAAAATAGAAAAAATTAGCCTGGTGTGGTGGCTCGTGCCTGTAGTCCCAGATGCCTGGGAGGCTGAGGAAGGAGAATCACTAGAGCTAGGAGTTTGAGGCTGCAGTGAGCTATGATGATGTGACTACATTCTACCCAGGGCAACAGAGTGAGACTCTGACTAAAAAAAATTAAATAAATTGTAAAAATGAAATCTAGGTTTTTTTAGCATCAAAGTCAACCTTTAAACTTATTTCCTTCTTGCAATCTTAAGAAAAAATTTCTAACTATTCAGAACTAGGTATTTTTCTTTCTCTTTTTTCTTTTTTTTAAGACAGAGTCTGGTTCTGTTGCCTGGGCTAGAGTGTTGTGGCATCAGCCTAGCTCACAGCAACCTAAAACTCCTGAGGCTCCTGCCTCAGCCTCCAGAGCAGCTGGGATTACAGGCATGCGCCACCACACCCAGCTAATTCTTATATATTAGTTGCCTGGCTAATTTCTTTCTATTTTTAGTAGAGACAGGGTCTTGCTCTTGCTGAGGCTGGTTTCGAACTCCTGACCTCAATCCATCCTCCCACCTTGGCCTCCCAGAGTGCTAGGAGTACAGGCATGAGCCACCGTGCCCAGCCTAGATAATTTTCTTATCTGAAGAGAAAGCCCTTCCTCTTCCCAGCCCTTCCCTCATTCTAGACCACAGGGAATTCCTGATTCTCTGAAAAAATGTTCACCAGGATCCATGGGGTACATTCGATTTGCTGCCACATATGGCACAAATGTGCTACCCAAAGAAGAAATCCCAGCTTCTCATAGCAGCTATCCCCAAGAGCCATGCCCAGCGGGTCAGCATATAAGGGATTCAAACATACCCCTCTTTCATTTCCACCTGCACCTTTGCTAAGGCACGAAAAGTGCACCCCTATTTGCAGAAAGAGTTCTCACCATCTCTTGTTATCCCTGAACACATATGCAAGGAACTATAATTTCAATGGTTACCTAGTTGTTAATAAATTGGAAAATCACCTGTTAGTACAATCATAGACAAAATTTCTTGGCTCCTGGCAGCAATTTTTTCAGGCAATTGCTTTTTCCTCAGCCCAAAGCTACTTTCACCAGTACATATATCAATAGAATTCATAGCTCTGGTTTTATTTTTCAGAAGTCCCCTTAGATTTAAGGAGGATTAATATTTTTCCATCAAAAACTTAACTTGGAAGAGAAAAGACAAAAATAGGCTCATACTCATAGAAGAAAATTATCAAGCAACTTAACAATCCTCACAAGTATACAGGGAATCTCTGCTGTATTAATGCAGGTATTTTCCCAAATCAGACTTTATTAGATTGAGAGAGAAGAAAAATGGGCATATTTTCTTCCTTTTTTTTGAGACAGGGTCTCACTTTGTTGCCCAGGCTACAGTGAGTGCCGTGGCGTCAGCCTAGCTCACAGCAACCTCAAACTCCTGGCTCAAGCAATCCTCCTGCCTCAGCCTCCCGAGTAGCTGGGACTACAGGCATGCGCCACCATGCCCGGCTAATTTTTTATATATATGTATTAGTTGGCCAATTAATTTCTTTCTATTTATAGTAGAGACGGGGTCTCGCTCTTGCTCAGGCTGGTTTCGAATTCCTGACCTTGAGCAATCCTTCCGCCTTGGCCTCCCAGAGTGCTAGGATTACAGGTGTGAGCCACCGCGCCCGGCCAATGGGCATATTTTCAATGAAACAAAACCTCCTTTATGTTTCTGCTGAAGCCAGAAGCAGCTATAAATGTGGATCTCTTTGAAGAAACACATCCCTGGTCCCCTGAGATAGTCTACCAAGCAGGTACACAGGTACAGTGCTCTCCCCTCTCACCTCTGCTGAATCTCCAATGGAGAACAACAATGTGTGAGGGATATTGCTGGGACCCAAGCAATTCCTGGGAAGCCGCAGGAGAAATGGTTTTTCATGAGAATAACAAAGAAAATAAAACTCTTTTACACGTTCTCAAAGACAAATAAAAAAAGAAACTAGAGATAAAAATAAAATCAGCAATTTATCCAAATTTTCAATAAAATTTTACACACCAAATTTGGTTAAGACATGATAGCAAATTAAATTATGTATGAATTAGATTAAGTATAATTATTGTTCTACTTACTTGTGATAATGCTATACATCTCCTGGATATCTTAAATTCTCAAACACACAGAAGTGGGATTCATAGTACCTACACACCAGGCCACACGACACCCCAGTAGAGAAGTGCCTTTCAGTGCAATCAGCCAATAAACCACTGACAAATGAGATCTAAGAAACCTCTACCATGATCCAAGAAAGCAAACAGAAAAGAACAGTATCCTCTCAAATAAATATGTTCAAAAATTTGTGCATGATCACGAATCAAAACAATGGAAATCAGCAGTGAGAAAAATGTTTGAGAGATGAGTACAGTGTGCTGGCTCATGCCCACAATCCCAGTGACTCAGGGAGTTGAGGCAGGAGGATCACTTGAGGCCAGGAGTTTGAGACCAGCCTGGACAACACAGTGAGACTCCATTTCTACAAAAAATTTTTTTAAAATAAGATGAGCGCAGTGGTGTATGCCTGTAGTCCCAGCTACTCGAGAGGCTGAGATAGGAGGATTACCTGTGCCTAGGAGTTCAAGGCTATAGTGAGCTATGACCACCCTCCATGAACAACAGAACGAGATTCTGTCTCCAAAAAAATTTTAAAAATTTAAAAATCATCCAAAGGCAGAAAGAGAGGAAAAATGGAACAAAGAGATAAAAACAAATAGCAATATGGTATATTTAAACTCAAACATGTTAATTCACACTTAACGTAAATGATCTAGGCACTCCAATAAGAAGTCATAGATTGTCAGATGGGATAAAAAGAGCAATGACCTACTACATGCTGTCTACAAGAAACCCATTTCATTTTTAAATTATTTTTAATTGTGGTAAAATAAACATAAACAAAATTTGCCATCTTAAAATCAACCATTTTTAATGTATAGTTCTGTGGTATTAAGTTGTACTATAAGAAACCCATTTTAAGCATAAAGAGAACAAAATAAGTCTAAAATAAAAGGATGGAAAAAGATCTACCAGGCTAACACTAAACAAAGCTGGAGCGTCTATATTAATATTAGAAAAAGTAGATTTCAAAGCAAGTAATTTTACCAGGGATAAAGAGAGTCATTTTGTACTGATAACCAGGTCAGTTCATCAAAGAACACAGTAATACTAAACATTTATGCAACTAATAACAGAACTTCAAAACACATGAAGCAAAAATGGACAAAACTGCAAGAAAAATAGGCAAATTCACAATTATGTCAATTCCACTCTGGATACTTGATAGAACAAATAGACAGAAAATCACTTAAGAATACAGAAGATTTGAACAACACTATTAACCACCTTAACCTAATTAACATTTATAGAACATTCCAACCAACAACAGAATATATATTCTATTAAAATGCACATGAAATATTTACCAAGATAACTGTTACTCTAGGTCAGGGATTAACAAACTACAGACCAGGGGCCAGCTGCCTGTTTTTGTAAATAAAGTTTTATTTTAACACAGCCATGTCCATTCATTTACATATTATCTATGGGTTCATCCAGGCTGCAACAGCAGAACTGAGTAGTTGAGACAAACTATATTGCCTGAAATCCTAAAATGTATGCTAAAAGGTCCTTTAAGAAAAATCTTGCTGATCCTACACTGAGGCCATGAAACAAGTGTCAATAAATCTGAAGAATTTAGAACAAAGTATATTCTCTGACCACAACAGGATAAAATTAAATATGAATAACAAAAAGGCATCTGAACCCCCCCATTTAGATACTAAATAATACTTTTTTTTTGAGATAAGATCTTGCTCTGTTGCCCAGACTGCATCACAGTGGCATGATCACAATTCACTGTAACCGTGAACACCTGGAGTAAGCAATCCTCTTGCCTTGGCATTCTAAAGTGCTGGGAATGTAGACAGGAGCCTCTACACCTTGCCTAAATAATACACTTCTAAATAGTCCATAGGTATATAAAGAAACCAAAGGATAAATTTAAAGCATTAACTAAATAAAAACAAAACCACAACATATTCAAAATCTGTGGAATGTGGCAAATTTATAGTATCAAATGCCTGTATTAGAAGAAAACAATGGTCTCAAATAAATGAACTTAGTTTTCACTTTAAGGAACTGGAAAAAGAGGAATAAATAAAACCCAAAGCAAGCAGAAAAAATGAAATAAAATAAAGTAGAAAAAAAAACACAAAAAAAATCAAGCTGGTTCTTTGAGATCAATAAAATTAACAAACTTCTAGCCAGACTAATCAGGAAAATGAGAAGACACAAATTACCACTAAAAGGAAAAGAGAAGATGACATCATTATGAATTCTACATAAATTGCTAACAATCAGGGATTAATTTTATGCCAATTAAAAAACTTAGACATCAAACTTTTTAAACGGGGCCAAGAAGAGAAAAAAAAATATATAAAAAATATAAAAAACGAAAAAAAAGATTAAAAAAAAAAAAAAAACTTAGACAAAATGACAAATTCCTTAAAAAATGCAAACTATCAAAGTTGACCCAAGAAGTAGATACCCTAAATAGTCCTATATCTACTAAAGAAATTGAAAATTTCAAGCCCATATGGCTTCACTAGTGAATTCTACCAAACATTTAAGGATGAAATACCAGATCTACATAAACTCTTCCAGGAAACTGAAGAGGAAGGAACACTTTTCAACTCATTCTATAAGACCAGTACTATTCTGATACCAAGACTGAACAAAGACATTATAAGAAAAGAAACACTATAGACCTGCAGTCCCCAACTCCTGGGCCACAAACCAGTACCAGTTTGTGGCCTGTCAGGAAGCCAGCTACACACCAGGAGGTGAGTGGCAAGGGAGGGAAGAAACTTCATCTGTCTTTACAGCCACTCCCCATAGCTTGCACCACCGCCTGAGCTCCGCCCCCTCCCACCCCACCCATGGAAAAATTGTCTTCCATGAAAATAGTCCCTGGTGCCAAAAAGGTTGGGGACTACTGCTATAGACCAATATCCCTCATATTAAGACAGATGCAAAATATTTACAAGATTTTAGCAAATTGAGTCCAACTGTATATAAAAAGGGCAACACATCATTGCCAAAGATAGGCTTCACATTCAAAGACAATCAACATGACAAGTGTATTTCCTTTAACACAATTCAGTGGGGAGAGTCTTTTCATAAATGGTACCAGGACAGCTGAATATCCACATATGGAAGAATGAAACTGGAACCCCCACCTCACACCATTTATAAAAATTAACTCAAAATGGATCAAAGACCTAAATAAAAGTAAGAGCTAAAACTATAAAACTCTTAAAGAAAATATGGGTGTAAATCTTTATGACCTTGGATTAGGCAATGGTTTCTTAAGTATGATGCCTAAATCACAAGCAACAAGGAAAAAATAGACTTCACCAAAATTAAAAATTTGTTTGTTAAAGGACATATCAAGAAAGTAGAGAACTGCTCAAAGAATGGAGGAAATATTTACAAATCACATATCTGATGAGGGACTTGAATGCAGATTATATATAGAATCTTCCAGCTGAACAATAAAAAGACAACCCAATTCTAAAAATGGGCATAGAATCTAAATAGCCACTATTTCTTCAAAGAAGATACAAATGGCCAATAAGCACATGAAATAACACTCAATATAATTAGCCATTAGGGAAATGCAAATCACAATATGAGCGTACGATACCATTTCATATCCACTAGGATGGCTACAATAAAAAAGATAGTCACTAACAAGCGTTGGTGAGGATATGGAGAAGCTGGAACCCTCATTCATTGCTATTGGGAACGTAAAATAGTATAGTAGCTTTTTCATTTTTTATTTCATTTTTTAGAGACAGGGTCTTTGTCACCCACAACTGGTGATCACAGATCACTGTACCATGGAACTCCTGGATTTAAGCAATCCTCTTGTTTTAGCTTCCCAAATAACTAGGCCTACAGGTACATGCCACCACACCTGGTTAATTTTTAAATAGAAACAGGGTCTTACTATGTTGCCTAGGCTGGTCTTAAACTCTAGGCCTCTAGTGATCCTCCCACCTCAGCCTTCCAAAGTGCTTGGGTTGTTATAGGTTTGAGCCACTGCACCCACCAATGGCAGCTTTATAAAACAGAAAAAGCTATGTTTAGTTCAAAAAACTAAACACAGAATCACCATGTGATCCAGTAATTTCTTTCCTAAATACAAAACCATAAGAACTGAAAGCAGGGACTCAAACAGGTACTTACCCACCAACATATCCCCTGACCTCACCTACCAGTGCTCCCCCTCCTGCTCCCTCTGCTCTGGCCACCAGGGGCCTACTGGCTCTTTCTTGAACTTGCCAGGCATTCTCCTATTATAGGACCTGGGCTTGGAGCTTTCTTCCCTCAGATATTCATGAGACTTGCCCTCAGCCCTTTTGGTCTTCACTCACATATCACCTTCCTAGGGAGGCCTTCCCCGCCACCTTAGGTAAAATTATAACCCACATCCAGACAACATTCCCCAAACCCTTTCTCTGCTTTAATTTTCTCCATCACACCTATCACTATCTAATATATTATACATTTTACTTTATTTATTTCACTTATTGTTTGTCCTCCATGACTGGGGCAAGATTTTTTTTTTTTTTTTTTTGGTCTGTTTTCTTAACTGCTTTATTTCTAGCACCTACAACAGCATGTGACATATAGTAAATGCTCATTAAGTATTTGTTGAAAAAATGAACAGAAAATTACTAAAAGGAATGTGTTTGGTGTGTTCTGGTAAAAACAAATAAACAAAACCCCCAAATCCCAGGTCTTCTAACTTCCTTTGGCCCCATTTTCTTCATTTCCCACTTTCTTCCTGCCAGGACTGGAGCCATTCAGGCCTTCTCTCAACTCCACCTCATATATGCCCTGATCTTTCCCAGACCACTGTCCAGAACACTCTTCTTGTCACTCTCTACCTAGCAATATCTGGTTATTTTCAGATAAAACCTCTTTTCCTCACCAAGCTCCTTCCCAATCCCAGTCTTGATCAGGCCACCTAGTTACAGGCTTCCTCAGTCTTCATGGAACCTACCATACTGCAACTAAATAACCTTGTCTAACTAGTAGTTTCCTGGCTGTTTTCTTGCTAAAATCCAAGTGCAGTGACAGCATGGACTTGGTATGTCTTATTCACTACTGTATCCCTAACAACCAGAGCAGTATCCTGCTCAGAACAGAATCTGCTGAATCAGGCAATGGAGCACCGCAGAGGAGTCTGGCTCCAGATAAACACTCCTCCACAAAACAGGATGGTCGGCCAATGAACGGAACGGATGAAGCTAATGAACATAAGATATACCAACAGCAGAAATAAGTATCCTCATCCTATAATAACTCTTCTGTAAGATACCACTCAGAAAATACTAAATGCAAAATTAAATACCTAAATATACTTAGGAAACTACTGTTTAAAAGAATCTGAAAGTTGTTTTACAATGAACATATTCCCTGTCAATCTTTCCTATGGGGGGGAAGCAGCAAATATCAATTTTCATTTACCAATTATGTTTAGAGTTTATGTATTATTCAATTAATGGTTATTAAAAAGGAACTATGCTTCAGGCACCATAATGGACATAAAAGTTAAATAATTATACCAGAGTCCAATTGCGTGAAGAATGGAAAAGAATGTTTCTTCAAGATTCCTTTCTAATTCTTGTGTCTATTTTTCTTGCCAGAAAAAGAGTAAACTCAGAATTACTCCTTAAACAAAGCCCTTATCAAATATCAGGTCAGATGAACCATTTGAGGGAAACAAAGCTTAAGAGAAGATAAAGTGAAATCTCCAAAAGCTATTCCTCATACATGGTTAATGGCTAAAGTATCTCAGAAATACCAGACCATACTTCTTTTACCATATGCTAGATTTTCCTGTCTTATGTAATATTCTGCCTTTCAGTGGCTTTTCCCTGTCTTCCTTATGCTGGGAATCTGGCTACAATTCCCAAACTCTAATGCATAGTTCCTTCCCTTGAAAAGTCTGCAACAACCACAAATACCAGCTTGGTCTAAACAGCATACCAAGTCTCCGAGGTCACTCCAAGATACGAAAGTGGGAAAGCTTATTTTTTGGCTGTTAGTATGGCCCTGAGATAACTGAAAAATTCCTAGAACAGGCAGTGTTGATAAATGGACCAACATGGAAAAAGAGAAGGCCAAAAGACCAGTGAAGAAGTACAAAGGGAATGGTGAGCAGATCTGCTCTGGGGGGTGGCAGAGAGTAGCATGTAGGTCTTATGGCTACTTTTCACCACTAGACTAATAACAGGTACCAGACACTAACTCCCTGAAATCTGATACTAGTTCTCATGATCCCCACATTCAGACAGAGAAAATGTCCTTCAACTCTTCCCTACTCCACAGGGGAGGGTGGTTGGTTTAACGGGATTGTGGCCACAAAATGCACAGGGCAAAGCATGGCATAGATAAGTTCTATGAACCACACTGCCCAGACTCATGGGAGGGAGTCAGCACCTTGAATCCTGAACAAAGAGGACAAAAGATGACAAAAGACAAGTGAGCTCCAGCAGCAATAATCTAGCCCTCAAATATGGCATCAAAGAGGAGCTAGAGTCTCTAAACAGAGCTGTTGCCTTTTAAGACTGTTTTTTTTCATACAGAAGGCAAAAGAAATTGAAAGAATAGAAATGTCTGGAGAGGGGAAGTGAGAGAGGAGACTATCACTCTCCAGATCCCAGTTTTCAGAATCAACAGTCTGCACAAGACCTTAACTGTTGATCTGGAACACCAAGAGGATTTAAAAAAAAAAAACAACCAAACTATACACCTAATGTGTATCACACGTAGACTTACACATGGCAAAAAGCAAACTGAACATACAGCACTAAGATGGACTTGAAAGACTTATGAAGCAATAGTTACTGGCAAGTTGAAAAGGATAATCTCCTGAAAACTCAACTGCAAAGGCAGGCTTAGCTGTCCACGCCTCTCATAACCTATGGTTCTGTGGGAGAAACTGCCAGACTGTGATAGCAGCAACACTGCTCTCTATAGGTAGTCACCTCTATTACAGAAGAATTTACTGGCTGAAACACACTGAAGAGTTGAAACATACCCCATCGCTGCGGAGGGGGTTGCAGGATTATTCTTCAATTCCTGAACATTTACCACTTGAGGGACATTCTTCAAGGTTGATTCAGTCAAAGTGCTTACAGCTATTTAAATAGAGAAGACAGAGAACTATATTAATTCCAGTAAAGGATCAAAATTCTAGCCATATATAAATGAATAATCAGGACATGAACTCGAGCAGATTGCAACCTTATCATATAAAGGAAATGTACTCCAGGTAGTTCTGCAGCATAGTGTTCAATGGAACACCTGGCCTACTCCATTAACATGGGTCATGGAATGAGGCTTACTGCAATTTAATCAAATATACCAGTGAGGGGAAAAGAAGTCCCTGGCTAGCTCTTCTGCAGCAGAGCTGAGATACTTGCCACCTTGTTGGCTCACCATAGAGAATGGCAGTAAGAGCTAGAGGATGAACAGCATTCAGACTCAGGGTTTCTGTCTCTCATCCATTCTGTCTCTTCCCTCGGGCTTTTTAGTGCCAGGGTCTGCATTAAGTGCTGACAATACAAAAGGTGTCTATAGTTTTTTCTCTAAAGGTGCTCATGGCTTAGTGAGACAGGCAGGCACAATGAATAAAACGTGGAAAATTGAGCTTGGACAAGGATAAAGAGGCCAATAGGCCTGAATTCAGAAATGGCAATCGGCGTATGTATATTTGACATTTATCTATCTTACTTATCTCATCAGCCTTTACTTCTCTTTGTGTCTTATTTTAAATTGTATTCCAAAAGACTTAATGACATTCTATAATTAACTACTAAGGAAGCCTGAATAAAGCTCTTGGATCTCTTCTAACTATATTTTTGGCAAAGGTGAAAAATGTATGGCAGAACGATGGTGACTCTCTTTTATTCGCTTCTTCAGAGAAGCAACCAGGAACACTTTGCCTATGACTGCATATATTTCGTCTTTCATAAAGGCGCCTACACCTTAGAAATTTTTGCTTCCAACATGTTAAAGGAGATCACACCACCTCCTGCTGAGAGTGGACCAATCTAAGTTCTGGCAGACTTTAAGTTTACAAATAATCA
Organism: Microcebus murinus; assembly: GCF_040939455.1. Classification (NCBI taxonomy): domain Eukaryota; kingdom Metazoa; phylum Chordata; class Mammalia; order Primates; family Cheirogaleidae; genus Microcebus; species Microcebus murinus. The sequence continues at coordinate 89,284,552 of NC_134115.1, read as the reverse complement.
ACTCAATCAGCTTGATTTTGGGCCTGTTCAGCACAATGCCATATTCTGCTTGGTCCAAGTAATATTTAAAGGGAAGATTCTGCTTGGTCCAAGTAATATTAAAAGAGAACACCCCAGAATTTTATTTTCAGAAAGCTCAAGGTTACGTTAAAAAGTTATCTTGTTTTTTGTTCTTTCATATTTTAGGTATAAGTATCACCTAAATTTAATATTTTTTAATAGTTTAATTTTTCTTTAAAGTCTTTCATCACTGTTTAATGGCAATTCTTTTTTGCCTAAATCAAACCACCATGACTTTTTAATCTTTTAAAAAAGAACTCTAAATTGATAGGTGTTCTAAGCAGTGATAAAACTGAAAAATAATTCTACTCAGCTTAAACAAAAATATTTGGCTTATATCTGAGTTTCTTGCCATTGGCACTATTGACATTTTGGGGCTAGATAACCCTTTGTTGTGGTTATCTTGTGCATTTTATTTTTTACTTTTTTGCAGCATTCCTGGCCTCTACCCACTATCTGCCAGCAATACTTCCAACTGTTTCAGGGAGAGGGAAGAGTGGATAACCTCTGGTTGAGAACCACTGGCTTATAAAATTGATAACTAGTAATAACTGAAGTCCTGAGGCCAACTACCTAGATTGCATAGAATTTTGGAAAACCACAAACCACTGACAAAATATAAGTGTTGATTAATAAAACTTATTGGAGTTCCCATCTGTAAAAGCTAAATTTACAGCGTTAAGAAAAAGCTGTACTGAAATAGAAACGGCAAAGGGTTGGAGTCTGGGTTCTACCACTTATTGGTTAGTAACCTTCACCTCCTTGAACCTTATATGTTACTCAAATGCAAAATGGGCACACTAATAGCTACTCCTCAGGGTGGTTGGGATCCTTAAGATACTATAAGACAATTCTAATGTTATCAGATGATCTAATTTTAAAGATTAACTTTTAGGGCTCAAAGTAGACATTATTCAAAACTAGGGATTATTAACTTCATAAAACAAAACAAAAACAAATCTACCACTGATTTCCCACTTAACTAAACGAGGCAGATCTAATACCTTTCCTTAAAAGGAAAAAAATTTCAGACCTAGTATCTGCCTTCTAGGAACTCTCTCCCCAAAAGGGGAGAGGTCTATCACATCAGTCTTCTCTTCTCAAGTATAACAAAGACAGCCAGTTGTTTCTTGCCACCTGCTGTCCTGGTCTGTGACTCAGACAGCTCATAATCAGCCTCTGCATAGCTGTGGGGCTACAGTTTTTACCTGGCACCTGATTGGCCATCTGCCGTCTGAGTGCTGCAGCAGCGGCTGCCTGGGGAGCTGAGATGGGATGAGAAGGACCAGGTGCGCCATGTTTCACAGTTTTCGTTGCAAGCATTGTGCTATCAGCCCCTTGAGGAATAATTTTACTAGTAGATGTAGACACTGAAGGGAAAAGAAAAATTAAGTGAGAAAGGAGGTCAGAGAAGAGGAACATACAAAAGTTAAAATGGCTGTAATCCTAGCACTCCAGGAAACCAAGGAGGGTGGACTGCTTCAGGTCAGGATTTTGAGACCAGCCTGAGCAAGAGCGAGACCCCGTCTCTATTATAAATAGAAAGAAATTAATTGGCCAACTAATATATATAGAAAAAATTAGCCGGGCATGGTGGCGCATGCCTATAGTCCCAGCTACTCGGGAGGCTGAGGCAGGAGGATTGCTTGAGCCCAGGAGTTTGAGGTTGCTGTGAACTAGGCTGACACCACGGCACTCACTCTAGCCTGGGCAACAAAGTGAGACTCTGTCTCAAAAAAAAAAAAAAAAAAAAAAAAAAAAGTTAAAATGCTAAATTCTTCCTGTTAGGTTGTAAGGAAAATGCTAAAATTAAAAATTCATAAACATAGCATAGAAAAGTACCAGCAAACTGACAGGCTGACACCCATATCTTTCAAAGATAGCACATGCAATTGGCCTGCCCCCCTCTACTATTAGCTATTAATAAAATACATTATGTGGCCGGGCGCGGTGGCTCACGCCTGTAATCCTAGCACTCTGGGAGGCCGAGGCGGGCGGATTGCTCAAGGTCAGGAGTTCAAAACCAGCCTGAGCGAGACCCCGTCTCTACCATAAAAATAGAAAGAAATTAATTGGCCAACTAATATATATAATATAAAAAAAAATCAGCCGGGCATGGTGGCTCGTGCCTGTAGTCCCAGCTACCTGGGAGGCTGAGGCAGGAGGATTGCTTGAGCCCAGGAGTTTGAGGTTGCTGTGAGCTAGGCTGACGCCACGGCACTCACTCTAGCCTAGGCAAGAAAGCGAGACTCTGTCTCAAAAAAAAAAAAAAAAAAAAAAAAAAAACATTATGTGAGCATTTCTTCCTATACTGATTGAAATTTAACTTTTACACCAATACAGATCAATTCCCTCATCTCCTCTCTTCAAAAATCTTCAGTCTAGTACCTCATGTCCATATTTTTCTCTGCTATAAGTCACTTTGATGGAAAGTCCTGACACCCTGCACTGCAGGTGTGAGAACACAATACAGGCCACGTCTGCGAGCCAATACTGAAGGAGCATGGGAGCTCGTAAGTAAGGCTGAAATGAGTTTTGAGAAGCATGAGTGCAGATGTGCTTTATACTGAGGCAAGCAGCCTCCTCCTTCTACCCCCGAAAAAGATCTGTTTTAAAAAACACATGCTGGACTCAACAGAAAAGCTATTACAGTGCATAACCTTGGAGAGTCTCCTCTTCCTTACCAGGGCCTACAAACTGCTTGCAAAAGGAATGCACATCTTTTGAATTAGCCTTCCAATTTCTGGAATATTAGCAGAAATGGGCTGGAACTAACAACCTTATTGGTGTGATAGTGTAAAACTTAGTTACAGTTCCTTTATTAGTTAGAAATCTAACAGAGAAAAAAAGATAGATAGTTTCTTTTCTCACTGTTTACTTACTTGAAGTTCCCATCACACTAGGTGAAGAACCATGAACCATATGAGATTTAGCGAAAGTTGCCTGAGGCAAGAGACTGGGCTGGATGGAAGGCGTGCGAACCACGGGGGCATGCCGAGGAACCTGGACCACTGTCTCCTCATCTTTACAGGATGGCCGGGCATCTTCATTCTCCAGAGACTGGGAGACAGATGACGTTGAGCTGACTTCATCCAAGTCTTCATAATATCTCTGAGACAGAAAGGCTGACCGAGACAGGCTGGCTACAAAAGTCCCAAACAAAACAATTTAGACAACTCAAAGGAAGTCTAAAAGCTATATAATTTTCACTGTCAATAAAAAAAAAATCCAATTTGTAAAATGATTTAATTGTTACTTATTTTAAGTGGAAGCAGCTGTTGTCGAATTTGAACAAAGATGGTTTTGGGTCTTTGTTCAAATGGGGCTTTGAAAAACTGAGCTGTGTGGAGAAGAACATTTTGGCTATCAAAGAAAAGAATGTGAAAAAAGTGAGAGACAGAATTAATGCTGGTGTCAACGCAGGAGACCTGGAGCCTTCACCAGAAGTTGTCACCAGTAGAACAACATACCAGAAAAGTAACAGGCAAGCTTCCGTGGTAGGGTGAGCAGTCACACACTACCATCGCTTTCCAACAACATTTCTAAGACAGGCCTAATGCAAACTGGAAAAGAATGTCCTCAGTGTCTCAAACATTTCCAGATAAATCTAATGATTCTTTTTACTCAATTAGGACTTTAAAAAATAAATAAATAAAACACTGACCTTAATCCTGGCCTTCTGGTTTTTTTTCTTTCCTTTTTTAAATTATAAAGTAAGGCTTTACATCATATTACTTTCTACCATGAATTTTAGAATGCATGTTACTTTCTGTATACTGGAAAAACAAAAATTGAACAGAAAACCAAGCCCTTTCTCCTCCCCAAGTTATTTTAAAATGACTTTGCTAATACTAACTTGTTTGTCCCATATGCACATCATTATGCAAGATTGTATTGTCATAAAATGTCATACATGTAAGTATAACATAAACAAATGCAACAGGAAACCAATGCTATGTGCTAGGGCTGCAATGTCCAATTTGGTAGCCACTAGCCATATGTGGCTATTTAAATTCAAAGTAATTAAAAGTAAATTAATGAACAATTCAATTCCTTAGCTGTACTAGCCACGTATTTCCAGTGTTCAATAGCCATGTGTGGCTACTGGCTACTATGCTGGACAGCACAGACATAGGACATTTCCATCATTGTGGAAAATTCGGCTGGACAGCACTGTGCTAGAGTATTGTGATACAAATAAATATGCAGTAGGATCACTCAGAAATTCCACCAGTAAAACTGCTGTTAACATTTATTGAGAACTTAACTGGTACCCGGTGCCGTGTAAAGCACCTATATATATTATCCCATTTAAGCTTCACAATTATCTTATAAATTAGAAATTACAGTTATGCATTATGGTTGATGCTTGGAAAGGTTAAGTAATTTAACCAAGGTCATGAAGCTGATAAGTAGTAGAGCCAGAATTCAAACCCATGTGTAACTGACTTCAAAGACCATGTTCTTTTTTTAGTTTATTTTCTTTATATTTTTATTCTTTATTTATTTTTTATTTGTCTCAGCAAAGTTTTTGGACTGAAAGGACCATGTTCATACACTCTGCTAAATAAGACTGAATCCTATGCCAGGCAGAATTTTGCCACCTGGTACTACAACCATGTTATTATGTTAGGCAGCAAAAGGGATTTTGCAGACATAATTAAGATTATTAATCAGTTAACTTCTATAGAAAAGTTGCTTTGGATTATCTAAGTCAGCTCAATGTAAAATCCATGAGCCCTAAAAGGCAAAAAGGAAGTCAGAGAGGTTGTGGCACAAGTCCAGGAAGGCAGAGATTAAGTATGAGGAGAATTCAACGGGCCACTGTTAACTTGAAGATGAAAGAGGCATGGGGCACACACCTAGGAAATCAGGACTTCAGTCCTACAACTGCAAGAAACTGAATTCTGCCAACAACCTGAATTAGCCTGGAAGTGGAATCTTCCAGAGCCTCCAGATAAGAGCTCAGCTGAGACAGCACCATGATTTCAGCCTGTGGGCCCACAGAAGAGGACCCAGCTGAGCCACACTGTGTCTGGACTTCTGACTCACAAAACTGAGATGATATGGGTTGTTTTAAGCCACTAAGTTTATAAAGATAATTTATTACAGGAACCATAGGAAACTAATACAAACTCCACATTCTCTGGAGGCTACACTGCTCTCCATAATTTCTCTGAAACCCTAGCTCCTAAGAGTTAGTAACAACAAAAGATGACTAAGATCGTCACACCACCTTCAAGAACTGGATAGAATGAGAAAGTAGAATAACTATATTTAACTCCCAAAGTCCAATATAACCTGGGGGTTCTCTCAGTTTCTTTCCTTTATCTTTCTGATGACACTTGTTTGCCTTGTAGGGTAGGCAAACTGAAAGATGCAATGGCCATGCTCACTTGCACAAGCTCAGAGCCTGGACTTCTCACTATCCCAATGATGCTGCTTCCATAGTGGATGGGCACCACTCCCTGCTGTGATCAAGGATGCAGCTAGAAATGGGGCCCCACAGAAACAAACAAATAGATTAACTAATTAAGACAGGGTCTCACTCTGTTGCCCAGGCTAGAGTACAGTGGCATTATGATAGCTCACTTCAATCTCAAACTCCTGGGTTCAAGTGACCCTCCTGCCTTAGCCTCCCAGGTAGCTGGACTACAGGTATGAGCCACCATGCCCCACTAATTTTGTGTGTGTGGAGACAGGGTCTCACTATGTTGCACAGGCTGGTCTCAAACTCCTGGTCTCAAGCAATGTTCCTGCCTCGGCCTCCCGAAGTGCTAGGATCATAGGCCATGAAACATAAAGAACTTTATTCTGTTTAAACTCTATTCTAGCTCAGATTAGGAAAGGCAGAAAGCCATGAGTGCAGGGTGTGGTGGGGGGGCAGGGGGATCATATGATCATCTCAGTAGATACAGCAAACCTCACATCTTAGGGTAAGCTATGGAAAGTGTTCTTTTTGAGATCAAGGCAAGGATACCCACACCCCATTTTTAAAGGACTCGGCACTGGAGGCTCTAGTCAATGAAATAATATGGTAAGAAAAAGAAATAAAACGACTGGGAAGGCAGAAACATCAGTGTTAGTATCTTTGGAGAATATAATTGTTTCCATAGCCACAAGTCTAAGAAATAGCTACAGATATGTTATTAGAATAAATGAGTTTTGCTAGGTTGTTGGCTACAAAGTAAATATACACAAATAAGCTGTATTTCTATTAATATATACCATATCCAAAACAAAATTTAAGGAAAAAAAATCTACCATTATAATAGCATCAAAATGTTAAATTTGGCCGGGCGCGGTGGCTCACGCCTATAACCCTAACACAGGCAGAGGAGGGCGGATTGCTCAAGGTCAGGAGTTCAAAACCAGCCTGAGCAAGAGTGAGACCCCATCTCTACTATGAATAGAAAGAAATTAATTGGCCAACAATATATACAGAAAAAATTAGCCGGGCATAGTGGCACATGCCTGTAGTTCCAGCTACTTGGGAGGCTGAGGCAGTAGGATTGCTTGCGCCCAGGAGTTTGAGGTTGCTGTGAGTTAGGTTGACGCCATGGCACTCACTCTAGCCTGGGCAACAGAGTGAGATTCTGTCTCAAAAAAAAAAAAAAAAAAACAAAAAAAGTTAAATTTTTAGCAGTATATCTAACAAAAGATGTGCATGTCTCCCATGTAGAACACATTAAGAGAAATTAAAGAAGATCCAAATAAACAAATGTGTGCCATGTTCAGGAACTGAAAGGTCACCACTGAACAAATGTCAATTCCCCAAGTTGATCTAGAGACTCAATGCAATCTCAATCAAAATCTCAACTCTTCTTTGATGGCTGAGAGAGGTAAAAAATGTTCCCCCTTTTTCTTGTGGTAAGATACACATAACATAAAATGCACCATCTTAATCATTTTTCAGTGTCTAGTTGTCCCCATTAAACACTAGCTCCCAATGCCTCGTCCTCCAGCCCCTGGCAGCCACCACTCTACTTTCTGTCTCTATGGTTTTGAGTATTCCTAGTATAGGAGGTAGAATTTAACAAGACAGCTCTAATGTTAACATGGAGATGTTGAGCACCAAGAAGAGCCTAAATACTCTAGATCAGGGGTCAGCAAACTACAACCATGGGCCAGCTGTTTCTTCTTATAAATAAAGTTTTACTGAAACATAGACATGACCCTACCTTTATACATTGTGGCTGCTTTCCCATTACAAAGGCAGAGTTAGATAAGTGTAAAAGAAACCACAGGGCCTGCAAGCCTAAAATAGTCTCTATCTAGCTCTTCAGGAAAAAGTTTGTCAACCTCTGCTCTAGATTGTAGAGCATTCTGTAATGATAAAACATTCTTTATCTGTGCTTACCATTATAGTAGCCACTAGTCACACGTGCCTACTGAGTACTTAAAATGTCACTACTGGGATTGTGAAACTGAATTTTTAATTTTATTTTAATTAATTTAAATTTAAATATAGTACCCTATTGAGCAGAATGGCTCCAGAATCTAACAAGAGAACAGTATTGAGACTTATTTTATATTAACTAGTTAACATACTAGTTAATATAACTAGTTAATTAAGACAGTGCAATAGTAGTACCTTCTAATCAGTATGTGAGACCGACAAATATACAATATTTACAATAATGGCGACTCTGCTAAGCAGGGAGAAAAGTCTTTTCAATAAACAGTGCTGGGGCCGGGCGCGGTGGCTCACGCCTGTAATCCTAGCACTCTGGGAGGCCAAGATGGGAGGATCGCTCAAGATCAGGAGTTCAAAACCAGCCTGAGCAAGAGTGAGACCCCATCTCTACTAAAAATAGAAAGAAATTAATTGGCTAACTTTAAAAAAAAAAAAGATTGGTACAACCACTTTGGAAAACTGGCAGGATCTACAAAAGCTGAGCATATGGACAAAATATGAGCCAACAGTGTCACTCTTAGCTATATGACCAAATGAAAAAAGTACACACGTGCTCCTAGAGACATGCACAGAAATGTTCAGAACCACCTTCTTTACAATGAGTATAAACTGAAAACAGCATATGTATAACAAAAGAACGGATAAACGAATATAGCATATTCATATAATGAAATGCTTCACAGCAACAAAAACAAATAAATAATAACTACAGGCAACAAAATGGATGAATCTTACAAACCTGATGTAGAACAAGAGAAGACCATCCAGAGAATAAATGAATGGACTTACCGAAAAAACAGGCAAAAACAAATTGTAGTGTTTAGGGAGGCATGCTTAAGTAGTAAAGCTCTGAAGGAAAGCACAGAAAAGGAGGCTAAAAAGAATGACAACTTAATGCAATGAAGAATCTTGGATTGAAGCCTAGATTTTTTTTCTTTTAAAGTAAACATGTAGGACATAAGATAGCTAACGAAATCTGAATATCAACTGTATATGAAATGACAGTATTCTATCCATATTAAATTTCCTGAATCTGGTAACTGTATCGTGATTACATAAGAGAACATCCTTGTTCTTAGAGGATACATATTGAAATATTTTAGGGTAAAGGGTCCTGTCTTCAATTTATTCTCAGATAGTTCAACAAAAATAATTACAATAAGGGGGGGATAGAAAAAAATAAAGCAATTGTGGCAAACATTAACTAGTAAATATTGATGAGGGGTAACTGAGTGTTTACTGTATTCTTGCAATTGGAAGTTTCAATTTTTTTCAAAATAACAACAAAAAGTATTAAATAAAAAAAAAAAAAAAAGGACCTAACTCTCACATATGCCTATATAAGGGTAACTTGTGGGATGAAGGCAGACCAGGAGTAAGCAAAGAGGGGCTTCTAAGGAAACGGTTATGTTCTGTTTCCTAACCTGGGTACAGGTTACACAGATACACATTTGTGTTTTGTGCATTTTTCTACATGTGTGTTATATTTCACAATTTAAAATGAAAATGTTTATATGCTCTTATTCTTCCCAGCATATGTATGATGTGCAGTTATCTGCCTAATGTTTGTAATACCCTCTTAACTGAAAGTCTCTCATCCAAGTACTAATCAGGCCCGACCCTGCTTAGCTTCCGAGATCAGATGAGATTGGGCACGTTCAGGGTGGTGTGGCCATAGACTCTTAACTGAAAGTCTTATGTGGGCAGAAACCATGTTTCTCTTATTTACTACTGTCTGAAACAAAGTAGGCAATAATATTTGTTGAATGTATGAAGAAATCACAGAAAGTCTCACTTTTGAGGAATCTATCATAAAGATATAATCAGAGATGTGGGTTATGGATTTGTGAACAAGGATGTTCTGAGGAAAATCTTGGCAGCAAGATTAATACTTAAAAGGGACTGAGTAAGTAAATTATGGTCTAATACAAGGAAATATTGTGTAGTCAACATAAGGCATGTATTAAAAGAATACTTAAAAACAGAAGGCAGAGGAAAGGTTTACGAATTTTTTAATTTTTTCATTTTTTTCTAATTGTTAAAAATGTGATAAAATACATATAACATAAAATTTACTATTTTAACCATTTTTAAGCATATAAAGTTATATTAAATACATTCACACTGTTATGCAACCATCACCACCATCCATCTCCAGAACTATTTTAATCTTGCAAGATTAAAACTCTGTCCCCACTAAACAACTCTCCATTCCCCTTTCCACTCCCCTAGGTGGCCACCATTCTGCTTTCTGTCTCTATGAATTCGACTTCTCTAGGAACCTCATATAAGTAGAATCATACAGTATTTGCCCTTTTTGTGACTGGCTTATTTCACTCAGCATAATGTCCTCGAGGTTCACCTATATCATATGTCAGAAATTCATTCCTTTTTAATGCTGAATAATATTCCATTATATAGACATATCAGATTTTGTTTATCCATTCATCCCTCAACAGACACCGTTCTTCTACCTGTTGGCTACTGTCAATACGCTGCTATGAACGTGGGTATACAAATATCTGAGACTCTGTTTTCAACTGTTTGGGGTTGAAGTGGAATTGCTGGATCATATGGTAATTTTATTTTTAATTTTTTGAGGAACCGCTCGCTGGACTTCTCCATAGTGGCTGCACCATTTCACATTCCTACCAATAGTACACAAGGGCTCCAATTTCTCCATATCTTCACCAACACTTATTTTCTGTTTTTTATTTTTTTAAATAGTTAAGGACTCATGCACTTTTAATTTTTTTAAAAAATCAAAACACAAAACTATAAATGTTATAATCCCAATCTCATTGTCTTTTTTTCTAGAGACAGGGTCTTACTCTTTCACCCAGGCTAGAGTGCAGTGGCTCAACCATAGCTCACATAGCCCTGAACTCCAGGGCTCAAGCGATCCCTCTCCCTCAGCCTCCCAAAGTGCTGGAATTACAGGAATGAGCCACTACATCTGGCTTCATTCTCACTTTCAAAACACCAGATTTACATACACAAGGAAAAAAGTTGGAGAATATACCAAAATGACATAAGTTAAGGCCATATCTTGGTGGGAAAATATGGAAAGGTATAAAGAATATACTTCATACTTTTCCATATTTTTCCCAGTTATCTGCCAAAAGAATGTATTCTTTAGATAACAAAAAGTTACTGAAAAATTTACTTGTTTATGACTATCCCTTACCTAATTTAGTCCTATGTAACTACAGAAAAATCAATAAATCATGGTAGAGTAAGATTCCCTTCAGATATTTTAATTACCCAAAGGCATTTGTTGTTGGCGTGAAAGAAATTTAACTCAAAACAGAATTTCAAAGAAAAATGAAGACAGGGGCATGAAAACAAAGTAGTTATGCCTAAAGTTATTTATAACAAATATTATTAAAAAGAAAATTGAGGAAACTATCTACATAGTCAATGGCAAAAAAGGGAATCTTTCATCAGCTATGTGGCTTCTTTTCAGAAAGTGTTTTTAACCATCATTGCCTAGTCAATAGTTTTTTCTTCTGTCTCAAGAAAAGGCTTTTCTCCAAATGCAATCTTACCCAAAACCCTGTACAAATCAGAAAAGTAACGTTTCTCTGCCTAAGGCAGAGGCTAGATAACCTGTACCCTAACCTGGGTGCAGGTTACACAGATACACATTTGTGTTTTGTGCATTTTCTACATGTGTGTTATATTTCACAATTTAAAATGAAAATGTTTATATGCTCTTATTCTTCCTAGCATAAACCTAACATTAAATATGTATTACCCTCTTAACTGAAAGTCTTATGTGGGCAGAGACCATGTTTCTCTTATTTACCACTGTCTGAAACAAAGTAAGCAATAATATTTGCCGAATGTATGAAGAAATTACAAAAAGCCTCACTTCTGAGGAATCTATCACAAAGATCTAATCAGAGATATAATCAAAGATATAACCAGCTCAGCCTACCCTAAACCCTTGTGAATCACTGTTATATAACCTGAGCACTGCAGAAAAAATAGTATAAAAGCCAAAACAACTATCTTGAACTGCTTCATCCAATATATATAAGCTGTTTCTTATGCCATTATCCAGTACGGACATTTTCTCTATCCCCTATTAAGAATCAACACACACACATACATAACACACTGTACCCTATCACCATGTACTACATAATTTATGCTAAAAAACTGAGGACCAGTTCCCTTTACCTGGAGCAGTGGATCTTACTGGTGGGGTCTTTCTCTTTGCCAAGAAGTTTCTCAGTTGTGCCTGTTTCATGGTAGACAGTTTAGCTGTAAGAAATTCATGATAAATGCTTAAGACTTAGTTTTTAAGATGTCAGTAATTTGAAGAGAATAAAGAAAACTAAAAGACTGGGAGAGATGCATTTACCTGGTACTCTGGGCAAAGGTTTGGTGTGACTTTCTATGGTGGTTTTCAACAAAGCATTGCGAAGGCTCTCAAGATCACTGTCAAAACTGAAACAAGACAGTGTTATGTACAGACCACTTGGGAGATGAGAGATCTGAGGCTGTGGGGGTATACTATTCTTCTAAATATAAATGTAAGAGATGAGACCATCCCCAATATATAAATATGCCAGCTGACCAACCAAGACACTCAATCCAAAAGGAGACCCCAAACTCAGTATTATGTACCACCTCCCTATCAAACACCCCACTATAGAATCTCAGTACAAATGGCAATTACAATTTACATATTTGGCCTAAAAGCGGAATCACAAAGTCACCTTTGGTAACGTTAAGGGTAAACTACTTGCCAGACAATGAAAGTCTCCACACTGAAGCAGAACGACAAATCTGGGCTTCAGACATAGTCAGTAAGCCTGATCCCATCTGCTGATTTTCAGTAACACAACACTACTACTATAGTACCTGCTGTGATACACTGAGCACCTGTTTCATCAGGCACAATACTAGGTGCTTTACAGACTTAATTTGACTCTCCAACAATCTCATGAGGCAGGTATGATCACTCCTGTTTTTTAGGCAAAGGAGCAAAGGATCAGAGAGGGCAAGGAACCTGACCAGGATCACAAAGGTAACAGACAGCAGTCACTTTCAAACCCACATCTGAACTACTCTAAGATTGCCTCACATCACTCCCCAAATATTTATTCATGCATTTATTCAACCATACGTATTGAGTGTAAGTTATGTGAACACCTGTGAGTGCTGCTCTGGGAAGGACCAGCTGAGGGGAGGCTCCATGGGGAAGTCTGGTTATATAGACGGAGCTGCTGGAGACTATCCACCAGGTGATTCAACCGCTTCCTCTGCTGGTTGATGATTTCCCGGTTGTTGGCGAGGGTGTTAAATAGTGTCTCTCGCTCTGGCACGAGCAGGTGCCTGTTGACAGCAATGAGAAAAGAATTAAATGCGAATGGTTTAAGTAAAGGAACCCTCTATGATAAACTAAACTACAACAATAGCAGTAAAAACAATAAACTGGAGAAAGGACTAATCATATTAATCAAATGTAGGTATTTCAGAAATCTAATATTTTAGGGCTGATCTGGTTTTCAAATTTCTTATGGACACTTCATGCTCTCACAGTGTATTGCATTCTATTCCTTCCAGAAAGTATGTGGCATAAAACCAAATATCTAGGGATCAAAGACTAGACGAAAAGTTTTCCCATTCCTTTGCCATCATTCCTCTCCTCCTTTTAATGATCCACACTAATTACAAATGTTTTCTCAAAAGAAAATTTGGAACATATAATATAAAAAAGCATAAAGGAAAATTTCCTTTTTTTTTTTTTTATTTCGGCATATTGTGGGGGTACAGATTTTAAGGTTTCAATAAATGCCCATTTCCCCCCCTCCCCCCAAAAGTCTGAGTCTCCATCATGACCATCCCCAGATGGTGCACATCTCACTCATTATGTATGTATATACCCGCCCCCGGAAAATTTCCTCTTAATCCTACCTTGTAGATATAACTGAATTTTTCTGAGACTGAGTCTCTCTGTGTTGCCCGGGCTAGAGTGCTGTGGCATCAGCCTGGCTCACAGCAACCTCCAACTCCTGGGCTCAAGCAACCCTCTTGCCTCAGCCTCCGGAGTAGCTGGGAATACAGGCATGCACCACCATGTCTGGCTATTTTTTTTCTATATATTTTTAGTTGTCCAGCTAATTTCTTTCTATTTTTTTAGTAGAGACGGGGTCTTGCTCTTGCTCAGGCTGGTTTCAAACTCCTGACCTTGAGCAATCCTCCCGCCTTGGCCTCCCAGAATGCTAGGATTATAGGTGTGAGCCACCACACCCAGCCATAACTAATATTTTGATAAATTTATTTATTTCCAGTCTCTCTTTTATTTTTTTTATTTTTTTCAGTGTAGGATTAGATTTGACCACATCAGGCAGTCTCTTTGCTATGTACCCTCCAATTGAGATTTTTGTCTTACTTTTTTATGTATTTTATATTTTATATAATGTATCATAATTATCATGACATAATTATATATTTTATGTAACAAAAAATGTATTTAATACAATTTTTTTGAAAGCATGCTCTTCGATGGTTACAAAGTATTCTGTAGTAAGAAAAAAATTAGGTTGAATGAAATTTTTCACAATGATAAATTGTGCTGGAATATAAATTCTTCTATGTAAATTACCGTGAGCATCACTTGTTATTTCTGTAGAAAAAATTACTAGAAGTAGAATGACAGAAAGAATGAATGTATGCAGAGATTTTTATACCTGCTCATAAATCATCTTTTAAAGAAGGCAACAGGCCGGGCGCGGTGGCTCACGCCTGTAATCCTAGCACTTTGGGAGGCCGAGGCGGGCGGATTGCTCGAGGTCAGGTTCGAAACCAGCCTGAGCGAGACCCTGTCTCTACCAAAAATAGAAATAAATTAATTGACCAACTAAAAATATATATACAAAAAATTAGCCGGGCATGGTGGCGCATGCCTGTAGTCCCAGCTACTCGGGAGGCTGAGGCAGTAGGATCGCTGAGCCCAGGAGATTGAGGTTGCTGTGAGCCAGGCTGACGCCACGGCACTCACTCTAGCCTGGGCAACAAAGTGAGACTCTGTCTCAAAAAAAAAAAAAAAAAAAAAAAAAAAGAAGGCAACAGCAATATCTACTCCAACCCACTGTGGGTAAGAGATCTCACTCACCTTTGTTTTTTCTTTTGTTCCAGATGCCGATCCCATTCCAAGTCTAGAACATCATTCACATCTTGGACAGCAAATTTCACATACTGATGAAGGCGCCGAATTTCCTACAAGAAAAAAAATTAAAAGGCAAATGACTCATTTTTTTGGTAGCTTGGGGTAAGATCTATCAAAACAGTTAAAATTAAAAGAAAAAAAACAGCTAAAATAATTCTGAAATATTTCTATATTGGGAACCATATTGAACAAGGAAAACATAATAGATTGTAATATAATCATTACAATGTTATAATTAAAATGAAAAACAGAAAATTAACTTAATAGTGTGACAGGGAAGTGGTACAAAGAAAAGGGAAACAGAATGGGTGTGTCTGGCTCGGGCCCCTGGGGAATAAATGTTCTTGCTTAGTTTTCATTTTTCAGCTCCTGTAAAATATCTCAACATGGTCTGGGAACTTTACACTGTATTCTGGTACTCAGACAGTACATCCATTTAGTTTTTGTTCTCCCATCCATGAAATTAACTATAATATAGACAAAATTATCCTACAAAACAGTGTTGAAAATAATTCTAAACCTATCTATTCACAGAATAAAACATTTAAGTCATCCCACCAATTGCGAAATACTAATTTGTTGTTAACCACTTCGGTACCGTGCTCACCAGCTGTGAAACCTTGCCCACAGCCGGCACTCACAGTCCGCACAATAGCTTGTGCTGTGCATTGACAACGAATCTGTTTTGCTCTTGTGTGATGAGGAAAGCTTTAAAACACTGAAAGCAGTGCTTTTTAAAAATTTGACGTTGATACTTGTTTTCCTTAGTTTGGGGGCTTTAAAAAAGTAAATAAAATATAATGTTAATGTTAAAGAAAAAAAAAAACACTGAAAGCTTGTTTTACTTTACAGGCAGCTTTACTTGTAATGTAAATCAGAATAGGCAACATATACATATATGTTTTCATTACGTTATATTTGTTTGTTTATTTATTTATTTATTTATTTTGAGACAGAGTCTCACTTTGTTGCCCAGGCTAGAGTGAGTGCCGTGGCATCAGCCTGGCTCACAGCAACCTCAATCTCCTGGGCTCAGCGATTCTACTGCCTCAGCCTCCCAAGTAGCTGGGACTACGCGCCACCATGCCCGGCTAATTTTTTGTATATGTATTTTTAGTTGGTCAATTAATTTCTTTCTATTTTTGGTAGAGACGGGGTCTCTCTCAGGCTGGTTTCGAACTCCTGACCTTGAGCAATCCGCCCGCCTCGGCCTCCCAAAGTGCTAGGATTACAGGCGTGAGCCACCGCACCCGGCACGTTATGTTTAAATGTTCACAGTTTATTTTGATAAATGAAAAATTAGAAAAGTCATATCGCAGCTGTTGGCTCAAGCTGCTGTGTGAGTTCATCTGTGGCTGTCAACTACAGTCGACGTTGGTCCCAAAGTGGTCATAAACAAAAAATAGTATAAGCACTAAAAACCAATTTATTATTAAAATTTAAAAATTTTTAATAATAAATTGGTTTTTAGTGCTTGTACTATTATTAAAATTCTTAACTATTTAACTTATTTTAGGCCTACAATAATTATCTTTAAATTTTAGGCCATTAACCTTCTTGGCTATGCAACTGACTCTCAAAAGTTAAAAACAGAGCCAGGTATGGTGGTGTGTGCCTGTACGCCCAGCTGCTCGAGAGGATGAGTCAGGAGGATCGCTTGAGCCCAGGAGTTGCAGGCTGTAGTGCACTACGATCATGCCTGTAAACAGCTACTGCACTACAGCCTAGGCAACATAGCAAGATCCTGCCCTGAAAAAAAAAATTAAAAAGATGAAACATTCAATTCAGAATGTATTCAAATGAAGATAAAGTGCTACACACTAAAAAAAGATCTTTACATATGTATAAAGATCTTATTAGGTTTAAGTGTATTTTCAAAATTATTTGTGAATAAGGGTCTATTCCCAACTGTAAAAGAGAAAATATTTAAAAGGAGCCATACTGATTCAAGGGCAGTAGCAGTGACCTTAGGAGCCAAATATAAATTTCTACTCAATACATGATGATGATAGGGGCTCTTTCCTTTGACCATTTCATACGTGGTCACACCTCTGTATTATCTGATGCTGTTTCTTCTGAATGCCCTCCCAATTGTGTCCACCAGCAAAAAATCAATTCTTCTTTTAAGGCCTATCACAAATATTTCTTTTTAGCTGGGCAAGGTGGCTCACATCTGTAATTCTAGCACTCTGGGAAGCCAAGGTGAGAAGACTGCTTCAGGTCAGGAGTTTGAGACCAGCCTAAGCAAGAGTGAGACTCCTATCTCTACAAAAAATAGAAAAAGAATTAGCCAAGAGTCATGGTGTGTGCCTGTAGTCCCAGCTACTCTGGAGGCTAAGGCAAGAGAATCATTTGAGCCCAGGAGTTTGTTGCTGTGAGCTAGGCTGACACCACGGCACTCTAGCCCAGGTGACAGAGCAAGTCTGTCTCAATAAAAAACAAAACAAACAAAAACCCAACAACAAAAAAACCCCAAATACTTCTGTGGCTTAGCTGCTCCCTCACCTGTGGTCCCATAGCAACACATCCCACATTAAATTTATATGTTCATCTTTCTCACTGTCACTCACACAGCTGTAGGAATTGTACCATTGTAGCCTAGCCATTAAGAGCACAGGCTCTGGAGGCAGACTGCTCAGGTCCAAGATTACAGGATTTATTAGTGGTAAAACCCAAGCAGTTTCAGTTATCTTGGTTTCCTCATCTTTTCTTTACACATAGTAGGCCCTCAATATATGTTATCTATTATTACCTACTTAGCACCATGAAAAAACTTCCTTTTGAATGGGGACAGTGTCTCCCAAAAGCTGTATGCTTTCCTATTAGTTTGGCAATAGAGCAAGAGGCGGAAAAGGCATGTAGGAAGAACACGTAACTAGGATGCAGCATGGCTACCTATAATTTGATGAGCAATAGGCAGGCAGTCAGCACTCTGTTGCTATGGCAACATCCACAGTGGAGGGAGGCTGCATCAAGAATACCAGAGGGCTGCGGAAAACAGCAGGGGCTCCTCAACCTTTCAGGGAGAAGGGACTGTTTCTCTCATTTTCTGGCTGTCAGTAAGTTTCATCTCAAGCGTGGGAAGAAAACAGTGGGAACAGTAAAGTCCATAGCCTCAAATTCGTTAAAGCAGGAGGAACTCGTCACACTCACAGTCCCCAGGTCTAAGGTGAAGAAGACCAGAGCTGCCCATGCACCCTGCCCACCAGGATTCTAGGCAAATGTGAGAAGGTGGAAGAGGACTCCTTCACTAAGGCTAACGACACAACGATTTTGGATAAACTGAAAGATGGAAAACAGATTAGCTTTAGCGGAGACTAAATAATTAACCCTTTGCACTTGGATGTCGAGTGTGGATAATGTCGAGTAGATAATGAGAAAAAAGCAAGTGAGCGCAAAGGGTTAAGAATTAACGAGAAAAACAAGTTTGCTACAGTATGGCATATAGGAAAGAGCCCAGGCAGATGGAGATTTCAATTCTGGTTCTGGCTACTCTTAGTAGCCAGCCAATGTGACAACCTTAGGTGAACTACTTAGCCTAGGAAACTCAATTTCCTCATCTGCACAATGGAATCATAACTCTCACCTTGCAGAGCAGCTGGCTTTGAAGACTAGAAACGATGCATAAAAACACTTAGCAGATTACCTGGCACTCAAGAAATACTTGCTACTTTATTATTATTCATGACTTGATTTATGAATATATGTTCCAGTAGAATACTCTCTGTTAAATTTAAGGTTTAATAAAGAATTCTACTTTTTTTAATAAAAAAATTTAAAAAGTGTGCCATTTTCTTTGCCATAGTTAAGGAAGTTTATGGAAAGTGTGGTATATTATAAGCAGAACATCAACAACTTCATGAGGGGCCATCATCCAAACCCATACCTACAAAAAGAGCAACTGGCACATTAGTTTGTTTTAAATCTTTTCAATAGCTTTAAATAGATTCTCCTACCTGAAGCTGAGCTTCACTCTTGGGATCCAGTGGTCTTTTGTAAAGTAAATGGAGATATCCAGAGTCACAATTTCTTTCATTTTGTTCTCGGGCTTCTTCAACACCAGCAAAGCCCTCGAGTAAAGTTGTTTTCAGGGTACTTATATCTCCATGAAGAGACTAGAGAAGGTACAAGAATGTACTGATACCAAAAAAGTCTAATTTCCAAGCAATAAAACCTTTCTACTAGATCAAGGAAGATGGTATTTCTCAAATATTTATTAACAAGATGACTATCTGAATACATTTAAGTCATATAAAAAAGAGAATTCTATTGCTTGGACAGAAAGATAACTAATTTTTTAAAAATTATTTTTTGTCCTCATTAAAAAAACATATTCTAATGATTGAAAACTCAGAAAACATAAAAGTACTGACAGTACACATAATCCCTCTACCTGAAGACAATCACTGCTATCAGTCTAGAGAAATTTCCTCTTTCTAAGCATGTTCTTTAAGACATGGAAATAACATGGAGTTAGACTGTGGAGCCAGACTGTTGAAACGGGATCTAGCACTACCACTCACTAGATGGGTGACTTTCAACGAATTACTTAATCTTTCTAAGCCTCAGTTTCCTGACTTACAAAATAGAGAGTGCACTAGTACATACAACACAGAAAGTGATAAGGATTCAGTGAGAAAATACACTGAAAAGTGTTTAGCACAGTGCCTGGGGCACAAAGTAATAATAATAGTAACAATAAATAACACTATTAACAACGAATATTTAATATTTTTAAAATTGCATATGCTCTAAAATATTCAGCTTTTCTTTTTTACCTAACACTACCAAAGATACTAAGTTTTGAAGTATACCCAAACTAAATTAATTATAATAAACTTTACAGAGTACCTATGTATCAAAGGGGTAAAAATTATTATTCCATCTTACAGATAGGAAAACTGAAACAGTGGCTAGATTAACTTGCCCAAAACCACATAATTTATTATTGAGTGCTGAAGACAGGATCTGAACTCAGGTATTTCTATGTAAATTACTCAGCCACATTAAAAACACATAAACACGCAGTGGTGGTCCTTGAAGAGATAAAGCATATGTGCTCATGGAAAACTAGGAGAACAATTTCTAAAAATGCAACTCAATTCAGAAAAAACATCCATAAACACAAACCTCCGTAGTCTCTTTAATCTCCAGAAGGAAGGTGTGCAGGTCACCTGACTCTGTCCGCAGCATCTTCATCTCCTCAGGAGTGCCCACCTGGAAACAGGCTTTGGAAGTTCGGGCTTTCAACTCTTCCAGCTCCTTCTGAAAGTGTGCAATCTGTAGAAGCCAAAAACGAGGAACCACTCAGGCTGAATGGCACGTAGCTATGTCACTGCTACTGTGCTTATTAACAGCTCAGACTCCTGGAATGGGCCAAGCTTCAATGTGGAATAAACTAGTCATATTGGGAGTTTGTACTCAGAGCCATCCAAATCTCACTATCAGAACCATTTCTGGAAAAAAATCCTTAAGAAACAAATTTACCTCCTCCCCAATTCCAGCCATCACAGGATCTGAATCTTTCCACTGATTTCCCTGCTTTTCTGTAACAGGAGGCTGAAGTGACTTTGCCTGAAACAGAAGGCAAAAGGTTTAAAAATGGATCCTATAACTACAAGTTACATCTTCTAGAAGGAATCACATCAGTGCCTACCACAGCGAGCAGCACTCTCATAATACAGTCATTATTCTACCATTCATTCTTTTGAACTTGTATTTACTGGGTCTGTACTTTGTATAAGGTATACTCTAGACAGTAGAGATAGAGGTGAATCAAATACCATACTTTAATGGAACCTACCTTCTACTGAGACAAGATAAATAATAAAAAGTAAACACATTAGATAATTTCAACTGGTGAATAAAAAGGAAAACATAAGGAATATAAAAGGGGGCATCACTTCAGATAAGATGGCCAAGAAAGCCCTCCTGTGGGCTGCCATCTGAACAAAGACTGCAGAAGTGGGGAAGGAAACTACGGGAAGATCTAGAGGAAGCACCTCCCAGGCAGCGAGAAGACCAAGTACAAAGACCCTAAGGCAGGAGAGACCTCGGTGCGTCTGAGGCAAAGACAAGAAGTAAATGCAAGCTCTGTGATGTCAGGGTGGGCACTGGAGAGGACAGGATGGGATCAGGGAGGCAGGGGCAGGTCATGTAAGGCCATACCAAGAGGTTTAGATTCTATTCTAGGTATGTCAGAAAGCTACTATAAGTGTGTTAGGAGAGTTTAAGTGATGATTTGATATATGATTTAAAAGAGCCCTATTACTGCTACCTAGAGTAGACAAGGCAGTAAAAGCAGTCAAGAGGTTAATGAGGTGAGAGATGCCAATGGCCCAACATAGGACATCAGCAGAGGGACAGAGCTATGGACTTATGACACAGCAGAGGGTGGAGCCGACGAGATCCCCTGCTAGCCTGGACTTGGGGAAGGTGCTATTAAAGGAAAGAGAGGAATCCAGGATGCTTCCGGGTGTGGGGCTTGTGAAAAACCTAGCTTATTAGTGCTACTACCTGAGATGGGAACGCTGGAGAAAGAATAGTTTCTGGGGAGATAGAAATCAAGAGTTCTGCTTTACAGATATTATCCTTTGAGGTACCTTTTAGACTATTTGATACCTACGACAACTAACATTAGAGAGGTCTTAGATTGACTGTACCAGCATTCATTAAAACAACAAACATGGCCAGGTGCTCATGCTTGTAATTCAAGTGCTCTGGGAGATAAAGGTGGGAGGATCACTTGAAGCCAGGAGTTCAAGACCAGCCTGAGCAATATAGTGAGCTCTCCATCTCTACAAAAAAAGTTGTTTCTTTTTTTTTTTTGAGACAGCAACTCATTCTGTCACCCAGGTATACTACCATATTGTCATCATAGCTCACTGCAACCTCAAACTCCTGGCTCAAGCAATTCTCCTGCCTCAGCCTTTCAAGTAGCCTGGACTACAGGTGTGCACCACATCTGGTTAATTTTTCAAGTTTGTGTAGATATAGGATCTTGCTCTTGCTCATGCTCATGCTCATGCTGGTCTCAAACTCCTGACCTCAAGCAATCATACTGTCTGTGCCTCCCAGAGGGATAGGATTACAGGCATGAGCCACTGTGACCGGCCAAAAATTTTTCAAAAAGTTAGCCAGTGTAGTGGTGCAACACTACACAGTGTTTTTTTGAGACTGTCTCAAAAAAACAAACAAACAATCCCCACCCCGGAAACCAGCAAACATTTATTTCACAAAATTGTGTTACACATCATGCCACAAATGTGAACTGTGACCTGGGTATTTACTGTGTGTCCAGTGTGGGTGCGTGTTGGGATTGCAGGGGACTGGGGGAGATCAGTTAAGGGGACACAGAAGGAAAAGACGTGACTCCTGTTTTCAGGGCACTCAGATAATCGGATGGGAAAATTGACATGAAAAGTAAAATAATAATGCTTTTAAAAAAGCATGGGAAAGTATCTTTTTGACCTTGGAATAGAAAATGACTTCTAAAAGAAGACATGAGAAGCATTAATCATAAAGAATAAATTGATATACTCAACTATATTAAAATTAAGAACTTGTTCAAAAGAAAACACGAAAAGAATTAACAGGCAATTCACAGTGAGAAAGTATTTGCAGTGTGTGTGTGTGTGTGTGTGTGTGTGTGTGTGTGTGTGTGTGTGTGTCTCTCTCTCTCTCTCTCTCTCTCCAGGGAATTATCAAAAAATCAGGAAGAAAAAGCTAGACAATGAAATAGAAAAAAAGACAAACAGACTACAGACATACCAGACACCACATAAAATATCCAAATGGCCAATAATCATATGGAAAAAAGCCTCCATTTTACTAGTCATTAGGGAATACAAATTAAAACCACAAAACACAACAACAAAAGATGAAAAATATCAAGATTGGTGAGGTTGTGGAGCCGCTGGAAGTCTTACATACTCCTGGTAAGAATCTACTGAAGAGGAAAATATGCTATGAGCCAGCAATATGCCCCAAAGAAATGTGTGCGTATGTCCATTGGAAGATATCAACTACAATGGTCATAGGAACACTATTCATAATAGTTTAACCCGAGAACCATGCAAGCGTTCATCAAAAATGGAATGAATACTTGTAATATAGTCACATGGTGAATTCCATACAGGAATGATATGGATAAATCTCACAAACATAACATCGAACAAAACAGACAGGTATAAGAATACATATGGTATGATTCCATTTGATAGAAAGTATGAGCAGGCTAAACACGTCTATGCTGTTCAAAATCAAGATAGTGGGTACCCTCTGGCAAGGGTGACCAGAAGGAGACACATCAGGGGGACTCTGTAGTTCCTTAAATCTCTGTTTCTGGATCTGGGTGCTAGTTACTAATGTGGGTTCAGTTGGTGGCAATTCACTGATCTGTACATATATCACGTGTATTCCTTTCTATGTGTATTAAATAAAATAAATTAAATAAATTGCTTTTATGAGTATACAAGTATTCAATTCTCAATAGTTTGGTATTTCCTATCACACTGTCCTTATTTCTATCCAAGGTCTGAATTCTAAAATATCAAAACCCATTTTAATATGCATGCTTGGGGCAATATATTAACAAACACAACCATTCTAAGTTGAATTTAAACATACCTGGGGAGAGCCTGACTTTGCCACTGCAGGGGTTATCCTGGGTGATTTCTGTACCATTGAGGGTACTGGGCTCGAACTGCCCTGAGCAGATCGTCCTGTTTCAATAAGAAGTCAGGTAAAACAGATGGTATTTACTCTCATTATTTCTCCCATCACAAATGTCCTTTCCCCAAATCTAAGGAATTAATTATGCATTGTCCCTGGCCCCACTTTCATGATCTTTAATAAAGAGTGATGACCACCAGTTGTGTCAGCCTCTATTTCAAGATAATAAAAAATATATATATTAAAATTTCAAAGCTAGGTGTGGTGGCACCTGTCTAGAGTCCCAGCTACTTGGGAGGCTGAGACAGAAGGATTGTTTGAGGCCAGGAGTTCAAGGCTACAGTGTGCCATGCTTACACCTGTGAATTGATACTGTACTTCAGCCTGGGTGACAGAATGAGACCCTGTCTCTAAATAAATAAATATCTCGTAGATGTGAAACCCTTTTATAAAGCAAATAAAATGGAAGGGTCTCTGACATAGGTGTGTGCATTTGTGTGCAGGGCACAGAGGTTGGCCATTTGGCCCATCCTGATTCCCCAGGGGCTCCAGATGCACTTCTGGAAAGTAAGGAGCAAAGATTAAAAACTACTAGACTAGAACAAAAATTCCCATCATCATCCTGTGAAAATTCACAGGGTCTTCAGGACCCTTTTGGAAGCCTCTAACATGCAACATTAGAGTCACCTACGGAGCTTTTTAAAAACAAGCATACCAAAGTCATACCAAGCCTCATCCCTAGGGAGTCTGATTAAAATGCTAGGCAGTAAGTCTAGTGTGCAACTGGGCCTGAGATTCAATAATTTAGGGCCTTCAAACTTTAAGAATTCACAATGGCAATGGTGGGTAGGGAGATCTGGAAAGAAAGTAAATGTGCATTATGGTTCAAGTTTTCTCTCCCAAACTGTAAAGAGATGTAAAAGACCAGGGCAATGTTTCTTAACCTCTTAGGTCACAGACAGATGTGACCCAGAGTCTGATGAAAAGACCTGGAATGTGGTGACTTTGGCAAACTTCCCAAGGCAACTCTTTCCCCTGAACGACCGGTAAGGAGCAAAGATTTCAAGAATTTTATAGCTTGTTTGCTCAATATCTACCAAAATAAAATTATTCCTGACACTCAAAAATCAAACAGCCACCCAAATATATCTGGCTAGGTATCATCACTGGCATTCATGAAAACATAGGCATGCTTCAGAGATACCGTGGCTTGGTTTCAGACCACCATAATAAATAAATATTGCGATAAAGCAAGTTGCGGAAAATTTTTGGTTTCCTAGTGCGCATAAAAAATGTTTACACTACACCATAGTCTATTAAGTACTCAATAGCATTATGTCTGAAAAAACAATGTACTTATTATACATTAATTAAAAAATGCTTTACTGTTAAAAAATGCTACTAATCATCTCTGCCTGCAGTGAGCTGTAATCCTTTTGCTGGTGGAGGGTCTTGTCTCTAATGTTGATGCTGCTGACGGGTCAGGGTGGTGGTTGCTAAAGGTTAGGGTGGCCGTGGTGACTTTTTAAAATAAGACAATGAGGTTTGCTGCATTGACTGACTTTTCCCTTCTCAAATGATTTCACTGTAGCATGAGATGCTGTTTGACAGCATTTTACCCTCAGAACTTCTTTAGAGTCAATCTTCTCAGACCCTACTACTGCTTTAGAAACTAAATTTGTGTAATATTCTAAATCCTTTCCTGACATTTTAACAATGTTCACGGCATCTTTACTAGGAGTAGACTACATCTGAAGAAATCACTTTCTTTGCTCTTCCATAAGAAGCAACTCCTCATCTGTTCAAGTTTGATCATGAAATTGCAGCAACTGAGTCCCATCTTTAGGGTCCACTTCTAATCCAGTTCTCTTGCAATTCCCACCCCATCTGCAGTTACTTCCTCCACTGAAATTCTGAACCCCTTCAGAGTCATCCATGAGGGCTGGAATCAACTTCTTCCAGACTCCTGTTTGTGTGTATATTTCTACTTCCTCCCAGTAATTATCAATGTTTTTTTTTTGAGACAGAGTCTCGATTTGTTGCCCAGGCTAGAGTGAGTGCCGTGGCGTCAGCCTAGCTCACAGCAACCTCAAACTCCTGGGCTCGAGCGATCCTTCTGTCTCAGCCTCCCGAGTAGCTGGGACTACAGGCATGCGCCACCATGCCCGGCTAATTTTTTTTTTTTTTTATATATATATCAGTTGGCCAATTAGTTTCTTTCTATTTATAGTAGAGACGGGGTCTCGCTCTTGCTCAGGCTGGTTTTGAACTCCTGACCTTGAGCAATCCGCCCGCCTCGGCCTCCCAGAGAGCTAGGATTACAGGCGTGAGCCACCGCGCCCGGCCAGTAATTATCAATGTTAATGTTGTCTAGAATGGTAAATTCTCTCCAGGTTTTCAATTTACTTTGGTGAGTTCCATCAGAAGAATTATGATCTATGGCTCCCATAGTCTTACAAAATGTATTTCTTAAATAATAAGACTTCAACATCAAAATTACTCCTCAATCCATAGGATGCAGAATGGATACTGTTTGTTAGCAGGCATGAAAACAACATTAATGTCTTTATATATTTCCATCAGACCTCTTGGTTGACCAGGTACATTGGCAATGAGCAGTAATATATTGAAAGAAATCTTTTGTTCTCAGCAGTAAGTCTCAACAGTGGGCTTAAAATATTAAGTAAATCATGCTGTAAACAGATACGCTGTCATTTAGGCTTTGTTGTTCCATTTACAGAGCACAGGCAGAGTGGATTTAGAATAATTCTTAAGGGCCCTAGGGTTTTTAGAATGGTAAATGAGCACTTGCTTTAGCTTTAAGTCACCAGCTGCATTAGCCCCTAATGAGAGTCAGCCTGTCCTTCGAAGCTTTGAAACCAGGCACTGACTTCTCCTCTCCAATTATGAAAGTCCTAGATGGCATCTTTTCCCAACAGAAGGCTGTTCTATCTACAATGAAAATCTGTTAGTACAGCCACCTTCATTAATTACCTTAACTAGATCTTCTGGATAACTTGCTGCTTCACCTTGCACTTTTATTTTATACAGATGGCTTCTTTCCCTAAACCTTATGAACCAGTCTCTGCTAGCTTCAAACTTTCCTTGTGCACCTTCCTCAACTCTCTCAGCCTTCATAGAATTGTAGAGTTAGGACCTTGCTCTGGATTAGGCTTTGGCTTAAGGGAATTTTCTGGCTGGTTTGATCTATACAGATCACTACAACTTTCTCCATATCAGCAATAAGGCTGTTTCGCTTTCTAATCATTCATGTGTTCACTGGAGTAGTATTTTTAATTTCCTTCAAAAAAATTTCCCTTGAATTCACAACTTGAGTTTTTGGGGCAAGAGGCCAAGCTTGCAGCCTATCTCAGCTTTTGACATGCCTTCCCCAGTAAACTTAATCATTTCTAGCTTTTAATTTAAAGTGAGACATATTTGACTCTTCCTTTCACTTCAACACTTAGAGGCCACTGTAGAGTTATTGACTGGCCTAATTTCAATACTGTTGTGTCTCAGGGAAAAGGGAGGCCCGAGGAAAGGGGAGAGATGAGGAATGGCCAGTCAGTGGAGCAATGGAAACACACACAACACTTATCGGTTGAGTTTGCTATATTATATGGGCAGAGTTCATTGTGCTCTAATATAATTATTACAAAGATAAGTTCACATATCACCACAGCAGAAATAATGATGAAAAAAATCTGAAACATTGCCAAAATGTGACAGATATAGTGAGCACATTTTGTTAGAAAAATAGTGTCAAAAGACTTGCTCGACAGAGTTGCCACAACCCCTCAATTTGTTAAAAAAGTAGTATCTTCAAAGTGCAATGAAACAACATACGCCTGTAACCAACTTAAAAATTAAGACAGAGCTGGCAAACACCACCTTATCCATGTGAGCAAACATAACATCACCTATATCAGGACAAAATGAAATCATGTGACTTGATGCACATCACCTCTGTGGTATTAATGCCCAAAATATTTATCTTGAATCTCACCATGTGGCAACAATCAAATCCAAATTGAGAAATGGTACACAAAACTACTGGCCTGACCTCTTCACACAAATGTCAATGAAGTGAAAGACAAAATAAGCTAAGAACTATTTGAGATTAAATGAGGAAAAAAAATAAAATAAAAAAAGCAATGTGTTATCTCTGATTGGTGGGGAACAAAAACAGCCATAAAGAACACTATTGGGACAACTGTGGAAATGTACATATGGACTGTAGATGAGATTGCTGTTAACACATTAACAGTGAGCTGTATTTAACTCACAAAAGTTTTGAGCCCAGGGCTTCGTGAAGTGTATGTAACTCACACATCTCTATCTCTTCTCCTTGGGAGCCATAAGAACTATTTTTCAAGTTGCATATAACTCATACACAGAAAACAATAAAAAAAAACAAGTTTTTCATTAAATTAGAAAGGATCATTTTGTTTTAGAAGTTTTTTTTTTTTTTTTTTTTTTTGAGACAGAGTCTCGCTTTGTTGTCCAGGCTAGAGTGAGTGCCGTGGCGTCAGCCTAGCTCACAGCAACCTCAAACTCCTGGGCTCCAGTGATCCTTCTGCCTCAGCCTCCCGAGTAGCTGGGACTACAGGCATGCGCCACTATGCCCGGCTAATTTTTTATATATATATCAGTTGGCCAATTAATTTCTTTCTATTTATAGTAGAGACGGGGTCTCGCTCTTGCTCAGGCTGGTTTTGAACTCCTGACCTTGAGCAAACCGCCCGCCTCGGCCTCCCAAGAGCTAGGATTACAGGCGTGAGCCACAGCGCCCGGCCTGTTTTAGAAGTTTTTATTCTATTTTCGTAATGATACATTGTGGCCCCAAGGAAAAAATTTTTTTCTAGTATGGTAGGTAATGTGTTAAATTTCTCAAGTCTGATATCTGATAACATATTGTGTGTCTTTGTTTTTAGGATATTTACACTGAAATATTTAGGGATGAAGTGTTTCATGTCTGTAATTAATTCCCAAATGTTTCAGAAAAAACTTTACATAAAAAGGTAAGAGAGAAATGGTGCAAAACGTTAGATGTGCTAAATCTCAATTAAGGGCATAGCGTTCAATATACAACTTCTGCAATCTGTAAGTTCAAAAGGAAAAAAAGACAGGCTACCTACATTTGCCCATGGAGTTTTAGCATGTACTTCAATTCAACTTGGCTATAATTATTTCTAGTCATGACCTTTATTTAATAAACTGCTTGTTTACAGTGTGACTATGAAAATACAAACACTGTCACCAGGGGCAATAAGCACAAGAGTTACTGTAGGTGCATTCTCTGCTGTGCATCTTAAAGAACTGCTCTGTAACTGCCTTGCATGGTGGGCAGGCTCCACGTGAAGATAAATACATGACAGCAAGACACTTCCTTTGAATCCTCAAGTACACTTAGCTCCATGAGAAATGTCAGAGAGGAGCCTGGCAGCCTCAAAGCCATTGCAAATCTTCCAATTCAGAGTATGAAAATCACATAAGTGTGAGATACAGGAAGCAAGAAAAAAATCATCTTTGTTAGCTAGAATTCTTAACACTGAAAGCTGTTAACCTGAGAAGGCAGGACTGAGGTCTAAAATTGTTTGTTTAAAATCATACCTGATGGTGAGGGGGAGACTGAGGACTTCAGTGACGTGGAACTGGATGATGCTGAGACAGGCGTGGGGTGGCTCAGAGGTCCCGAAACAGCTGGCTTGGAGGTGGAAGAAAATGGCAGCATCGAGGGTGTGTTCTGCGAGCTATTAACGGGAGCGGAGGTAGCCACGGCAGTAAACCTGAAAATGGCAGCCCAAACGCCTCAGAAGAGCCTGCTAGAAGATTCTTTCACACTGGTATGACAATGTCATCAAAGGATAACTTACTATCCATATTTTTTTGCCTTCAGGAAACAAACAATCAGCTATTTGTTATAAAAGGTGAAAGTTGCAAGGAAACATACTATCTTCTGCTTATTTAGGAATGGATTATTCAACTAAAATATCAAGTACTAAACATGAAGATGAAACTAAGTTTATCATGATATAAAATACTTATTTTCTACTCTATCCAGCTGAGTAAAAAAAAGAAGGAGGGTGGTGGGACTCAATCATGCAAAGGAGAGTTGAATACTTTTCTTTACCAAGGAAATTATTGAGAACTCATTTTGGGGGACAATCACTTTCTCTGGGGAATGAAAAAGGAAGAGGAAAGCAGAACACTATTTTTAGGATGTTTATGGTCTAAAGGGAATGTAAAGTTAGTTCCACCTAAAGAGCAAAAACCTATTAGCAATCCAAATACATAGCATTAGATGACTGGTCAGATAAACTGTGGTGCAGTCAACAAAACAGAGCCCTCTACAACCATTAGAATGAAATGGCTTGTGTGCGATCCAACATTAACAGTAACAGTGACACCAGCAGGACCACCACAGCAATAGGTAAGCAGGGGAAGAGCTGGCAGTGTTTATACTCGGTTTGGGAGGGGTCACAAGATACAAGCTCAAGAAGCTTACATTCTAGTTGGGAGAGAACAAAATAAGCAGATAAAGAAGTAAATAAAAGAGCTATGAGTGAGCTACAGGACCTAGATCTAGAGGAAACTGGATACCATGCTAAAGATTTGGATTGTAGTTGAAAAGAAGGGAGAAGCCACCAGGGACTGGTCAAGCAGGAGAGTCACCTACTGTATTTACAATTTCACAGATCACTTTGGTGGTTCACAGATAACAGTTCAGATAGAGTCAAGGGTAGACACAGGAGGGGGACTATAAGGGATTCATTTCCCTTCCAGGATGTATATTCTGGATTGTTTCCTTTTAAAAAATAAGGAATATCTCCTACATTTATAATGTGGAAAAGCAAAACAAGTATTTAAATATAAATTTCTAGAGGTCAAAAAAATACAACACTAGCTAAGAGACCCTTTTTGACTCTGTCCACTGATGAAATGCAAGCTTCTTACATTGGTTGAATTTTCACCATTTGCAAGTATTACTTTAGGTAAAAAATTCTATTTAGTAACTCCACTCACAGTGATTCCACTTCCAGCAAACAACATACAATATTTCTATCTATATAACAAAAGAATCAAACTTTCAAAGTGACTTACTTTTCGCTAAGGTTGACCTTGACTGTAGAGGCTGAGGGTGGGAAGGAGGGCTTCATTGTTAAGTTTGGAGCAGACACACTTGGCACTGGTGTGCTTTCCAGGGTAGGCTTAAAACCCGATGATCCAAAGGAGAATGAAGCAGCTGATGGGGCCATGGGTGACACTGCAGGGGTCGGGGGTAGGGAGGCTTTAGAAAGAGGAGCAAAAGAGAAGGTTGATGTACCAGAGCCCAGGGCTGCTTTGGAATTGTCAGCGCCACTGGAATATGAAGGGGGCTCCCCAGTGGCGGAAGCAGATGATTTCAAGGATGAAGCACCAAAGGAGAACACAGCAGGGGCTCCCCCAGCAGGAAGCAAAGAGAAGGTGGCGACAGGAGCAGCAGGTGACGAAAGTGGCACTGAGGCAGGGGCTGCAGATGCCAAAGAATCAAGTTTCTGTGGGGCTTGAGAGGAGGTCGGGGTAGTGGGAGTACTTCCTATAATGGAAAAAAAGGAGAAAAAGAAATGAAAAAGTTAACACTACACCTAATAGTGATGGTCCCTATAACAGAAAGCAAGTGAAAAGGAGTTTGTGGTAGAACAAAGCCAGAAATGATCCTAGTTCAAGAAGCAAAAAAAAAAAAAAAAAAAAGGTGGGAATAGAGTTAATGTCAGACTTTCCACATAGGATAAGATGTATGAAACTTACATCTTGTACCACAAAAGGAAATGGGGAAAGACATTGGACTAGTAGGACTTCATGGACATTCAACTAAATAATACAGGAGAAATACACTTCTCAATGTTACTGTGGCCCACAACACAGTGAAAAATAAGTCATTCTGCAACATTTCGTTAACAATCAGGAACTCTTTTTAATCCAGACGCTACCTCATAATGTTCACTATAGGCAATTCCAGGTGAATTAAAGATATATACGTATATAGAAAAGCACATATATACATACATCTCAAAACAAAGAAGGCAAAAAGTGAATTAGTGTATGTTAGGTCTCTGAGAGTCTAACAACTCTATAAATTTATAAGTGACAAAAAAATCACAAAGAAGGTTAAGATTTGTATAAAAAAATACTTAGGCATGATAAAATAGCTAAAAGGTAAATAAACTAAAAAGATCTGTAGCAAATGACAAATATGTCTTCTAGTTTTAAAAATGCTCATACAAGTTGAGATTAAAAAATTTTAAGACTCTAATGATTACAAGGTAGGAACTTAATTCACACATAAAAAACATATTCAATCTCCCTGTTATCAAAGAAACATAAACTGAAATGAGGAACATTTTTGATTGTCCTCTAAATTATCAAAATTAAATATGTATAATCCCCTATGTTTGGATAGGTAAAACTAACCTGAAACTCTTTATCACTGGTAGGTAACTAATTTAGCATGGTTTTTTAGAAAGCGCTTCGGCATTGTATCTTAATAATCATAAAAAGTAGACCTGGTAGTTCTTTTTCTAAGAATAAAGCCTATAAAAATAATCTAAAAATGAAAAAGACATTTAATACAATCCAAATGGTAAAAAAAGTCAATGGAATATTAAGAAATCACTTTTTTAAATGAATCACAAAGATTACATAAGAACCTAGGAAATCCTTACAATTTAAAACCAGCATACCAATTATGTACACATTATGATTACAACTATGAAGAAAGATGCTATACCTTGGGCAACAGAGTGAGTCTCAAAAATAAATAGACAGACAGGCAGACAGATAGATAGGCTTTGGTTCTTCCAGGTTAGCTGAAATGACAGTTTATGGAAAATACTATATCTAAAGCAATGAAATATCTGGATACACATATGCCAATACCACTTTCTGAAAGCAAAGACTCAAGTAAATTGTCACTTTAATGAAAGTATAACAATGCAAGCAAATCTATCCTGTTAATATTTCTTTTATACAATACATATGGAACCAGTAACAGCTAACTTCTTTAAAGACACAAAAACATTAATAATAAACACTTTCATTCATATCAGTAGACCAACAAATACATACTGGACTCTAAAGAAATCACAGGCATTTTTCCACCAAAAATGGAACTGATTATTTGAAAATGGTCACTCCACTACTACTTCTGCTCATTCAGTGCAGAATCCTTGGAGCTGAAGTGCAGAAAGGGATGGAACCATCAATGGTCCCTTTCTACGCTTCAGCTCCAAGGAATCTGTACCCATTCTTCTGAACCTATGACCCAGGCTTCAGCTAGACTTGGAGGGCTGACAGGATAGATTTTCTCCCTCTTCAGAGGCTCTCTTCTACTTGCTGGAACGTGACTATAACCTCTGGACCAACCATGGGGGAAGAGGGTAGTTTCTCTAGGAAAGGCTAACTGACGTGTGGCTGTGCTCCAGTGTTTAATGGGCTAGTAGCTAAGTCACTCACACTGAAACAAACTCAGAAACAAACTTTATCCCACAGGCTCCCAACTTCATGTGCCGTACTGCTTGTTACAGACAGACCAGGAAATTGGGTATAGGTAGTTCATGGCTCTCATGACCACTTAAGGGGGACTCAAAGAGCATACTTACTATGGAAAATGGGACATCCTGATACACCACTGGTAGAATCTATGCATGCCATCTGGTATTGCTTGGGGTGCGCACTGCCAGTGGTAGGGCCCAGGTATCTGAGTGGCTGGGCTGTGTTTATTAAGCACAACTCACTCTGCATTGGGAAGCAGTGAGAAAATATACCCTAAGTATTGTCAACCTTATCTAAACCAACTGATCAATGTACTTTTTCTTAGATATGGATCTGATCATACTAGAAGAAAAAAATGTTAGTTATATACTCACAGAATTCAAAGAGAAATATTAGTGAAATTCTAACATATGAAACAATGCCCTTTTTAAAGTATAGTTTCTTTTCACGTGATACAATGTTACTGTGAAAATTTGAAAAATATAGATTAACATTTATACATGTATATTTCATTTGTATGAAGAATATGTACCAAAATGTTGACTGTGGCTATTACTTGATGACTGATGAGCTTTAAGTGATTTTGTTTTTCTCCAATAAACATGTATTACTTAAGTAATCTTTTCAAAAAGGAAGAAAAAGCAAACCTAAAAAAAGTAAAATTTAAACCAAAAAAATTAAATCCCCATATTCCCACTACCCAGAAATAACCACTACTTAGATTTTAATACCCATCTTTCAAGTACTTTTCTATGTGTCTTTTTCTCATAAAAAAGGGATCACACAGCATATAGGGCTTTTTCATGACATATTCCACTAACGCATTGTCAATAAATATAACATTGTTAACAGTTACATGGCATTTCACTGTATGAATGTAAAATCATTTATTTAACCAATCCCCCATGATTAAACACAATTGTCTTCAGGATTCAGACCATGTAATAGGTCTTACAATAGGATATTATTGGTAAGTAACCTGATGGGATCCACTTGGCTGACCTTCCTTTTTCTTTAAAGTAATAGCTGAAAAATGAAGCTGGGGGTGAAGGAAGGCAAGCATGTACGTGTGTTCAAAAAAAGACATGTCCATGCCCTCCTGAGATAGACTGGCCTGGTTAAGATAACAACTATGCATCCGTACACCATTTTCATTCTTGGAAACTCCCCTGAGCAAGCCCACGACACTCCCTGACCGATAAAGCAGGCAGAGGTACGTACCTAGTGACTTGGGCTGTCGCTCTCCTTCTAAAGAAAGGCGCTCTGGTGTCTTGATGAGGGACTTAACCCCAGGATTTTGATTGATCATGTAAAATGGACAAAGCACACCATCTGTTGAAAGTAACATGAGAACTGGAGCAGGAGGAAGAGTCTTTTCATCACCTGTTAAAAAAGAAAACAAAGGTGACAAAAGAACCAAGGCAAGTTGAGGGCCTGGGCCTGGAAGGTAAAGACTATGCTACACAAGAAGAGGGCTTGAGGGACCTCATCCCAATGGTAGCTCGGGTCAGTTTGCTCTGATTCTGATCTAAACAGCCTTTCATGCATCAGCTATTTTAAGAGAGCCACTGCTACTTTCGGATCACCACCTTCTTGCTGGACTCTGGCTGGGAGCTCTACTAGGCTCCACAGAGGCTCTGACTCTTCCAAAGGTCCCTCAGTTTTTAATAGTGTCTCCATGTTCAGGAGATATGGTCAGCATTCCCCTGACCAAGACAGAAGTCTCTAAGAAGTGCTCAGTTTACAGAAAATGACAGACGAGACTCCCTGGAAAACACACAGTAGGATATAGAACAAGTCAAACTACTTCACAGTTGAATCATAAGTATGTATTTTGTCAATTAAGACTTCAAGACAATCAGAGCAAATGAGCTAATCAGACCAAACACTTCCAATCATGGAAAGAACAAGAAATTCAATGGTGACTGATAGGGATACCTCTCTAAACTGAAGCACCAGAGAGCAAAGACTTCCTCCTGTTGCACTTTCACGTTTCACTGACTACCATCGTCAAGCTCCCACAGGGTAGATCTATTCAGAGCACATACTCAGGCCCGATTTGGAAGCCATGGGCTTGAAGTTTCCATTTTCTAATCCTTTCCTTCAAACCAAGTATTGGTGTACAGTACTAGATTAGGGTACTGCTCCTTTGGGAGGTCAATGGGGGAACTGGACTGGACACAGAAACCAAGCTATGAAATCCCGATGTTCTATATCAACCAGATTTCAAAGTATACAGACACGCACGTACACAGTGTGTCTGGCCCTGGGTTCATCAATGGATATCCATTCGAGTTAGCTTAATGCTGTCACAACGCACCCTATATCACTCTTCACGTAGAAATGTGCTGCCAGAAGTTAAAAGGACCTAGCAGAGTACTCTGTCATGTATGTAATTGGCTTTTCAATATGCACCATTACTAGAAAGACTATTTCTGCCAGGCATGGTGATTCATGCCTGCAATCCTAGCACTCAGGGAGGCTGAGGTGGGAGGATCATTTGAGGTCAGGAGTTTGAGACCAGCCTCAACAAAGTGAGACTCCATTTCTACTGAAAAATAGAAAGAAATTGGCCAGGCCACTAAAGTAGAAAAAATTAGTCAGGCATGGTGACGCATGCCTGTAGTACCAGCTACTTGGAGAATGAGGCAGGAGGATCGCTTGAGCCCATGAGTTTGAGGTTGCTGGGAGCTAGGCTGATGCCATGGCACCTTAGCCCAGGCAACAGAGCCCTGTCTCCAAAAAAAAAAAAAAGACTATTTCTGCAATAAGCCCCAGGATACACTTACTGATGGCAATTTCCACTTGGTTAGTATAATCTATGGCAACTCCCATGGGCAAGGAGTCATCATTCTTGTCTGTCACAGGCAGTTCGGCTCGACTAGAATCCTC
This sequence comes from Microcebus murinus, assembly GCF_040939455.1. Lineage (NCBI taxonomy): Eukaryota > Metazoa > Chordata > Mammalia > Primates > Cheirogaleidae > Microcebus > Microcebus murinus. Next base: position 89,248,793 of record NC_134115.1, on the reverse strand, counting down.
CAGTAGCCAAGATTCCCAATTAATCTGGGGGAAAAAAAGAAAAAAATGCCAATGTTGGTTAGAGCCTTGCATTGGTTCCTCCTAGTATTATTCAAATAGCAGAGAAGAACAGAGATGCCTCACTTGGTTTAGATTTATTTACATGTTGATGGGAAGGCTGTGAAATCTGGAAAGATGGTCTAAAAGCCCCAGCAACCGAGAGATTAGTTTTCTAAATCAATCTATTTGTTCCCAGTATGCTAAGCCACCACCTTGTCAATAATCACTAACATGAACACATTCTGAAATATCTTCCACTACAACTATGCAGACGGCTGGCCATGAGAGGAAAATCCAATAGATACACTAAGCCAGTCAATGCCTGCTCCCAGACATTTGGGATTGGGACCAGGAACTCCAAATGCTTTCTGCTTGCAGGGAAGCCTATAAAGCTGGCCTGTACTCACTTGTCTATAGAGTCAGAAGAGACAGAAAGTAACCTTAGTCCTTGTTTTCCCACTCTTGGTACCAGTTCCTTAGAATGGTCAGTATTCCTGCCCCTGGATTCCCTGTCTTTCTAGTAAACTCCTCTTTGGTTTAAGTTTGCTTGGATGAGCTCCTGTTTCTTCCAACAAATGACTCCTGATTTTTAAAAATCACTAACATTTTGTTTAGCTTTCAGTGCTGACCAGAACTGGGCAGCACAAACCACAGGGAAACAGTGCTCAGTGAGTAACAAAGTGAGAAAAACAAAAGGCTGTTCAGGAAATAGATTGTAATCATACTACAGGGCTTAGCTGTGGAATAAATGATATATATTTATACTAACATAAACAAAACAGATTTCAACTTTTAAAAACAATCTATAGGCCAGGTGTGGTGACTCCCACCTGTTATCCTAGCATTTTGAGAGGCCAAAGCGGGACGACTGCTTGAGCCCAGGAGTTTGAGGTTGCAGTGAGCTATGACACTACACTCTAGCCTAGGAAACAGAGCAAGCCCCTACCTCAAAATAAAATAAAAATAAAGATAAAACTAACAATCAATAACTAGTGATAAAGAAGATTCTTTAGAGATAAGATGGTAGCCATTACAAGAAAAAGTTTACAAGTTAAAAATGGTCCCCTCTAGAGAGCAGGACTGGAGCAGAAGAGGGTTGGACACAGGTGATTCTTTTCATTTATAAGCCCTTCTCTACTGATTTTGATTTGATTTTTTCAAGCACGTACACAAATTATTTTGATAAAAAGTAAAAAGTATATTTTTATTGTGTAAATACATAACATACCTATGCTAATAAGAAATTGTTGCTGAAGTCAATCTAAGATAGACAGTTCTAGAGCAGCAAATCAGATTGCTAAACTCTAGTCTCTCATCCAAAGCAGACCACCCTAGACGCTGTGAGATCCATGCCCCTCACAGTGGGGCCACCTTGCCACCCAGAGAGTGACGGATAAATGCTGAATGGTTGAAGAGGCACAAAGTATCTGTGTATGGGATGGGGAAATACTTGTTTCTTATTTACAAGAGTACATTAAACATTTTTAAACTCAAAGCAGAACTTTAAAAAGTTTTCCCTTTCATTGTCCCATAGTCAGTCACTCAGCGTAACCTGTAAGTGGAGGGTGCACCACTACTAGCTCCGCCCTGCAAGGAAGACAATGTGAAAGGAGGCACTTACAGGCATAGGTGCCTTTCTCTTTATGGCAGTTTCTCAAAGTAAAACAAAAAATATTTCTGATGAATCACAATTTGGTATGACCTGCATGTTTTCTTCCATAATTGAGGATGGGTTACAGTTAATTGTATAGCGGGGCAGGTTCAAGTGATAGGAAGAAAATGATGGTAAAACATAACAAAGCAGAAAAGCCTCCTACTCATCCTGGTTATATTCCATTTGGAGGCTGATCACATAGTATGTTTCCACAGACCGTGGATGGATCCTAAAAGAACACAAAGGCTTCTTATGACACTGCAGGAACTGCTGAATCTCACACCCATGTTTTTCCAATGCAACAATCAAGCCATTTGGTCCAAGGCACTTTGTCATTTAAGCTTTGCTCTCACTCAGAAATTCATTAAAAGGGATGTGAGCTCATCTAAATCTTAAGCACATAATTCCCCCAAAATCTTTCTTAGGAAAGTGTCACAAAAAGAAAGTGACAAAAAAAGAAAAATTTACCTGATCACTTTGTCGAGCAAGGATACTAACTTCTGTTGAAGCTGCAGATGCTGCCAGCACTAAATCCCTTAAAGAATAAAACCAGAGACCATTAAATTCAAACACAGCAACAGTTCTAACCTGACTTGGGACTGTGGTAACATCTGTGAGGTTTCCTCCACATCCCAGGGAGAGGGTAAGGTTTTCTATCCAGTTGAAGAAAGGCATGAAGATTCTAGATATAAAGGTCAACTTTTTAGTTCCTGTGACAAAACCTTGCCGAATCAGCCCACTGCCTACCTAACGTGTTAACAGTGGACAGACATAACAGAATCAAGTCAGTTCACAACAAACACACCACTCAAAAGCATAATAATCGTGCTAAAGGAATGGAAGTTTTACTTCAAGTAATCTATCTTTCAAAAAGAAATTTTGCTCTCAGAAGGAAATTTTTAATATATTCCTTAAATGTCAACATTTTCAAAAGTCAAATTATTGAGAAAATTGGGATTTTTAAAAGATTAGTATGTATTCAATCTAAATAATTCAAGATTGGGGAAAGAGTAATAGTCAGAAAGACATTATCAAGCATCAGCTAAAAATATGTTCAGAGCATCTCAGTTCCTATTTTCTTCTCTTACAGAGAAGATTTCAAAGTAGAACAAGGTGACTTGGGTGTGACCTGACAGCACGAGAGGCAGCCCCTGCCCAAACCCTCTGCTCACCATTCCTCCATGTAACTGAGGAAGTAATGATGCTGTCTCTCCGTGCAGCTGCCATAGCAAGGCTCCATGAAGTTCACGAATATCTCTGGGTGCTTTTCCTCTTTTTTCTACAATGAACAGAGCAAGAAAAAAAATCTTACATGCGATTTATCTCTAATCCTATGTAGTTAAAAATCTCAAAAGATAAACAAATTAAGTTTTATGAGAAAACACACAGAAAATCTAAGTCCAAATACACAGACATGATAGCATTGAGTAGTTCGAAGAGTACAAATGTCCCACTGCAGCGAGCTGTGTTCAAACTGTTCTGTCACTTTCTGTATGTGGGACAGACACACACAGATTTCTCAACCTTCATGATACTCGGTTTTCTCAATTGTACAATGGTTCTGGCGAAGCCTGCTTCAGAGACTATCATAAGTGCAAAATGAAATACCGATAAAGCATCCAGCCCAGTACATGGAACATAAACAGCAGTCAAAAATAAATGCTAGTGTTAATGTTATCCCTGAGAATAAGAAAATTCTAATATCTTGAAGTAAGGCATCTCAGTAACCCTATTTTTAAAATTCCACCTTGGCCTGGCATGGTGGCTCACGCCTGTAATCCTAGCTCTCTGGGAGGCCGAGGCGGGTGGATTGCTCGAGGTCAGGAGTTCAAAACCAGCCTGAGCAAGAGCGAGACCCCGTCTCTACTATAAATAGAAAGAAATTAATTGGCCAACTAATATATATAGAAAAAATTAGCTGGGCATGGTGGTACATGCCTGTAGTCCCAGCTACTTGGGAGGCTGAGGCAGTAGGATTGCTTGAGCCCAGGAGTTTGAGGTTGCTATGAGCTAAGCTGATGCCATGGCACTCACTCTAGCCTGGGCAACAAAGTGAGACTCTGTCTTAAAAAAAAATTTTTTTCTATCTTAATAGAAACCCAAATAAGTTAAAAACAAGACATCATTACCACATATCAGACTGGCAAGGACTGAAAGGTACCACAGCATACCGACACATGTGTTAGGTAGTCCCACTGGTGGTGGAAATATAAACCAGTGCAACTTTTCTAAAAGGTACTTTGGCAATGTTTTCAAAAGCCTATCCAATAAAGCACATATCCCTTGACCTATGAATTTCTAGTTATTTGTTCAAAAAATAAACATAATCACATAAAATATATATAAAAGAATATGCCATAGCATTCTTTAAAAGAGGGGAAAACTAAAAGCAACCTGAATATACAACAGAAGAGCTAAATAAATTGATTTTCCATCAAAACAGCTAAATTCAGATTTTATTTATTGACACAGAAAGATGTTTGTAATTTACTAGGTAAAACAAGGTTGCAAAATAGAATGAAACTCCCACTTTTGTTTTATTTAGACATTTATTTATTTAAATGGCCTGGAAATTTGTATACTAAAATATTAACACTTATTTCCGAGTGGTGGGATTAAAAGTGATTTTTTGAAAATGGCTTTTTGGAGAGTCTTTTTAGTAAGTATTTTTAAATGTTTTTTTGGACTTTGAAACCAATCTGATTTGAAAATAAAAATTTTGCCTCAATTGCTTTTTAAGGCCGGGGTGCACACCTGTAGTCCCAGTAACTTGGGAGGCTTGAGCCCAGGAGTTTAAGGTTGCAGTGAGCTATGATAACGGCACTCCACTCTAGCCCCAGGGAAACAGAGTGAGACTCTGTTTCAAAAAAAAAAAAAAGCCATTGCAATTTAGTAACACTTTGATGATCTTATAATTAACATTCTTCCCCCTATCTTCACAATGACTCACTCTCTCACACCATTTGGTTCTCTGCTCAAATGGCTTCTCCTTAGAGAGGCCTTCCTTGACCACCCAATCTCAATGGCACCCCAGTTGCCATCCACCCCTAACACTGCTATATTTTCTCCACTACCATTATCAGTCCTTGACCTCACACTTAGTACTGACTAGCACACTGATTAGACTGTGAGACCGTAAAGGCAAGGACTTTGCCTTGGTCACTGCTATGTTCTCAGCTTTAATGCAGGACTTAGCACACTGATAGCATTCAATAAATATCTGAATAAATAAATGAAAGAATTTTAAAAATCAAGTTCTTTGCTTTTCTAAAATTTCCTTATGAGCTTATGCAAAAGCAAGTTTTATCTTTTTTTTTTTTTAACCTCATAACTAAACAGGAGAACATGTTACACGTGGACACAACCGTTTTGGTCCCCGGGCCCATGGTGCAGCATTGAAACCTTATATCTCAAGTTGCACAATCACTGTCAGAGGAACCTGAAACCAAAGCCTCCAACTGTTATTAGAAGACTTTTCTAACTCTCAAAGAACCAAAACGTTCCCTTTCACACACCTACCGGTAGTAGAGCCATCACCACATCTGGAGATGTTTCCAGGGTCCCATCTGCAGCAGCATATACTATTGTGAAGACATATGTACCAATCCACAGCACATCCAGAACTGAAAGACACATGCCCTAATGAGTAGGTAATTAAAATCATAGCAATCAGATATTGCAAAAAGCATCTTATGTTTGGAATATCCATTATACACAACAACATATAACATACTATGGATAAAAAACTCAAAGTAATATAGCTTTAACAAATGTCCAGATTTCACTGACTAGATATAACTGAGAGGCACAAAGTCTCAAGAAGCCCAAATTTATGCCAAAGTTACAGTTTTTCTCCTAGATTATAATCAAGGTAAATTATGAAGAATACTAAGAAAAAGGCAGGATCCATTTCATGTTATTTACCATGAAACACAAGTGTCTCCCAAAGGGTTATCATTGTACACTGATTTAATTAGCTGAGCTAAACAGTGGCATTATTCATGAAGCAGGCACCAACACCTCCGTAAGCAGGTATGTAGGTACATCACATGATTTAGAATTTCTGTAATACAGATGGCACCTCACTGGAGGTCAGCACAACAAGAAAAGCAGTATTACCTCTGACAGGATGATCTGACTCATAAAATGGAGGGCAAGGAATGACCTTTTTTTCCTGCAAAGTCTGAAAGAGATTTAGGGGGAAAAAAAGTGTCACATGAAACAACCCCTAAACCGCTGAAACATTCAAATTCAATCTGTTTCCCTAGATGCCATCTGTTTCATCTCCTTAGCCAGGAGAGACTGAAGAAAGAAAACAGTGTTGTCTACTCCTAGGACCCTATCCTACAGGAATGCATGAACGTGTTCAACTGCAGGTAATGAAGATGTTCAGTGCAATACCATTCATAGAAGCAAAACCCCTAGTACTGATGCAGATGGCCATCAAAAATAGAATAAAATAGGCCGGACCCGGTGGCTCACGCCTGTAATCCTAGCACTCTGGGAGGCCAAGGCAGGAGGATCGCTAGAGGTCAGGAGTTCGAAATCAGCCTGAGCAAGAGTGAGACCCCGTCTCTACTAAAAATGGAAAGAAATTAATTGGCCAACTAAAAATATATATAGAAAAAATTAGCCAGGCATGGTGGCACATGCCTGTAGTCCCAGCTACTCGGGAGGCTGAGGCAGGAAGATCGCTTGAACCCAGGAGTTTGAGGTTGCTGTGAGCTAGGCTGATGCCACGGCACTCTAGCCCGGGCAACAGAGTAAGACTCTAAAAAAAAAAAAAGGAATAAAATAGATAAAGTGTGGCATCTCTACACTACTATGCAGCCATTTAAGAGAATGAAGTGGCTCTATATGGAATGAGATGGAAAAAGACTCCAATATACTAAGTTAAAAAATAAAAAAGGCAAATAAGCAAGAAAATTAAACAAAATGCATTATCTGTTTACAGGCTAATGTCCTAAAAAAATATGAGCGTATATACCAAATTTCATGTAACAACTTAACAATAAAAAGAAACAAAACCTTGACCTCGAGCCTACACCACCACCACCACACTTACCACTCCACACCTTCTCAAACAGTCTCAATGAGGAATGTACAACACAGGCCACGTCAGCGCCTGTGAACCCCTCCTTCACATCCAGGCTTGGATGGATATATGTGGATTCTTTGTGAGTCAATTTATACTGAAGGATATTTGTGAATATTACCTCAAGAAAATCACAGGAAGGATGACAGAGTGCACATGCAACAGAAGCAGCCATTTTCTTTGTTGCCCATAGTTAAAGGAACTGAGCCTTTAAGATGGCCTTGTTAAAAGACAAACACTCTGCTTTAACCCTGAGTGACTCTGCATTATGGCAATAGTTTTATCCCTAACTCCTTTTCCCCTTAAGCTCTGTTTTTATGGAATGAATTAGAGATATAATGTTGGGGAACAACGCACAGAGTATGATCACATTTTACTTTTAAAAAAAAGGTGCATCTACACATAGACTATCTGCATAAGCATCAGAAAAGTCTGGAAGGCAACCCATGCAACAGAGCACAGTGGGTGCCCCTGGAAGGAGGACTAGGGGAAGGAAGGAGTATGTCTCACTCTTTTCTTCATTCACTGATGGATTTTGACGATGAGCATAAATTACTTTTTAGTAGAAAAACAACAAAGAGACTCCCAAACCACCCCAAAAATAGTGGATGACTTAAGAAAAGTTCTGAAGTTCAAGGTAAGAACTTACAGGAAGATACTGGACCACAGTTCCATTCTGTTTTCCCACTGCCAGCTGCTTTCCTTTGGGGCTCCAGCACACTAAGCAAAGAGAGCACGACCAATTAAAAACTGAAGAAAAAGGAGCAAATCAATGAGATTCATTACACACAGCTACATAATCACCACTTCTTACCCCTCGATCATTCCACGGAAGTGAAATGAAAAAAAGTAAAATCATTTTAACAATACAAGCCAATTATGATTTAAATGAATTAAAAGGTAAAAATGCTTTTTCAATAGATTATTACCCAGAAGGCTGCCAAGTACTGAAAACTCTGTAGTCTTTGGATAAGACAGGGAAAAGAGAGAAGGGTTTCAAATATCAAGAAATCATTCTCTTGCTATTTGATATTTCTAATGCTTTCCTCCCTGAAGGTACAAATGACTGTCAGAGTATGATCCCTTCACATCCAGAAACAATTATTCTCAAAACACAGTTCTAATCTAGCCGTACCAAAATACTTCTCCAGAAAACCCAAGCACATTCAGGTTAAATCATGAATGTTGTTTGGCTTCAAGGACATTAACTATGGAAATAAAGAATACTCTCCATTTCTACCCCCAAAAAACCCCCCACAAAAAACAAAAAACTATCCATTTTTAATTCCAGAAATTAATTTTTAAATAGATTACCATTACTATATGTTATAGTGTGAAAGCTTTTATTACCCACCAGACGTTACTGCTACCGTGGAAGGAAGAGTTGCACACACTTTCACTGTTTCTGTGACTTGTAGGACAGCGATACTACCATCAGCCAGACAAACTGCCACCATGGAAGGGACAGTGGGGTTCCACTTCATATCGATCACCATGCCTCCTGCATCTTTCAAAAGCTGATGATAGGCAAACGGGCGTTTCTGCTGTTTAGCCTTTTAAAACAAACAGGTAAAGGCAACATAAGTTAATAAATGCATAAGACATTTAATATTCAAAGGAAACTACTGAACAGACAAGTTTTCTCAAATCATATTTCATTTTTCTCCATAACTATAAAAAAGATTTAGCTCTATGAAACAATAATCTATTCCTTACAGACTGTTTCAACACAACTTTGAAAATGGCAATCAATTATTCTAACACACTCAGAGGGACTCACAGCACAGAAATACACAAATGCAAAATAACCAGTAAATAGCAGACACTAGTTTAAAATCTTAGCTCTGAGCTGGGCGCGGTTGCTCATGCCTGTAATCCTAGCACTCCGGGAGGCCACAGCGGATGGATCGTTTGAGCTCAGGAGTTCGAGAGACTAGCCTGAGCAAGAGTGAGACCCTGTCTCTACTAAAAAAAAAAAGAAAGAAAGAAACTAGCTGGACAACTAAAAATATATAGAAAAAAAAATTAGCCAGGCATGGTGGCACACGCCTGTAGTCCCAGCTACTTGGGAGGCTAAAGCAGTAGGATGGCTTGAGTCCAGGAGTTTGAGGTTGCTGTGAGGTAGGCTGCTGCCACAGCACTCTAGTCGGGGCAATAGAGTGAGACTCTGTCTCAAAAAAATAAAAATAAAAAAATCTTAGCTCTGTTTGTTAATAGTGTTGAGACTTTGGACAGTTGCTTAAACGCTCTGAGCCTGTTTCTCCATATATAAAATGAAGATAATAGTACCTACTATGCAAGGCTGTGGTGGGCATGAACAAGGCACAAGACACAGTACTCAGCACAGGGCCTGGTATACAGTCAGTACAAACACTCAATATTATTGACTATCATCATTCTGATAATAATATCTTTAGATATTCCAAGCAATGACATAGATATTATAGATATTGCTCTTATAGATATTGCTTGGAATGGAAGAACACTGCATTAGGAGGCCAGAGACGCAAAGCTTCTGACATTATCTATTAATTCTATGGCCTTGGAAAAGTCGCCTAAGCTTCCCTGGTTGGTTGTCTCATGTGTAAATGAGAAATGATAATACCTTGGGGCAGATGGTATTATGAAAATAATTTCTTCAAGTCCCTTCTATATCAAACATCCATAACTCTATAATTAAAGACTTTTTTAACCTTTTGCACTTGCTTGCTTTTTTCTCATTATCCACTCGACATTATCCACACTCAACATAGAGTGCAAAGGGTTAAACCCACATTTTAATCTAGAAAAAGACATGAAAGGTTAAACTACAAAGCTTCCAAGTTATAACTCAATACCAGGAAATCTCCTTAGTTTCCCAACTGACATTTTAGTATAATGATAGCTTACCTCATTTGAGAATGTGCGGACATCAAAAAAAGCAATAATGGAACCATATTCGCTGGATATCGTGCACACAGAAAGTGTGAGGTTATCACAGCTCAAAGCCAGGTGATGGATTGGGAATTTCATAGGAACTAGCAAGCTTTGGACTTTATCAACTATGGAAACAAAAAAGGCAAAACAGAAAACAGTATATTCTAAGCATAAAGCCATACCTCTTTATCCAGGTTAACGTGAACTAATTTTTGCATATACAGAAACACACATACTCCCTCAATACCTAGTTATGCATATAAATCTTAACTTTCTCATAGATATATGCATTAGGAATCTCAGGGATTCTTACTCATTCAACCTAGGGAAACTGGCTATCGTCCTTATTGAAAGTATTTTTACAACAATGCTCCAAATATACACATTCCCACTTGTTTGGATGGTCCTGTTATGCCACCTGAAAATCCATGCAACAAAACCCTTCTCCTAGAGAGCCAGAGCCCAAGTTCAAGTGAGCAAAAATAAAAGTATGGTATAATGGTAGTTTCTTCTTCCCTCTGAGTTCAGAGGAACAACTCACTGAAAGAGGAACACAAACCACCAAAGAGAAAACCCAGAAAGACTTCCAGCATTCTAACTGGAACTTATCTTTTTGGGGGTCAACCTTAAGACCAATAGCATTGTTAAATTTAGTATCAGAAAGATTTCTTGGGAAGGAAACATATTAGCATGCCACCATACACCTCTCTCTACTATGCAACATAAATCAAGGAACTTACCTATTTTGTTGGGGTCATCTCCAGGTTTATTTTGAATAAGAAGATTTTTAGTAGGAAAAACTTGCAGCCCACTGGCTCCACCAGCAAAGACCAGACCATACTTGTTGGACACTGCAAGCAGACTTGAGCGTTCCTTGGGTAGCTCCTCAGGGGAGTCAAAGATTCTCACCTTCTTTAGTGCTCTAAACTGAAAATCCTGTTGTAAAGAATCAAAATAAGATCAACCCGGGAAAAATAGGAAATTAAGTATTGTCTGCTGTTATATGTCAATAGATCCAATGTCAGTACAACCAAAAATATGTATTACATTGAGGCTAAGAACTGTCTCAATCATCTTTGAACTCCCTGTGCTTATCATAGTGCCTAGTGTAGTGCTCATTAATATTTACTGAATAAAATAAATGGGGGGGGGGGACCTTCCACGAAGCTTTCCTTGACTAACCCAGCTTACACTGATCTTTCCTTTTTATAAATTCCTAGTGTATTTGTTGTATGAATTGCCACCCAAGTTACACTTCATTATTTATAGTCTTGTCTTATTTCATGGTATGCATTGTCTTATAGCCCAGTGTAGTGCTTAAACTTCAAAAGTTGTCACAGCTTTTCTTGGTCTTTATTTTTGTAAACTAGATTCTTAAGGTGTGTTTCACACAGAATCCCTAATACAACCGCATAGTAACTTCCTTGGATTTGTGGTTTAATACATATTTTCTAAAAGATCAACTGAAACACTTAGTTCCAACTGATCACAGTGAGTAAAAATTTACACAGCTTTCCAGGTAAGATCATACCATGGTTTTACATAGGAACAGAATAAAAGTTTCAGTCTTTTCTGTACTGCTCATCCTGATAATCCCAAATATTCTACATGGGTCTTGGTCACATGGGTGGAAAGGGCCAGTGGGATGAACAGGCACCGAAGAGCTCCCTTGTTATAGTCAGTAACTCAAAGGGAGACTACTAACTTCTGCGTCTGTGGTTCTAAACCCTCAGCATACTAAAGAATGACACATTCCCATCAGGCAGCTCAGTACAGGCAGTGATTCTCAAGAAAGAAGAGAGAATTGCTATTTTAAGTAAGATATGGATTACTATCCCCTAAATGCATTCTAGTGATTTGTTGTTCACACAAATGCCTGAAATCTTCCTGCAACGTACTCCCTGTCAGTCGTTTAAAATAAATGTAGCTCATTCTCTGTACACTCATTCTGTAAGAACACATATAAGAACCATTAAACACACCATTGTGGGAGTTATCCCCAGGGAGCGCCCACATAACCATCATTTGGTCCACCTGGCCCCTTTAATTTCCTGACTTTAGGCTGAAACCGGTGCCAAAATAGTCTTCTTAGTCCAGTTAACTAAAGATTTTGTAGGGTGGATGATCTTCCCTGGCCTTACTTTAGGCAAGCCTGGACTACCTTACAGTAAGTAGTACAGGGACAGCAAAGAACAGAGCGTCTTAACTGACGCTGGCTTTCAACCCCCTTGTCAAATGTGGCTTTGGGTAAATTACTTTTCGAGCCTTGATATCCTCCTCTACATTAACTACTACTTCGTAGGGTTGCTATGATGACTACCACAGTGCTAAACACTCAAACAGTAGTTATTACCACTACTATGACCGCCACATGAAAGTACCTAGTATAACTCAAGAGGCGTGCACAAGACCAGGAAGGGACGGGGAAACTGAATTCAGTGGGGCTCTCAGGCCAGCGGCAAGACAGAGTGCTCCAGGGCGCGCCGGTGAGAGTTCTAACTGCGGTAAACTGTTCAAACAGGAAACCGGCCAGCGGCACCAGCACCGCGCTTCGCTGTTCAGTCGGGCTCCAAGGCAACGCCAGGACTAAGGAAGGAAGGGAGGGTAGGCCTCAGCCAGTCTCTGACCTTCATCTCCCGTTCGGGGATCATGACATCCATCTCGTCTCCCATCGCGCCGCCCTCAGTATATCCAAGCAGCCCCCGCTGCCGCCTGCGGCCTTGCCCACAGAACCCAGGCCGCTCAGAAGCTAACTTCCTTCCCTCAGCACAACCGGCGCGCAACGGATCGCGCATTTCCGGTGCGCTTTGGTGACGTCAAGCTCCCCCTCCATGGCGTGATGGGGGGAGGCCGCCGGAGCGCCTGCAGTCGCGCGCTCGCCGCTCCCCATTGGCCAGCCTTGAAGTAGGGGCGTGGCCGTAGAGCCCGGGCGCCTGCGCCCTAGATCGTCCTGGCTGCCTCCGTTTGTTTGCTGCTGGGGTTGTGTGGTCGCGACATGCTTTTGCTACTTGGGCGGCGCATGCTTACGTGCTTCGCGCTTGCTGCACCTTTGAAACCTCACAGTGACCATTAGTTATAGGTGGTTACTAGAGGCTTCTATTCAAAGAAATTAGGAACTTGACATATTGAGAAAGGTCCAGAAAAGGGGGTGCTGGCCATTGGGAGGCCCTTCAGTGTCTAAGGACGGAGGCTTGGGGGTGGAGGTTAAAGGGCTCCAGAGACCAGCTTTGTTTAGTCCGTTCAAGGCAGTCATTTCCAGAGCAAGAGCCATACCCGCCTTTGGTCACAAGAGAATTTGTGCAGAGTTCTGCGCAAAGCCATTAGATGTGATTTCGTGTAATCTTTAAGACATCAGGTCACCTAGGGTTTTTTATTATTAATAACATTTAGAGGTAAGGGAAGCAGAGAAATTGGGAAAATTCTCCAGTGGTCTTCAGCCAGAAAGTAGTGGAGGCAGGATTAGAATTCACGTTGTCTGGATAATGCTGACTGATATCACACAGTCCTATGGCGAGAAATTTCTGTAGCGGAATTATGTCTATTCTAGGACAGAGATTCTTAACTTGCCCGTGGGTAGACTCCAGGGAGGCAGATTCTGGCACTTAATGTTTGGTAAGCCAAGCTGGCTTCTCAGTTGTAAAACAAGGATGACATAATTGAACCTGCCTTGTGGGGTTGCTATGAGAAGCAAATGAAGTTCAGCTGTCTCAGACCCAACATGCAGGACACGTTCAATCTGTTACTACGTTAGCTAACTCTTCTCAATCTGCTGAGCCAGAACCATCCCCAAAATACACCAGTTAAGACATTGGTAAGTTTATCTGGTTTATTTCCCGTCTGTACAGATGATATCACACCACCTACACACCCACATGCACACCCACAAACATACTTCATCCACCAGAATTTGCCCGACAATCTCTCCTTTTGAGTCATAGGGACAAAGCCATACTTGGTTACATTAGTTAGATTTGGTCTTTCAAAAGGAAGACAGTTGAAATCCCAAGAAGCTAACCTCCTAGCCAGAGAAGTATTAATGAGTCCTAGAGCCAACAGCCACAACCTGAAATACATGCAGAAGTCCCCTTTCCCAGGGACCACTCTTGAGACCCTCTCCTCCCAGTTGAGTTCCAAGAAATAGTGAAGGGACTGATGGGATTTCCCAGGACATCCCACCCCACTGAGGGTTCAATGAAAGAACCCTCTTTCCTGCCTTCCCAGAAGCTGGGGACACACCAGTTTGCTTCCTCCCTTGAGGCTTCCTGCAGCCTTGTGAACTGTGGAACCCCCTGACATATGTCTGCTTGCCTTCCTCACTGAGTGAAGAACAGGGACACTGAATGAGTCTTCGAGGAAGGCTTTAACTTCCTCAAAGGTCTCAGCCGGTCCTGGAGAGGAGAGGCAGAGGGAAGGGGTGAGGGACCGGCAGTTGCTAATCTAATGATCTCAGGAGGAAGAAAAAAAAAAGACAGGAAGGGGTGGGAGTAGGATTTTACATTTACAGGGAGGAATGTTTTGCTTGGGTTTAAACTTCAACTAGGCCTGTGCATCTGAAGCAGATCCTTAAGCTGAAGATCAGCCAGTCATGGCCAAATAATCTTGCTGCTTAACTGGTTGAAACCAGCAGGTTAACCCAACCTGGCCATTTCCTCATTCCCTACCAGCTTCCCTCCCTCAAGCTGCTGTAGAGGCAGTGTCTTGGGCCCTTCATCAAAGAACACTAACGAGCCGCAGGGAACCCCACACTGGCTCCAGCCACCAACAGCCCCTAGTCCTTCCCACCTTAAGGTTTTGCGAAAGTTCGTTCAAGACTCCTATATCCTGCCCCTTCCTAACATTCACTGTCATTGTCTGGATCTGACTTTCTCACTAGACTCTAAATTCCATGGGTCTCTCCATTTCACTTCTGGGTTCTTAACTCTTGGCCTATAGCAGGTGCTTAATAAATATGCTCAGTGAGTAAGTGTGTCTAAGTCCTGAGCTGGCAGAGTAAGGGACTCCAGAACACAGGCAGGGTCCAGTGAGTTCCCTGCTCAGCCAAGATGGGGCTGAGTCTCACCTCCTGTGTGGGCTCTGAGAGGCAGCTCTCTGAGGCTGGCCAAGAAGCTGCAGGGGAGGGAGAACTGCAGAAGGAGGCCTGGCCCTTACCCAAACCCTGATGCTAACTCGGAGGCACTGGGGAGGGCAGGTCCTGGCCCAGGACCTTCCCCTCAGAGTGAGGGAAGCCTTACCCAGGTGCTGACCTAGGAGACTGCCCCTCCCCATCTGCCCCTGTTTTTGTCACTGACGAGGTAGCCCAGAGCAGAGATGAGGTGTGGGCAGGGTACCTGAACACCTGGGCTCCAGTCCAGGCTCTTCCTTGGGCAAGGCACTTAATCCCTGTGGGCAACCATAGTTTCCTCACCTGTGAAGAGAGAGGACTGGCCTGGCTAACCTACGGGGTGATCCGGCCTCTAAAATCCTGGAGTCCATAAGAACTCAGGTCCTTAAGAACTCCATAAGGACACAGGTGACCCCAATCTAATTTCGAAGTTCAAAGATTTGAATGATTTGGGAAAAGAAACAGTAGACGCAGCACATATCAGGACAATGTGGGAGGGCTTAAAGCTTATCAAAGATGGTCAATAAATATCTGTTGAATGAATGAGTGAATGAATGAAGGGCATGAGGAGGGTGGGAAGGCAAACGAAGGAAGTGTAGTCAGGTTTGAAGCCGACCTGGATGAGAAGGGCAACCTGTTTCTCAGCTCATGGATGATCAGTGGTGCTGGATTTTTGCAGGAGTGCTTGACTCCTCATCCTCCCATCCTGCTACCCGAGCACCCTTCCTAAAAGCTAGGGCTGCACTGAGCTGAGCCTTCCTCCAAGGCCCCTGTCCTCATCTCTAACTCTGAAGCCCTTTGCTGCCCCAGCAAGGGACTGTGGTACTGCACCCTCCCTCCCTCTGAGCTTCCCGTGAAGATGTGGCCAGGGAGCAAGACCAGAGGGTTCCTTCTGGTACCTTCCCGAAGGGCTCAAGTTGCCAAGCTCCTTTCCTTCTCACCTTTGGTCACATCGCTGAGGATGGGAAGAGGTGTGGCCTGGGGGGATTGGCTGAGGCAGTGGGTACTGGGTGGCCACATCCTGGATGACCCCAGAGTGCTGGAACCACAGGGCTATCTGAGGAGACCCTAACGAGGCCCTGCATCCTTGTCCCTACTCCAGGGTCTTCAAAAGGTGGGCTGGGGTCCTCACCAGGGCCAGAGCCTGACCTTAGCCCAGAGACCTTCTGGAAGCATGGACCAGTGTGGGGAACACAGGCTTCCAGCCTCCCTGCCCTGACCCTGCCCCCTCCGGTTTTTGGTTTGATGTCAGCCCTTCTGCACAGGGAGGGGAGATGGAAGGAAGAAGAGAGGGAGGGGACCCAAGGCTCAGGATTCCCTGACCTAGCGCCCCCTTTAAGGCAGATAATCTGTGCTTTACAAAGACATTGATGAAAACACAAACACACGAACACCAAACAAGCAAGACAAATCACAGTGAGTCAGGAAGGGCAGAGAGGAGCAGGGGCGGGCAGGTGGGACGGGGGTCCAGGCGGGGTCCTCAGGGCAGGCTAGCAATGTCTCTCTCTGGAGGGGGGCCAACTGGCTTGGGGCTGCTCTCGTTGGCTTTTCCTTCAAACATCATGACTCTGGTTTGGAGATGGAGAAAAGAGAAAAGAAAGCAGGATTAGGACTCCTCTCATCCAGGGAAAGATCATTCCAGCTTTATGTCAGCAGGGTCCTCAAGATCTATTCTCCAGTGTGACCCTTGCAGAAGCCAAAGACAGCAGCCTTGAGGAATGGGCTGCTAGTCCCATTTTACAGAGGAGAAAACTGAGACGCAGAGTGGCAGTGTGACTGCTCGGAAGCTATGCAGGCCGTCCAAGGTAGAGGCAGGCTGAGACTCCAGGCCTCTGGCTCTGAGACGGCGCCCCTCCCCAGCCATGCTGAGCGGGGCTGGGCCATGGCTCTACTCAGGGCCCCTTCAGCTCTTCAAAAACCTCCTCCCTTCTCTGAGAGTAGAGCCTGAGGAGTAGAGGGCAGGGGTTCGGAGTGTAAACTCTGGGGGGAACATGCCAGCTCTGCTAACTCCTGGCTCAGTCAAGCACGACACTCAACCTCCCAGGTCCTCGGCATTCCCTCCCGCAGGCGCCAGACTAAAGCAGGAGCTGGCGACCTGGTTACTCAGCCACCTTGGCTCCACGAACTGCTCCGTAAAATGAGACAGGCATATTTCACCTTCGTACTTAAAAACTTATTGCATAAAAGCCAAGTGAGTGTCTTTTCAGCTGTGACAAATGACAGTAAGACTCTCCAGGGAACAGGGCCTCTAACCCTCTCCGGCACGGAAGTGCCTATGACGTGCTCCGGTGTATTAGGCGTTTGCCGCTGGCCCAGCACGGGGGTGCAGCCTTCAGGTGTGTCGCCTCGTTAGCCTTCGGGACATTTCACAGGAGATTTTACAGATGGAGAAACTGGGGCTTGCGGAACTTAGGTAACTTGCCCAAGGTCATTTCAGTGGCAAGTGATTCAAATTCTACCCCCCTTTAGAGCCAATTCTGGCTCTATTTTATGCTCTCGACCTGCTGGGGGGAGTGGAGCTGCTTTACAAATGAGGAAACTGAGGCTCGGAACCTTTTGACGGGTTTATCACCATTGTCCCCGTCACCACCTTCACCGTTGCCACTCACTGAGCGCTGATGCTGCCAGACGCTCTGCTACAGGCTGATTTCCCCTGCAAGGCACATGTTAAGTGACCATTTGACAGATAAAGAAAGTTCGGGAAAATTAAGTGCCTTGCCCAGCAGGTCACAGGATGCGTGACCTACTGGCTGGGGAATGGCTCAGCGCCCCGTGCACAGAACGACTTTGCCTCCACAGGCCCGGGGAGAGGTTAGGAGGTACTCACAGCTTGAGGACGGCCGACCGCTTCCCCAGCATCATATTCACAAAGTCTCGGTAGGAGATGGTGTCGCTGACCCCACCTGTCACCTCTGAGATCATCTTCTTCATCTCCAGGTGGGTCTTGGGGACGCCAAGCTTCTCCATCATCCTCTTTAAAGACATCAGGTCTGCGGAGGGAAAGCAGGTGGGTGAAGCAGAGACGGGCTGCGGGGGCCGGCGGGGGAGCTGGGCGCAAGATCCCTCCCCGGGGTCTGCAGTCAACGCGCTTGCCCTGTAGGGAGGACGAGCCCGTCGCACCTGCTTTATTCAGAGGCACTGGAGACCAGTGGTGAGGGACCTGGGCTCTGGAGCCAGACAGACCTGCATTGCATTGAGCTTTGCTATTCCTGGCTGTGGGACCTGGGGCAGACGACTTAGCCTCCCTGAGCCCCTGCTCCCGCCAACAGTGGAACAGGTGGAAAGGGTCCTTCACAGGGATGGTCCCTGCACAGCAAGCGCTCAGCAAAGGAGCTGCTGTTCCTCACGCCGTTATTGTTATCTTGCTGTTCCCTGCAGCTTAGGGTGTGTGTGTGCCCACTCTCCTGACACTCGGGGAGTCCCTGCCCAGCGACGGGGAGGGGGCAGGTCAGGGAGCCGGTCTGACCCCAGGCATTGACAGCCACTCTCCTGGGTGCCAGGTGGCAGGCAGCTCCTCCCCACCCGCCACTCCCACCCCGCCGTCCCGGGGCTCTGCCTCCGCTAGAAGGGAAAGGATGCCAAAAATATCCTGTGCGGCAGGAAAACCAACAAAAGAACAAAATTCAAGAAAAACAAGGGAGGCACCAAAGAGTCACTACACCCGCGAGGAGTTGCTGCCTTGGCCCTCCCAGGTCTCACCACGATCTGAGGCAATTTCCTTCAGATCGGGCTTCTGCGAACAATGGGCAAGCGGAGGATGGGGGGCGGGGCTGGGTGCAGCATGCGGCCAGCAGGGCGGGTGGGACGGAGGCCAGGCCCGAAGGTGCCAGGATGTCCAGGCATTTCAAAGAGAGCTGGGCAGCCCTGCCCAGGAAAGGCCAAGAGGGCGGCACACGCGCTGTCAGACTCTAGCTGGAGGCAGTTTGGCAAGATGCGTCAAAAGCCTTTGACCCACAATGTCCCATTCCTGAGACTTACTCTACCCAAATAACCAGAGGGCTGGGTGCAGTGGCTCACGCCTGTGATCCCAGCACTTTGGGAAGCCAGGATGGAAGGATTGCTTGAGCCCTGGAATTTGAGGCTGCAGTGAGCTATGATTTCACCACTCTGCTCTAGCCTGGGTGACACAGTGAGACCACATCTTAAAAAAAAATAAAAATAAAAGAAAGAACCAGCAATGTGAACAAAGATTCATGTACAAAGACACTCTTTACAGAATTATCAATAATAGTTAAAATTAGAAGGCATCTAAATGGTCCATACTAAGGTGTTGGCTGAAGGTATTAGAGTCCATCCCTATAATGGAATATTATGCAGCCCTTAACTATATGTCAAAGGAAAAATCAATCATAAATCAAAAAATTCACCACACCAGGCATGGTAGCTAATGCCTATAATCTAAGCATGGGCCAACTAAAAATATATAGGAAAAATTAGCCGGGCATGGTGGCGCCTGCCTGTAGTCCCAGCTACTCGGGAGGCTGAGGCAGAAGGATCTCTTGAGCCCAGGAGTTTGAGGTTGCTGTGAGCTAGACTGACACCACGGCACTCTAACCTGGGCAACAGAGTGAGACTCTGCCTCTCTCTCTCTCTCTATGTATATATATACATATATATAAAATAGAAAAAAAATAAAAAATAAAAATTAAAAAATATAATCTCAGCATGGTGGGAGGCCAAGGAAGGAGGATCAGTTGAGGCCAGGAGTTTGGGACCAGCCTGAGCAACATAGTAAGACCCCATCTCTATAAAATTAGGCATGGTGGTGTGCACACGTGTAGTCCCAGCTACTCAGGAGGCTGAGGCAGGAGGATCGCTTGAGCCCAGGAGTTTGAGGTTGCTGTGAGCTATAGTGATGTCACTGCACTCTAGCTGACAGAGTGAGACTGTGTCTCAGGAAGAAAAAAAAAAGGGAGTGGAAGGATATAAACCAAAATGTTTACAGCAGTTATTTCTGGGAGGTGGGATGGTAAGTGACATATTTTTGTCTCTGTGCTTTGCTGTGTCTCCCAACATTTTTTATGATGAAAATGTATTAATTTGATAAGCCAAAAATTTTTTTTTTCTAAAGAAAAAGTGATCAAAATATTCAAAAGGGAGAGGAGAGAGAGGCCAGAGGCGCAGAAATGCCAGTGGCAGCGGCAACTCCAAGGGCACAGGGGGGCAGGACAGCGAGGACCTGCTCAGAACCAGAGCAGGGCCTGGGCCCCCTCCCCACAACCAGCGGCCCTAAGCCGTTGCTCCGCCCGAGTCTCGGTTCCTCAGTGTGAGATGGAGATCATCAAACGGCCTTGGCTGCATCATTACTGGTAAGACCCGGCTGTGGCCTATCAGAATGTAAGTGCCATACGACAGGGTGTCACCCCCAGCACCTGGACAGCGGGATGCAATCAAGGGTCTGCTGGAGGAGGCATCGACTCGTACAAAAACACCTTGGCAACTGCAGAAACCATGCCACGGAAAACCAGGCTTGGGGACCACGGAAACACCAGCTCCCTGGGCCAGGGGTCAACTGCCTGTCCACCCTAAAGCGGCCCAAGTGTCCCCAGCCCTGAGCAGAGCGTGGCGCCCTCCATTTCGAGTCCCTGGAGCACCTGGGTGGGAGGCCGAGGGGTGGGCGGGGAGGTGGGGCAAGCAGGGGAGCCGGCAGCGTCGGAAGGGCTCAGGGGCTCAGCGCCCTGCCTGCGCGTGCTCATCACCCTCACTCGACCACGCCGTGCGCCTCACCCTAGTGGCGGTCAGGGGGCTCTCTGGACCCCCAAATCCTCCACCCAACACCCTCCTCCCCAACACACCCAAGGCTCACTCACCAATCTCGCCTTCATTGTTCAGGTCAAACTCCATGTACTTCTCTGGAAATCACAGGGCAAAAACTGGCATTAGCTTGAAAGTAGCCTCTCTCCTGGCAGGGACCCAGTGATCCACTTGAGGGCAAATAACCGGGTCCTCAGGAGCCCACACCACCCTCCTCACCCACGAGGGGTTCCTGACCCAAGGTCCCCGGCATCATGGCCACAGTCTCTGGAGAAAAAGCTCATCCTGCCTGGAACGCTCTCCCACAGGTGCCGTGGGGGAAAGAGGGCTGGGGCCGCTCTGACCCTCTTAGGAGGGCACCTGCTTCCAGCTAACCCAGCTGCAAAGCCACTAGATCCGATTCCTGGCCCTGGAGATTCGGATTCAGTGGGTGTGGGAAGGGCAGGCAATGGCGTGTTTTCAGAGTGTCCTGGGCGATTCTGGTGGGACCCAGGAGTGGAAACCACTGATGTCAGGAGTCCCTGTGGTTCTGACATTCCGCAACTAAGCAGTCCAGGAAAACCTCCAACAGGGAGGAGGATACGCGGAGCAACGCACTTGGTATCTTCTGACGTGGGCGTACATCAAGTGGACCATGTGGCCTTGGCAGGTCAGCCCTGCGTCAGCAGAGTAGCCAGTGTAAGCAAGCCGAGGTCCCTGGGTGGCCTTGCTGCTCCCGTCCACTCCCACCTGCTCCAGCTCACTGCCTCTCTGCCTGGAATGTTCTCCCAGGTATGCTCAGGGCTCCCCGCCCTCCACCCAGCACCCATCCTCCACGGTCTGTTTCCCACCAAAGCACCTAATATGACCCTTGACCTTTGTATTTCCCTGCTCTCTGTTTACACCACTCCCTCCACTAGAACACATGCTCTCCTTGGGCAGGGCTTGTGTGTTCCGAGAGGTACCCTCAGGCCGGGAACGGGCCTGGCCCAGAGCAAGCGCTCATCTGGAGAGCAAAGAGTGAGCAAGCAACTGGAGGCCCCTCCAGGCGCTGCCTTCCCGGCACAACTTCCTGGGGTTCTGGTCTGGCCCAAGAGACCCAGTCCTACACCCCAAGTAACAGAGTGGACATCAGACCCCCAAGACCCTGTGCCTCCTCCCAGAGCCACCCCTGAGCAGTGGCCACTGGACGCAGAGAGAAGGGAAGAGAGGGCTGTCCTGCAGGCAGCTGGGACAGGGTGGGGACAGGGCTGTCTTTTTTCTATTTCTCTTAATGTAAAATGCATCATAGCATAATGGTTCAGAGCAGGAGCTTTGGAGCCAGACGGACGGGGATAGTCCCAGCTCTGCTCTGGGTAGGCTGGGTGTCCCCTGCCAGTGACCTCCCCAATGCAAGCCTCAGTTTCTCCATCTGTGTAGTACCAGGTGCACCACTGCCCTCCCGCTGGGCTGGGTGACCTGGGAGCACCCTGTGCCCCATGAGAAGGGCTTTATTCAGGTCTGTGCCCAACAAATGCCAGCTGTTATTAACATTGGCCACCCATGTCTTACCCAAGCACAACTAAGCCATAAAGTGGTTTTAGGAGCACCTGGCCTTGCAGCCAGGAGGATGCCCACGCTGCAACCTCTCGGGACGGAGCTGCGACTCCAGGACACTTGCCACGTGTCCTCCAGGGAGCCCAGGGCTCCCGCCCGGGAGCACCCCGGGCAGGAAAGGTGGGTCTGCCTCGCTCCGCATGTGCACGGCTCCTCTCCTTTCGAGGTGCTGGCGGGGACCCAAGCACCAGGGCCCCGAACAGAGGGACCTTTATGCCGCCCCTCTCTGCGCACAGGCTTCCAGGCCCTGTTTTCTTTTCATCTGTGCTGCCGGGACTCAATGGGCAGAAACTCTGCCCCCCTGCCCCTCTGTGGCGACACAAGCGTCCATTCTCCGCGGGGGCTCCTGAGACGCTCGCTGCAGAGGGGGAGAGGCGAGGGCTGCTCACAAAGAGCTGATTGTGTGCAGGGCGCGGAGCGAGCGGGCCCTGGCGGCTGACAGGAGCCAACCTGAGCCCCGCAGGCAGCCGGGGAGAGAGGGGCAGGGCTGGCCAGGCCTGCAGGCCAGGGGTCGGGGGTCTGCAGTGGCAGGGAGGCAGGTGGAGGGGCCTGCCCCCACCTCTCAGGGGCCCATCTCCAAGCTTGCCAAGAAGAGGGGTGTTCGGGATGAAACAGGCCACAGCCAAGCCCTTGGGGCTAAGGAGTTCCACGTGCGATGGGGCGGGGGCCAGTCCAGCCCCCCGGATGCCCACGCAGCCAGCCGGGCTTACCTTTGAAGGCTGCGAGCTTTTCTGGAAGGTTCTCTTCATCACTGTACTTCTGGTCACAGAGAAACTCCTACAGAGGCAAGAGGACAGTGCTGAGCAAAGGGTCAGGGGGCAGAGGTCACCCACACGGGGGCCCATTGCCTGGGTGCCTCCTCTCCTGCCGGGTGGCCAGGCCTGGCCAGACAGGGCTTGTCCTGTGTCTGTCCCGGCTTCCCGTCGCCAGGCAGATCTGCGCGGTCCGCCCTGGGGTAGGAAGCTGAGCAGGCGGGGGAGGGCCCCCGGGGTCGGCTCCAGCAGACTAAGCCCTCCGGCAGGAGCTGAGTCACCAGTGCGGGGACCTGCGCCTCACCCGGGGCCCCGGCGGGGACCCGTGACGCTGTGAGCTCCAAAGACGAGCTACCCAGCTCCGTGGTTCACTTCTCGGGTCTGGGATCCCGAGCCAATTAATGCCTCTCTGCACCTGTGCTGCCCCGTCCAGCAAGCGGGGTGATTACCACAGCTGCTTCTCGAGTTCCTGTGCGAGTCGGACGAGAGCGTGTAAACCACTTTCGGCATAGAGAAAGTCTCAATGAGCAGCGGCCGTCATGTTATTGGTGTCTGCTGTAGCCAGAACATGACTGCACCTTGCTTGGGAGGACACTTACCGTCTCACCTGTTTCCTGACCTATAAAATGGGGGTGTCATCCCTGGCCTGTCTTCCCCTCAGATGCTTGGAGAGACTCAAATGAGTCTTTTCAGAACCCACTGGGGGGTGGGGGGGTGGGAGGCTTCGATCCAGGGTGAAGCACTTACCTACATGATCTCTTTGGATCTCCCAGTAGCCACAAAAGGTAGCTACTATTATTATGCCCATTTTATAGATGAGGAAACTGAGGCTCACAAGCCAGAGCTTCCACTCAGCTCCATGTCACTTACAGCCCACACCCTTGGCCCTGACACTCACGTATGGGCACACTGCAGGTGTTCACCTGGCCTGGTCTCCGGCCTGAGCACAGAAAGCTACAAATGAGTGAATACCTGCTATGCTGGGCACAGTGCCAGGCTCTTATATGCCTCGTGGCTAATCTTCCAGCAGGCCTAGAACCTGTACCCAGATGGGGGCACAGGGCATATTCCCTCCTGCCACTCAGACGCTGCAAATCCGCTCTCTTCTCTAGACCTCACCTTCCTCATTACCGAGCTGCCCGCACAGGGCATTGCTCCCCCATTCGTGCACTCACTGAACATTTTTTGAGGTACACTGCAGTGCACTAGGCTCCAAGGGAGCAGGAGAGATCACGTGAATAAGGTTCCTATCCTGAAATTACTGATAGTCCAGGGTTTAAAATGATGTTCAGTGTAATCCACGTCAGTCATTTGATCTGTTGCTAAATTCCTGCCACGATTTCCCACTAAATGATGACCAGGCCTGTACTGCACTTACATATTTCCTAGGACAGAGAACTCACTACCTTTCCAGGCTGCTGTAAATGCCCAAGAGGCTTAAAGTAGAATAGGGGATGACAGGGACCTAAATGACTATAGCAATCTGGGTTTGGATAACTCAGTCCTCTCTTTACGAGCCGTGAAATAGGCACAGTAAGATGCATCTACACCCCGGCGGGCACAATCCACTGGGAACCCTCAGTGCAGGGCTCGTGTGTCGGCGCCCGTAAGCAACAGGTACGATTATGAGTACGAGGCAGAACGTCGACAGCTCAAGTCCCTCCACGTTACCTGAGCACCCTTTGACCGCAGGAGAAACCCACCGGGCAACGCGGCTCCCCTCGCTGGGCTGGGAGAGGGGTCTGGTTGCCCTCTGGGTTTTGGTAAAATCCTGACTGTGGCAGGCACAGTGTCATCTCGCTAAATCCTCACAGCCACCACTGTCCTGATTTTACAAGTTAGAGCATGAGGACCAGAGAGGCTAAACAACACGTGCACAGGCAGCTGAAGGAGCGCAGGGCTGGTTTGGAACCTGTTTTGGTCAGACTCCGCAGCTGGGCAGAGGCAGCCCCAGGGCTCACGGGGTCTCACTGGCTTGGCCACAGCCCACCGGAGGCCTCATTACCATGCATGGGGCATGGCGCTAGATCCTTCTCCCGCAGGCTGGAGGCGGTTGAATCCGGGGAGGACTTCCTTTCTTCTTGGCTCCCTCCCCTAGCTCCTGGGCACTGCTCTCCCACCCCATTCTCTGACCAACTGTAGGACAATTGACTTTTGTCTGTGACCCTGAGCAAACCAGGCACCTCCCAACCCGTGTCTGTCCAGTGGAGGGACATAGTAGATGAGTGGTTCCCAGACTTTGGGGTCATACAGACAAAAAACGTTTTCAAAGGGGGGTGGGGAAGCGCTAATATACGCTGCCAAGTTTTTATTTTGCCAAGTAAAGACTTTTTAAACAATGACCAATGACTGTTGCCGTGAGTTCAGAAAAGGACATCTCATAAAAGTAGGAAGTTCACAGTCTCTGAATTTTTAAATGGAATCCGCTTAGCCTGGGGCCAACTCAACACATTGCCCCTACGTTCCATCCACTTTGCCACCAACTGGCAAACCCTCGAGGGGAGGCACAGAGCACAGGCAGGGCCCGTGGCTGGGAGCTTTGGGGCAGCAGGAGGGCCCCTCCAGAAACGCTGCCCAGCCCGAGCCCGTCTGTGCGCAGGTACCGAGCAGCCCTAGGGCCCCAGCGCTATGTGGGCTGGCAGATGGGGTTCAGGGGGAAGGACAGTCCCTGGTCTGGAGACAAATCACACGCAGAAGGCCACAGAGCCACCATGAAGAGCAAGGCCAAGAGCACAGCATGAACTGCAGGTGTGGCTGGACCCTGCCCTGGCTGTCCCTGCCCGGAGTGCTCTTCCCCACGCACCTGCGTGGTTCTCTCCCTCACTCCCCCAGCTTCCGCTCCATGCCATCTCCACGCGGTTAGCCAACCCTGCCTGCCCGGGGCAGCCCGCCCCAACTTGCAACCCACCTCCATCTTGCTCTGCTTCTCCTCTCCTTCCAGGGGGTGAGCCACCCCTGACATGCCTCACACTGTCATTGCTGAGAGGGTTACTGTCCGCTGTCTGCTGCCCCTGCTGGAACGCAGGGCCGCGCTGGGGCTTCCTCCCCACACAGAGCCCAGGAGTGCAAGCCACCCAGGGGGTGGTGTCGGGAGGCGGCGGGGAGGAGGCAGGTCCTCAGGACCTAGCAGACGTATTTAGCATCTTGTGCCCTCAGATGCCCAGCACCCAGCAGCGCCCAGCGCACAGCTGGCACTTAGTAAACATCTGCTGAAGGGACGGAGAAGCATGCCGTGTGGCCGAGTCACTTCCTCCACCCTCACCCCTGCAGCGGTCAGGTAGCTTTGCAGAGGTGTGTGCCTGTGTGTGACACAGACTGGAGGGGACTCAGGGACTGGACACAGCTTTCCTTAGAGCCAAAAATGACAAATGCTCAAGCCACAGAGTGACAAGGGCGGGAGAAGCAGCTGATGCGACCATGTGTGGGTGGGCAGCCCTCCTGGACCTGGGCTGAGGGCAGCTGTGCCGACCATGCCTGGGTCCGGCCGCGGCTGCACGGCTGGGCTGCCCGCGCCCCCTCCCAGCTTCGGATTCTTGGTCTCTGCTCATGCGCAGCCGCAGCTTCTTTCCTCCAGGCCACCCCCCCCACTGCCTGCCCAGCCTCAGGGCACAGCCATGCCCAGCGGGCAGGTATCCTGTCCCCCCAGGACCCCTGCAGCTAGAAGCCACCCAGGTGTTCGGAAGAAAAGCCAAAGGAAAAGAGGGCAAGCGGGAGCCAGAATGCCTGAGTTTGCGTTTACTTAGCAGCTGTGTGAAAATGACTTCCTCGGTCTGTGCCTCAGTTTCCTCATCCGTAGGAAGGATTAAAGAGATCTTACCTTGAAGGCCTGTCCTGAGAACTACAGTATGTAAGGAAATACATGTACAATGTTTGACACAGCGTCCGGCACTTGGCAAACATTAAAGAAATGCTGGCTAGTTATTATTACTTGTCCTAACATTTGTACCCATAGAAGCAGCGGTCCCCCGCAGACCCTCATTAGGAAGCATACTCTCCCCACAGCCAGCGTAGGCTGGTTAGGATTTCTCTCTCCCCTCCTGGGTCTCCCCACTGACAGATGGGACAGCTGAGGCCCAGAGAGGTTGCTCAACTTGCTCAAGATTACAAAGTTTTAACAGTTCAAAGTCTACCTCCCTTCACCATCCCCACTCCCTCCCAGCCCCAAACAAGGAAAAGGTGGCCTGGCCACAGGTTTTGGGGCAAAGAAAGTCAATCCTAGGAGTTCTCTTTCTTCTTGGGCAGCCGCAGGTCATTCTGGAGGCTGGGAACCACTCTATAGCCCTCCAGGGGGATGGAGGTTGGGTGATTTATTCTAATCCAACCCACACTCCCAGCCCAACCCACGGTCTGAAACTGCGGGGCGGGGAGCAGGTGTGGGGGTGCTGGGGGGCCTCTGGGCTCTGGAAATGGCTACTGATATGCAGAGGGGTGAGTCTGAGGCCTCAGTGGCCTGATCAGTCCCTGGCAAAGAGCCAGGAATTGCAAGCGGGCAGGAGCAGGGTGGGGTGACAAACAGGAAGCAGCAGCCCACTTGCCAGTCCGGAGGGCCAGAGTGTCCAAGGATGAGGTCCAGGAGGTGGCAGAGCCCTTAAAACATCCAACCAGCCACGGAACCCACACAGACTCCTCAGAGGTCCCAGCTCGCCCTCCTGTTCAATAGCTGGGGAAACCAAGTCGCCAGAAGGGACTACTCTTGCCTCAAGTCACAATGGTTGCAAGCCCCACATAACTAACTCCCTGGGCGCAGGGTGTGCTGGGCACAGGTGTGGGGGAGGCAGCATCAGGCTGCCCAGGTCCCGATCCTAGCTCCAGCACTTACTAGCACTGTGGCCCTGGGCAACTCGCCCTACCACCCTGAGCCTCAGTTTCCTCATCTGTGAAACAGGATCATACGATATGTAGAAGCTTCTCAGTGAGTCTCTGCAAGGCTTAAATGAGCTAACTGCATAGAGACAGCCCGGCTCCCAGCCCGCCTGCTAAGTGTCAGCAATCACTATTACGTGTTGGGGTCACTCAAACTCAAGCCACACCAAGAGACAAGTGTGGCGGGGGGAAGGGCAGAGACGACACCCACGACTCTCTGTGCCCCTCCTTGTGCCATGAGGTCCTCCCAGTGAGCCCTCGGGCCACTCCTCCTCAAGGCCAAGCTTCACTCTGTCCTCAGACTCTTGGCCCACCTGGCAGTGACGGAGCACTGCCATCGCAGCCCCCTCCCCCCCAGCTCCCCACCCCCATCACTTCCAACCTCGGATGCACAACAGAGCCCCTGGGGAGCCCGTCCAAGCGCTCCTGCCCAGGAGGGGCTGTTTCCAAAGTCATCAGAGGTGGGCAGCCCCTGCTGTGTCCCGGCCTCTGGAGCCCTGCCACCTGCCGCCTCCTCCTACCTAACTCTTTCTGGGCTGGTACCTCTAGCACCTGCTCGCGGCCCCGTGCTCCCGGCCCTCCAGGTGGGTCCTTATGTATCAGCTGCAGCAGAATTTTGGGGTGGGCGCATAGCACCATCTTGGAGGCCATGCAAGGGGCTGGTGGCTCCCGCCCTGGGTGAGAGCTCCAGGGGAGGCAGCACCACGCCGGGGACGGCGCCTCTGACGCAGCTCACAGCCCTTAAAGGGCCAGGACCAGGACCAGGACCAGGCCACAAATGGCCGCCTGGGGCCTGGTGCCTAGTGCCCAACACCTGGCGAGTAGCAGGCGCCTGTAACGTGTACCTACAGGGACAGTGGGCTCACATTCCCCGAAGCGAAGCAGCTCGGGGGCCCAATCCGGACACCACGTCCTTGCTAATAGAGGGGGCAGCTGAAGAAAAACACCCCACCGGCTACAGAAATGAAGCAGCCCCTGCAGAAATTCCATCTCCAGCTTCCTGTGCCGTGGCCACACCGAGGTCATAACCAGCCTGACCTGTGAGGGACACTGAATCCTCAGAGGCTCACGTGGCCGCTTATCACCATCTCCCTTATAATATATTTAGGAAGAGCAAGAGAGACGGGTGCCTGGCGATGCCAGCTGGGCACATTCACCCGGGCAGGGACAGGTGGTACTGCCAGGTACACAGGAAAAGAGACACATCTGTGTGGCTGCCCGGGTCAGGTCTCAGAGGTCCTGTCTGCTGGGAGAGGGCAGGGGATATGTACACCCTGGGCAGAGACACCCAGCCTGCCCTGCCCCGCTGTCTTCCGGTACAGCTGGCACACAGGTCTGAAATAACCAGTAGGCACCGAAACGTGCGGGGGAATGGTGAGTGCCCTTCATTCGACCCAGGAGGGCTGGGACGTCGGGACAGTAGCCAGAGACCCTTATCCACATAAGCAGGAGAGGCCTGTGTGTGTCCCAGCGAGGCTGCAGCCGCCTGGTGGACAGGGGCCAGCTGGGCCGTGGGCAGCGTGTGGAGTCAGACAGACCTGGTTTGAATCCTGGCTCTGCCACTTCCTGGCTGGGTGACCTTGGGCAGGTGACTTCACCCAGCCAAGCCTCCTGTTTCCTCATCTCTAAAATGGGAGTCATAATAATCCCTGTCCCCGGGGCTATTGGCAGACGAGCGAGCGCTCTGCCGAGAGGGGTCAGAGAGACAACAGCACAGGCAGGAGCACAGCCACGACTCACGGTGCTGGGTTAAAGATCCCCCCGCTAGCTGGCTCCAGCAGGCTCGTGCTCCTCCGGGCTCCTCCGGCTCGGCCCCGGAGCACAAGCACACGGAGGGGCAACCCCAGCCCCACAGCCTCGCTCTGTCCCTGTGGGAAGCTGGAGAAAACTGCTCCCGTTGCCATATAAGGCCGGGCCTGGCTGGCCTGGGGTCACTTCCCATGTCATCGGGGCGCAGGGAATGCCAGCTATGTGGGGGGAGTAGGAGGCGCTCGCAGTCTGCCCGCTTTAGTAGGGTGGATATGTCCACACTCGCAGGCACCCTCAGAGCAGGCCCCGCTGGGCTCAGAGATTAGAATATAGGTGAGGTTCAAACTGCATTTGCTACACCCAGGCAACCCACTCAGCCCCTCTGAGTCTGGATTTCTGTAAAATGGGAACAGCAAGCGGGGCCTGTTCTCACTCCGAGGTTAGAGTGAGCATCCGGTGGGCCATACCAAGCTCTGCAAATCGGTAACAAAAACTAAAGTGAGACCAAAAAATAGTGCATTTTCATACAGCTCCCCCGCCCCCCTTCCTCTACCAGGACCTCTAGGCCCACCGAGTCTTCTATTTTTACTCTTGAACCCCCCATAATAACAATAACTAAGATAGAGCTACCCGCTGCCCTCTGGAAGCTGGCCTGCACCAGGGGAGGAAAAATGCCCCAAAGGGAACTCGGGTGTTGGCCCAGAGAGGCCCCCAGAGCCGCCAGCCAGGCTGGGCTCTGCCCCAGGCAGCCTCCACTACAGTGCCCAAGCTGCCTGGCACAGCAGGTGGTGACTCCCCACAGTGACTCGCGAAGCCCAGTACTGCAGGGCTTCCTGCTTCCACCGGGCCACTGGGCCGGTTTAGCCCAGCCCCCCAGAATCCGCACTGCAGTGGACCAGTGAAGCTGTACCCCAAAGGAAGGCAGTCGGGCTGCCCACACAGTTCTCCCTAGAACGCACCCCTCAGAGACCCTCCACCGCAGCCATGGCCACAGGCGAGCTGGACTCGGACCCCCACAGTCTGCAAAGAGCTTCCATCCGCTTCTCTCCACTGTCCCGGGCACTGGAGAGGGAGCAGGGATCGCTGGTGCCATTCGAGGCTGGGCAGCCCGTGTGGGCCACGGCATATCTGCCATACCTGCACCTTGAGGCCCCAAACAAATGATAACGATCGATCGGGACAGCAGCCAGCTCTCCCAGGTACTTTATGTAGATTATCTCACTGAAGAATCACAACCACCGCCATCTCTTTCTGGAGAGGAAGGCTCAGTGCCTTGCCCAGGGTCACAGGCCAGTGCCTCATGGTAGCCATCCCGCCCTGCTGTGGTGGGGAAGCAGCTCAGGCTTCCAGTTGCATCCTGCAGCCTCCCTCCTACAGGGCCCCAGACCCTGGGTCCCAGCAGCCCTACAGCAGCCTGGGCTCACGTGGTGGGTCTGGGAACAGCATCCAGCAGGGGAAGGACTCTGGGCTGCCAGCTCTGCCACTGGGTCCTGTGTGGCCTGGGGTCAGTTGCTTGCCCTCTCTGGGCATTGGGATCCCGGGGTGGTGAGACCACAGCTCTTTCTTGCTCACTCTCCCCAGTCCCAGTGCTGTCTGGATCAGTCCAGATAGCCACATTCCTCCCCTTTCCGAGCCAAGCCAGTCCGCTTCCCAAAACAACCCTGTAGCTGCCTCCCACCCTTTAGCCGCCTCCCCAAGGGCAGGGTTGGCACAGAAAGTCCCACACACTGTCAGCTCTTCTGGCTTGTACAACAACGGTCACTTCAACCCCCATCTCCAGCTGTCTCTGGCTCAGGGTCCTGCCAGCTCAGAACCTGCCCAGCCAAGTGGCCCAGGGGGCTGTATGAGGTCAGGGTCCCAGGCTCCTGTCCAGAGAGCAAGAGCAGCCAACACTGAGGCTGGGCTGGTGCTGAGTGACCTAGGAGGGAGCCCAGCAGTGACCCCGGCCCCCTGGGAGCCCCAGCCAGATGTTCAGGCAACCTTTCAGCTGCTGTGTCCAAAACAGCACCAGGAGGCAGGGTGAGGGTGGCAGCAAGGTGGCCGGAGATTACCTGGAGGGAGCCTGAGGTCCCCGAGTTCCCCAGGGGACACCTGAACCCAGTGGTCTGAAAACAGGTGGCTCACTTCTAAGCAGGGCAAGAACACCGAGGAGGGACTCGAGACTGCAAGCTGCTGGCAAGAAGGAACACTACATACAACCACGCCCCAGCCCCTGGACCCACCTCCCGCCGCCTCCACCAGGACGACACAAACAGCATGCTACTTTGGGACTCTGGGCTGGGCCCAGCCCCCGGTTACCAGTGTCCTGGGGGAGCCAGCAGGGGCAATGCCCAGGCTTGTTTCAGTGGCCATGTCTCTGCCACCACTTAGGACGCAACCTGGGGGATGTCACCCTCAGGAAATAATTCTCGTACCACGTGAATGCTTCTGGCTGCCAGGTGCTGGACACTGCAAACCTTCCCTCACGGAGCCCTCGCAGTGACCCTGCTCAGAGAGGAGAGGCCTCGCCAAAGACCACAGAGCTGGCGCCTGAGGGAGGCCAGATCTAAGCCTAGGTCTTGGGGATGCCCAAAGCCACTGGCTGTGCTGCCTTTGAGCTTTGGCCAACCCAGACAGGTCCTGACATCTTTTCTTATCTTCTAGAATCCACATGGTCCGGTCGTTAAGCAAACGTATGGAGCTCCCACTGGGTGCCTGCAGCAGCAGGAAGGATTTCTTCCAAGGAATCCAACAAGACCAGCCAGCAAAGCCTCAGGTCCCTAAGGCAACCTTTCTTACAAGCTGGAGTGCAAAGGAGTTGTGTGTTTGGAGGCGCAGGGAGGCAGCAGACCACAGGGAACCGCCAGCATCTGCCAGAGCCTGTGTTCGGCGGAGGAGAGAGCCTTGGCCTGGGGTCCCTTCCCGCCAAATCCCTGCAGCGGTCCCCAGCGGGCTTGCGGAGAGTCCCGAGCCGGCGGGCATCCAGCTCCCCACCGGCCCCACCTCCCCAGCCTCAGAGTAACAACTTGCAACCCGAGACGCCAGGCCCGGAGCGGGGAGGTGGAGGCGGACCTACCTGGCATGGAGGCCACAGGGCTGGGGGCGGAGGGAGGCAGGGAGAAGGCCGGGGAAGGGGAGAAAGGGGGTGGATGTGGCGGCGGGCACGGCCTCGCGGCCCGAGGAGGCACCCGCTCGGCGCGCGGCGGCCCGGGCGACTCGCGAGCGGCGCTGGCGGCGGGGCTTACCCGGTTGATCTCGGCCAGCCTCCTCTCCTGCCGGGCTTTGAGCAAGCCGAACGCCTTCCCTCCTGGAGGAGACAAAGAGGCGGCCGGGGCAGCGGGGGCCTTCCCGGGCCGCGCACCCCCCCCCCCCCGCCCGGTTCCCGCGCGCTCGGGCCCCGCCGTCCGCCCGGCGCGCACAGGTGGCGCCCGGGGACGCCGGGCGCGGGACGGCGCGGGGACAGCGGCGCCTACCTTGGAACCTGTTGCTGAGCGCGACTGACATGGTGAGCACCGGCTCCCGCCGGCTCGGGACTCGCGGCCGCGGCAAGGGACAGCGGAGAGGGACTGGCGCCCGGTCCGAGCTCGGCTGCCTGTGGCGGCGGGACGGAGGGGCGGGGGCAGGGCGCGCGCGGCCGGACACACCCCTCCCTCGGCTGCCCGCCCCCCTCCCCCTGCCCTCCCCGCCTCCCGCCGCCCGGGCCGGCATCAAAGCGGCTATTATGCGGGACGCGGGGCGCCCGCCTGCCCCTCCGCCCCAGGACGCGGAAAACGCTGCGCACGGGCCGGCCCCAGCCTCCCTCCGCGCTGCTCCCCGACTGGCAAGTCCCTTCCCCAGAAACAATGCGGGCCGGTCTGAGCTCGAACTCCATGCGGCAGTTGTGAGGATCCAGCGCTGTCCGCGCGGTGGACAGTCAGCGCTCGGCTCACCGAGGCTGTCCGATTGCTGGTGCCCTTTGCGCAGCTTGGCGCTGTGACACCCGCGGCACCTCAACCCAATTGGAATGAATTCGTGTCTTGTTAATAAAACCCATTTTGGGGCACTCACTATGCACCATATACTTTGCACTGAGCGCCAGTCATTTCATTCTTAAAACTCTATGAAATAGGACTCAACTCGCGTTCCCATTTGTAGAGGAGAAAAGCCAGGAAGGTGAAGCCTGGGGCGCAAGTTCACCAGGAGGATGCACCGCCCAGGAGTTCCAGGAAGAGCGGAGCTCAGGGTGCAGGAACTGGGACTTGTAACTGGGGTGACCATGAAATCTAGTGTCCAAATCAGGCCAGTCTGAGGATAAAGGGGGCACTCCAACTAGGCTGGGGCCACAGGCTTAGACGGGGATTGTCCTGAGCAAACGGCAGGCTTGGTCACTGGTTACAGCCCTGCTGCACACACTGAGCGTGTGGCTGGGGGCCAGATCCAGAAGTCTCCTTCCCCAAAGCCATCCCCATCTTGACCCCTAGGATTGGGATGCTGAGACCAACTGCTCAACCTTTTTTCTGTGGCTGCCCCTGGAAAGAGAAGTGGCCAGGCTGCCCCCAGCCAGGGGCTGGGCAGAATGGGCTGGGGCTGACATCAGCCAGCACAGCCAGTGCCTGCTCTTCCTAGGCGACTCCTCTCTGCCCAGTCGCTCCTAGGGTTGGGATCAAGCCAAACTCTATGACCTTGGGCCAAGCCCCTTGACCTGGCCAAGCCTCAGTCCCCTACTCTGCACAGTGGAGGAAATAAGAATTTCTCACTAAGCAGGGGCTTTTGTAACTCTGATTGCTTTCTGAGTGTTTTTTAGAAAAAGTTTGGAAGGGAGAAGGTGTAAGGAATTAAAATCATTGGTGATGGGAGACGTTCCATCTGGAAGCCAAAGAGGGGCGCTGACTTAGAACAAGGCTCTGGTAATGCAGTTCTCCGTCCGCCCTCAGACTGCGCTGGCAGTTGGGCTGGTTGGCCCCAGTCAGCCACCTTGCAGGGCAGGGCCGCCCCACCTTCTACTGCCCATCCACTGGGCTGCATCACTGGCCAGATGTTCACCAGCTGCCACATTCCAGCCAGCAGCGGCCCCACCTCTGGGGCCGGAGAGTGGCTCTGCTCACGCACCAGGCATGATCAGCCCGCATGAGTCACAAGATGTCAAGCCTGAGGAATGGAGGGGAAGCCTGTTCTCCACCCTTCGGGGAGGCTGGAACCAGGCTTTGCTGAGCCCTGAGGCTAGCAGGGATAGGGGCTGGATGCCAAGAGCAGGAATCAGAATGGAGGTGTGCCTTATCAGCAGAGAAACTGGGGGGGGGGAGGGGCTGGGGGACATCAGACTCTGTCCCAAAGGTCCTCAAAGACCCCTCATCTTCTCTGTACCACTTACACGAGACACCAGTCACCAAACGCTGCGGAGCAACGGCTCCCCCATCTTCAGCACCTCCCCCGACCCCAGAAATCTACAAGGCACTAGCTTAGCTTAACAACGTTCCCACGTCGACCCTCCCCACCTCGATTTTAAGGTTTTCTGTGGAGGGGCACACCTCTGCTCTGAACACCGTCCCCCATTAGGGTGAGGGGGTCACGGTCATCTCATTACGTGGCCTTGGATCCAGAGAGGCCCCTCATCCCGAGCAGGGACCGGAGGACCCGACCTGAGCTGGGAAGCTGCAGTCGGGACAGAGTTGCCAGCTTGTCTCCCTCAAGCATTAGACCTGGTGACACGTACACACAAGGCTATGGCAGTGGTGGGGGGCAGTGGGGTGTCCTCTTTTATCAAGTGCAAGAAAAACAAGGAACGCCACTCTGTGAAGAGGAAAGATGGAAGCAGACAAAGAGAGAGAAGCAGAGGCAGAGACAAAGAGGAAAGGCAGGAGGAAGAGGGAAGCTGCCCCCACCTCGCCGGCAGCCTCAGGCACCCCCCAGGCTGGCTCCAAGGCCTGGCAGCCTTTCCCACTCCAGCTTCCAAATGACCCTCCCAACCGATTCTCTTTTTCTGCTTAAACCCACTTGGGAAGGGTTTGGACCTTGGGGCCATAATCCCACCCCATTCAACTTGGTTCCCAGAATGACCCATGCTGGCCAGGCCCCACCCTGCAAGTCCTGGATGTTGCCCACCCTCTTGCCTGGAATCTTTCCTCCTGTCTCCCCACCCTTCGAGGCCAAGCTCAACACCCTCCTCTTCCTCCTCAAGGGTGTCCCTCCCTGCTCCTTGTGCTCCGAGTTTCTGTCTCCAGCCTGGGCCAGAGGTCAGCTAAGGGACTCTCTGCACCCCACCCCCAGGCTCGCCAGCCCCCAGACTGCCTGGTAAGTGCCCCAGAGCACAGAGCAGAGGGTGGGCACCTGTGCTCACAGAACCCCAGCAAAGCCCCCGGTGGGAAGGCACTGGCAAAGCCATGAGCTCTGCTTCGGCCACCTACGGCTGCCGCGTGTGGAGGGGGGTGTGCCCTGCTGCCCACTCGCAGGGGGGATGGAAGGCACACCACCCAGCTCAGAAGAAGGGTCCTTTATTCCCACATTACACAGAGCTGGTCCGCACTGCCCCCCTTCCTGTCCGGGGAGCCACGGGAGGGGCCCGTCCTCCCAGTGCCAAGGCCCTGCCATGTGCTGGAGGCGGCCCAGGAAAGGGGAGGAGTGCCAGGAGGAAATGCCAGGGAGTCCTGGGCAGAGGCCACGGGAGGGCCTGGCCACAGGGGGGTTCCCCAGGCAGGACAGACAGGAATGGCAGCCATGCACCCACACTCCTGTGGCCTCCCTCATGGCAGGTGGGGCCACAGGGCCGGTTAGAGAAGTGTCAATCAAAGGCCATTGGGTTGCTGGAGACATAAAGGAGTGCTCTCAGTGGCCTGTCTGAGTCCCCATGACCCAGGCCTCCTCCAGCCCTTGAGGGTCTGGCTCTTTGGACAGATCACAGGCTAAAGTGGGGTGGGGCCGGGGGCAGGTGATTCCTCCAGTGTGTCTGGTGCAGTCCCAGGGTGCTGAGAGGGAAACAGCTGGTAGAGCCGGTGGCACCTTGCCAGGTGGGCCTTGCTCCAAGCCCCATCAATGCCTCAGGGGGCCGTGGGCCCAGATTCCACCGCTGAGAACCCTCCCAGGATCTTGGCCTGCTGATTCCCTGGCTGCACAGAGCTGCTGGGTGTAGCCCGGTGCCCCTGCCGGGTGACAGGTAGGCAGTGGTGTGGTGGCACAGAGGACAGCTCTGGGACCCGGCACTCTGGCTCCTGCTGAACCCACTCTCGATTTCTGCAGATCTGCTGAGATCCCTCTGCTGTCTGGGGCAAGAGTGGGTATGTTGGCCCTGCCGGGTATCTGACAACTTGCCCAGCCCCTGCAGGGTGCCTGGCACACAGCTGGCTCTCGACAACACCTGTGGACTCACTCTAACATGTGTGCATGCCTGGATGGACTTGAACGTGTGCGTGCATTACACACAGACGTGGACCCACGTGTGTGCATGTGCACACATGCGCTGACACGGTGTGTATGTTTATGCCTGTGCAGGGGTGGCAGTGTACACCGATGCCCGAGTGCACGGGGTGTGCGCACACACTCCTGCTGGCAGGGAGGAGGGTGCAGGCAGACTCAGCAGGGAGCACGACTATTCACACGGACAGTCCACAGCAGCCGGCTCTGGAGTGTGCGTAAGTGGGCACATCTGTGTGGGGTGTGTGTGTGCATGCCCTGGGCCACGAAAACAGCAGGTGGGGGAGTGTGCACCGGGGGTCTGGGCAGCCCTCACTGCCAGCTGGCACAGTGCTCGGGCAGGCTGTGCAGAATGGCCTCCAAGTTCTGCTTGTCGGCGCGGATCTGGGCGAGGTCACTCTCGAAGCCCTGGATCTGCAGCTCCTGCTGCTCAGACTCCTGCTCCAGCAGCCTCAGTTTCCCCTGCAGGGCCCCTGGCGAGCCCAGCTGTAGCCTCAGGCGCTCTAGTGCCTGCTGAGTCTCGTTCAGGGTCCGGGCTGGGGCTCCACGGGTGTCCAGTGACGCTGTAGAGGAACACAGACAGCCTCAGCATGAGCCGGCTGCCCTGCAGGCCCCAGGAACCCGTTCATCCCCGTCCCCTGAGACTGTCCCCAGCTCAGATCTGCCAGGATTCTGGCTGTCCACCATCTACCAGGGAAAGACAGGGACCAAGACAGCTGTGTGGTGAGGTGGGCAAGGGCCCAGGCACCCCAAAGTGCTCATGTGCAGACCCTGAAACTTTCCCCTAGATGGCACTGGACAACTGTTAATTTTTGTTGATGGTGTTACTATTATTGCCAAAAAATGAAGGCCTCAGGTGGGTCCTCTCTGAACCTCAGTTTCTTCACCTACAAAGCAGTGTGTGTGGGAGAGGTCCCCATGATTTCTGTTGGCTTGATCATGCTGCCATCAATTCACCAAGAGCACACGTTTATTGATGCTATCTGTGTGCCAGAGTGTGACTGTCACTGGGGTAAACACAGGGTCTCTGGCTTCAGAGCAAGGCTGGAGGCAGCTGGAGCAGAGACCTGGCCTAGAAGGCGGGCAGCAGGGTCCTGGCCCCGGCCCCTGCATGCATTAGCTCTACTCCCGGGGTTAAGGACTTCTCTGCACCTCCCCAAGCCCCAGACAAGGGGGTGGGGCCAGGTGCTCAGGTTAGAACTTGGTGGTGATGGTGGAATGGGATTCAGGGGCTGCTTTCCCCACCTGGCCCTTGTCACCTTGTCCCTAAGTGTGACATTCGACAGAAAGACAGAGCCCAGCCAGGTGGGAGAGTGATAGGCATGGGGAAGGAAGTCCCAGTGGCTTCTAATCCCACAGGATCCCGCTGGGCCCCAGGGCTCCCAGAGGCCCTGAGTTTCCTGCGCAGGGGAGGCTGTGCCGGAGGCAAGGAGCTGCAGGCGCCCAGCGAGCGGGGAGCTGGGGCCCCAGCAAAGACCTCAAGAGGCCCCACCGCCCACAGTAAAGTCCAAGCAGCCGGCCTTCGAGGAGATTCAGAATTGGGTGACAGGCACCACTCTACCTGCTCAGGCTGTTTGGGGGCTCCCAGGGGCAGGGTCCCGGTCAAACACAGTGTGGCACAGAATTTGTCAAGTGGATGACTGACAATGACAATGGCCACAGTGGTTTACACTCATAGAGCGCTTGCCCTGTGCTGGCCATCCAGTATAGATGAGTGGCTACAAGCACGCATCAAGTCAGACCCATGCGTTTTTTTCCCACGGACTGGCCGTGCGGCTCTGAGCACATTATCTATACTCTCTGCCTCAGTTTCCTCATCTGCAAAATGGCAAAAGAGTAACTGTCCTTGCGTCCAAAGGTCAGTGTAAGAACTCTGCTAGGGCACATGTGTGAATAGGTCAGCACAGGCCTGGGGTCCAGGAAAAATGTAGAACGTGGTGATTCCTCCTCTTCTTACTAATAACGGTAACTGAAAAACGTATGTGGATGGACGCTGAAGACATCACACCAAGTGCAATAAGTTAGCCAAAAAAGGGCAAATACCATGTGATTCTACTTGTAGAGGTTCCTAGTGTCAAATTCATACACGACAGGGGAATGGTGGTTGGCGGGGGCTCAGGGAGGGGTTGGGGGGTGAGCACTGAATGGGGACAGAGTTTCAGTTTGGGAAGATGACAAAGTTCCGGAGATGGGTGGTGGGGACAGCTGCATAATATAATTAATGTCACGGAACTGTACACTTAAAAATGGTTAAGATGAAAAATTTTGTTATGTGTATTTTACCATGATTTTTAAAAATGCAGGCTGTTCAGCCAGGTGTGGTGGCACACGCCTATAATCCCAGTACTTTGGGAGGCTGAGGCAGGAGGATCGCTTGGGGCCAGGCGTTCAAAACTAGCCTCTTAGGGAGACCCCCATCTCTACAAAAAAACAGAAAAATTAGCCAGGCATGGTGGCGGGTGCCTGTGATCCCAGTACTCTGGGAGGCGGAGGTGGGAGGATTGGTTGAGCCCAGGAGTTTGAGACCAATGTGAGCAAGAGCAAGAACCTGTCTCTACTAAAAATAGAAAACCTAGTCGGGTGTGATGGTGCATGCCTGTAGTCCCAGCTACTGGAGAGGCTGAGGCAGGAGGATTGATTCAGCCTAGGAGTTTGAGGCTGCAGGGAGCTATGATGATGCCACTGCACTTGACGTGCTATTCATTTCAGCCCAACTGCTCTGACTGCTGTGTCCCTCCAGCCTTGGAGACCTTGGTGTGTGCTGTCCTCTTCATCCAAATGAAGGGCCTTCTTGCTGGGGCCCATCTAGAATCTGCCTACTTCCTGAGACTCACTAGTTACTGCCCCCCACCACACAGCATGCACTGTGGTAAGCACTTTCTAAATGGCCCCATGGTTACTCCCATTTAACAGATGGGCAAACTGAGGCTCAGAGAGGTGAAGTGACAGGCCCAAGGTCTCACAGCCAAGGGAGGGATGGAGCCCGACTTGAATCCTGGTCTGTCTGATTCCAAACCAGCAGCGGATGCTCGAAGCCACGCTTGCTTCTGTGATATTCTCTCTTCTCTTGAACCCTCAGTCACTGAGGGCTCAGCTGGTCACCTGGTGCCCAGGTGTCCCTGCCTGTGGGGAGTTTTCTGTGCCTCCCTCCCTCCCCAGACTGGAGGCCGCAGAGAGTCATTCACCAGGAATTCAGTCCACGTGGCCTGAGGCGGTTACCAACGCTTGTGAGGGACCCAAGGATGGGAACGGGGAAGCCGTGAAGAGGAGCACGAGGAGGAAGGACCTTGAGGGAAGGTCCTGGAGGTGCCCCAGGGACCCAGGGCTCCAGGGCCCAGCCTCGGGGTGTCCTTACCCAGCCTGGCAAGCAGCTCTGACAAGGCCTCTATGTCCTTCTCCAGGGAGACGCGCGATTCCCGGATCTGCCGCTCCAGCTCGCTCAGCCCGGCACCCACCTTCCAGAGGGAGGGAGGGACAGCTTGAGTGACGCCCCACCCCCCAGCTGTCAGGGCGGGAGGAAAGGAAGGGCCCTAGCCCACGTACCTGCTCAGCCTCCTCCTGCTCCTGCCCGTGCACCGTGGAGGCCAGCACCTGCCGGGAGGCCTGTTGGAGCGTGGCCTGTGTCCGGGAGGCCTGTCGCAGCGTGGCCTGCGTCTGGCTGGCGAGCCGGCTGGCACGGCGCTGCCCCTGCTTCCCCTCCCTCAGCAAGGCCTTGGCAAGCTATTGGGGGGGAGGGGAGAAGAGGTGATCGCGTGCCCAGTGCAGGGAGGTGCGAGGGCAGTGCAGGCTGCTGGGTGCAACCCACTCCTCCCCAGAGGAGAAACTCCAACTATTCTACAGATGGGGACTCGGGCACAGGGAGGAGGAGCTGGGCAAAGTCCAGGTGGCAAGACAAGAAGTCAAGCCTGGGGCCCACTGCAAATCCATAGGCAGCGCACTTGGGGTTTGAGCAGCAAAGCAGCAATAGAGCTGGGAGGCGCACGTCGAGCAGGACGTGGCCAGACCGGGCAAGCACCCTTCAGGAGCCTTGCTGTCCTCACCTGTGCAATGGAGACAGCAAGGACACCTATTTCGTGAGGGGCCAACAAGGCCACCGTGTGACGCTCTGAGCTAAGAGCCTGGCCCCTGCGCAGTGAGGGAGTGTGGAGTAGCCAGACCCTGGGCAGGGCCCACGGGGACCGCTCTCATATGGCAGTCCTTCCGCAGGCCTGGAAGGTGGGGGGTCGTCATGGCCACGGCCCTGACCTTGGCATTGCCCTTGGCCAACAGCTCTGCTTCTCTGCCCTTCTTCTTGGCGCTGGAGGAGAGAGAAGCCGCGTTGCCCAGCATCCTCTCCGCCTGCTTGGTCTTCTTCTTCGCGTCCGCAAGGAGCCTGCCCCTGACGACGCCCGCCTTCCCCTGCAGCACCGCCTGGTCCTCGGGCCGAGGGAACTGCAACTTCAGTCCTGCAAACCCGCGAGGCTATGTCAGGAGAACCGGGCTCACGCCTCCAGGGCCTGCCAGGAGGTCACTGGCAGGTGCCTGACCAGTCCGGACCCTTGATGACATGAGTGGAGCTCGAGATGCATGAGGCCTGTGTACGGCCTTCTCGGCCCCAGCCAGGACATGCTGCTCGGTGAACTTAATTATGGTCTATTAGTAACATCTACCAAAGGCATGAAGTCACACAGTGGTCAATGCCTGGGCCGGCGGCGGGGGTGGGGGCCATAGCAGAGTCCATGGCTTTTTATGCACCACCCATTTCTAACAGGGCTTTGTGGAAGGGTACAGTGACAGACAAATCAACGATTGGATCATTGCCATAGAAAACCAAGAGCCATCTGTAATTAGTGGGATAAGAGAGGAAGGGGGAGGGGTGAGAAGTACCAGAAAATTAGGATTATGACATTATAGAAACCAAATGTGCTATTACCTCTGAGCTCCCAAGCAGCCAACACAAAAAGGTAAGTGTTACAATTTTCATAGATTTTATTATCTAAGAAGAAGCAGTTTCTCTCTCGGTAAAAAGAGACTTTTTCCTTTCCTTTCTGATAAAATTCTAAGGGAAATTTATCATAAAGAGTACTGATTATATAGATAAAGTTGATTTTTTAAAAAGCGTCAAGCCTGGTCGGGTGTGGTGGCTCACGCCTGTAATCCTAGCACTCTGGGAGGCCAAGGCAGGAGGATGGCTTGAGGGCAGGAGTTCAAGACCAGCCTGACCACGAGTGAGACCCCGTCTCTATTAAAAATAATGGAAAAAATTAGCTGCCCAACTAAAAATAGAAACAAACAAACAAAAAAATTAGCTGGGCATGGTGGCTTATGCCTATTGTCCCAGCTGAGGCAGGAGGATTGCTTGAGCCCAGGAGTTTGAGGTTGCTGTGAGCTAGGCTGATAGCATGGCACTCTAGGCTGGGTGACACAGTGAGACGCCATCTCAAAAAAAAAAAAAAAAAAAAAAGAAAAAAAAGCATCAAGCCTTCTAATCTTTGGAGGCATAATATTACATAATCATTCCATCCAGAAATTAGATATACTTTGCTTCTTGTACACAAAATTGCTGTTTCTGAAAGTGCATTCTATGGAGGCCTCATTCTATAGGATGTTAATAAACATAAGGGGGAAATGTCAATTAAGTTTAAGTAAAGTGAACCAGGTTTCTTTATTACAGGACTTCTCAGAGCCTTTAATATTCTAAAGGGTTCTCTATAACAACAGTTCCCAACCTTTTTGGCACCAGGGGCCAGCTTTGTAGGGAGTAGCTGTAAATACAGAAAGCTTTGCTTTCACTCACCCTGCCACTCAACTCCTGCTGTGCTCCCTCCCCACCCCAGTCCTAGTTTCAAGGAAGACAATTTTTCCTCTAAGGGGCGGTGGGGGGAGGCCAGTGGAGCTCTGCAGTCCACCCCCACACCCGGGGGTTGGGGACCACAGCTCTATAAGGCCTCAAGACAGTGCTACAGTATGAGATATTCCCTAAACTTATTTGAGCACAAACCCTTTCTTGATTTTATAGAACATATTATGGTCTAGGAGACCCCCAGCCCCTGGGGAAGGTTGCTCCAAATTTCATTCCGTGAATGTCCCTTCCATCCTGAACACCAGCTGAGCACAGGCCAACCGGTGGTAAGAGGGGGTGTCTCTCAGATGGGGTTGGGGTGGGGACGGGAGGTCCGCGGGGAGCCCTCGTGTGGACTGTGGAGCAGTGCCGGGGGCAGGTTTCCGTCCAGTGCACGCAACAGCCTCCTCATTCCCAGAACCACCCAACAGTGAGGCGGTACCTTGCAGGGTAGTGAGCACCCCGCTGATGGAGACAGGCAAGCCGAGGGTGGATGAGCCCCCTCCGTGGCAGGGGATTGGCAGCAGACTTTGAGACCCCTCATAATTCCAGCGTTCTAAGATCCTAATATTCCCCCATTATATGCCACTGAATGTACGTTTTCCTAAATGTGACTCCAGATACATAAGCACACGCGGCCACAC
The DNA here is from genome assembly GCF_040939455.1 of Microcebus murinus. NCBI lineage: Eukaryota > Metazoa > Chordata > Mammalia > Primates > Cheirogaleidae > Microcebus > Microcebus murinus. Next base: position 89,205,465 of record NC_134115.1, on the reverse strand, counting down.
CTGTCCCGTAGGAAGCCCCCTAACCAGTGGGTGACCAGGACTGCAGGCCACTGACAACCTACAGAACAGGAGGCATTGACTAGTTGCCCCCAACCCCAGCTCAGAGAGGCCGGGCCCCTGGCTGGAGCTACAGCCCTGTAGGCCGAGGGCAGGGTGGGAGGGACCCAAGGAGCCAGGATGACAGCCAGGGCCTGGCTGCTGGGCTCAGACCCCAGGAGACCCCAGGAGCAAAGAGGATATGGCAGAAGCTGGTGACGTAGGAGGTCACTGAGGTGGAGAATCATCATACTTGCTGGTTTCTAGTCTCCACTCAGCTCTAGCCCAGGGATGGATAGCAATTCCTTTCCTCAGTCTACTCATCTGTAAAATGGGGGGACTTGGCCTCATCCTCCTAAAGCTCAAAAGACACCTGGACTGGCACCAATCTATTACCCCCTTCTAAGGAGAAATTCTGCCCCCTCCCTGTAGCTCCAACTCCGCACTGGAGCAGCACCACCGTGTTTGTACTGGGTAACTGGACCCCCGGGAAGGATGAACTAGACCGAGGTGGACAGCCAACGACATCAGAGCCTCCTCCCATCTGGTCCAAGGGGCTCTGCACATGGTCTGATGACACCGGGGGTTGGACGGGATGGCCACGTGGGCAGGCACCTGGTGAGGGGTGTGTCAGATGGGGAGACAGCAGCCACAGGAGAGGCCCCGAGAGGCGCAGGGAACTGTCTGCCTGGCTTAAGCCCACAAGACTGGACTTCGGTCCTCCGAGACCAAGCCTGCCCTGGCTGAGGCGAGAGTTGAGTGGCTGTCGGGGGCATCTGTGCATCATAGAGAGCCTAGAGCTCAGCCAGACGCATGTACCTTCCAGGTCAGCCAGCAGGGTCCTGGCTCCCGTGACGGTCACTGTGGCAGCCTGGACAGACGAGGAAGCCTGGGCCAGGGCGGCTCTGGCCTCCTGGTTCAGCTGGAGAGAGAAGAAGAGGGGTTAGGTCACTGGCCCTGCAGGTGCACCACCTGGAGGTGGGCTGGGCCCAAAACATCACCCAGACTCTGGGACTGAACCACACTGTCTGCTAGGAACACCCGGTCTGTCATCCAAACGTTGGGCCTGACTCTCTCTCCCAAGAAGACACCTGTCCCACAAAAGCACAGGGGAAAACTGGAACTCAAGAACTGAAGGGAAGATGAGCAACTGAACGTTTCTTTTCAGGACGGCGCTTGTGTCTCCACTGGCGGGCGTGACACAGTGAGCCTGTTCGTTATGGGACTTTTTCTCCCCCACTGCCGCCAAACAAGACTAGCCACTTAAAGAATCCGGGCTTGATGCGTGGATGGATAAACAAAATGTGGTTCATCCGTACCCTGGAACATGACTGAACCCTAAAAAGGAGTGAAGTATTGATCCAGGCTACAATGTGGATGAAGCTTAGAAACCTGCTAAGCGACAGAAGCCGACACGAAGGCCACGCACTGTGTGAATCCATTCATGCGAAAGCTCTAGACCAGCTCTAGACCAGGTACCTCCACGGAGACAGGAAGCTGACCAGTGGATGCCAAGGGCTGGAGAGAGGGGGACGGGGGTGTGTGTGACTGCTTAATGGGCACAGGGTATCTCTTCTGAGTGATAAGAATGTTCTGGAACTAGACAGAGATGGAGGTTATATAATATTGTGAATGCACCAAATGCTACTGGATTGTACGCTTTAAAAAGGTTAATTCGTGTTATCTGAATTTTACTGCAATAAAACAAATAAATAAGTAAATATGGATAGACAGATAACATGTGTCCAAAGAGTCACCGACGCCACCTCGCCAAGCGACTCTGCGCGCTTGGCGGTGTGGGAGGGAGGAGGCAGGGGTGCTGTGGGGGCGGTGCTGGCACACTCGGGGGTCTGACTCTGCTACTGCTCTCAGAGGGGTGCTGGGGGGGGTCCCCTCTCTTCCTGGCATCCTCACCCTGGATCAGGCCAGGGGACCAGGTCAGAGGGCACCACCCCAGGCCCCCCCCCATACCAAAGCTCCCCAAGAATGTGCCAGGCGCTGGGCCCAGCCCTTCAGATAGCTTAGAAAGCCCTTCTCCTGTCTGCGAGGGTGGGGGCATTTGCATAAGGTGTCGCTACTTCACTGTATCACGTTGTGTTGTTTTCCTGACTGTGACACTTGTACTGGGGTCTGGCGAAGTGTGAACCTCAGGGATCTGAGTGAAGGGTGTGTGCGGATTCTCTGCACTCTCTTTGCAGCCTTCTTACAAGTCTAAAATTATTTCCAAATGAAAAGTTAAAGAAAATGTTTAAAGAAGTCTTTTGTAGTTTCACAGGTTGGAAACCGCTGGACTAAGCTAAATTCGCCCCGTGACTGTTGACCCCTCTGGTCACTGATGCTGCCTCCTCCGCGAGACTGAGAAGGCCACGTGGCCCGGCCCAGCGCCGTGGTCCCAGGGGCTGCTCAAAGCAGGTGCTTGGCGAATGAAGGAAGGAAGGAAAGAAAAGAACCACCCCAGTTCTGATTGATCCTGAGTAGGGGTGGTGGGTGCGGCTCTGGGGGCTGCTGGAACTGTCGTCTGTCCGTCTGTCTGTCCATCCCATCTCTTCTTCTCACACTGTTACTCTTCTCAGGAAACCAGGATTCCGTCCCTCAGCCCTGGCTGCCTCTGAGTTCTCTGGGGTTGGGGCAGGTGCCAGACAGATGGGAAGCGCCACTTCCTGTCTTTGCCCTTCCCTCTCCCCCCCCCCCCCAGCCCCAGTCCCAGGTCCCTGCAGGGCAGCCCCCTGCTCCCAGCGTCCCGCTGACCTGTACAAGGGGCTCCACCTTCTGCAGCACCTCCTGGGCTGTGTCCTGGAGGGCTCGGGTGGCCTCAGTGGCCACGCGCTCCCTGGATGCAGCTGTCTTCTCCAAAGCCCTCGCCTTCCGGCCCAAGTCCTCGGCCTCCTGAGACTGTGGGGAGATGGTGGCTCAGGCAGTGCCTGCCCCGCCGGAAGGGCAGGGGGCAGTTCCCCTACTTGGGACACATGCCCTGCTGTGCTGAGGCCGAACCCCAGCCTCAAAGCCCAGTAGGCCCCAGGTACAGCGGAAGCCCCAGGGGCAGGGATGGCAGGGGTGGGGCTTCAGTTGATCCGGGCAGGCGGAGAGGCCAGGGAGAGGCCAGGTGAGAGAAGCCAGGCTGGGGCACCTTCTTCTAGAGACTCAATTTCCAGCCCCACCTATTTCTAGCCGTGATTCACAGTCCCTGGCTACAAAGTGAGACTCCTTCCCCAGGGCCACAGCCCTGTAGCTGAAACCTTGGGGGGCGGGATGTGCTTCCCGATGCAGGATTTTCCAGACTTTAGAGAAGCAGAGTGTAGGGTGACGGGCACAGAGGGGCCAACTGGCCACCTTGGGCTTTACTCACAAATCCCCTCCCAGCCCCACAGAAGCAGCCCTAAGGGGCGAGCTCCGTGTGACAGATCAAGTAACTGAGGCTCAGGGAGGGAAAGTCCTTGGTGAAGGTCACAGAGCCGGTGTCATTGCTAACCTAACTGAAGTGGAGAAGAGGCTCCAACCTCAATTATCATCATCAACAAAGATGGGTGGAGCTGACTCTGCCAGGCCCTCTAGTGGATTCTCTCATTTTTCATCCACTGCTGTATAGTTAAAAATATGCCCTGTCACCTGCCTCTACCTGGCCCCACTGGTCTTTCCAGCTGCTAGATCCCCCGCCCCGCCCTAGGCAGAGCTCCGAGGATGACCCAGCTGACCGGTGCTCCGGGGGCAGCCGGCGCGGCCAGGCGCGGGGCAGCAGCTGCGCGGACTTGCTGCACGGCGGCCAGCGCCCTCTCAGCTTCGGGCAGCCCCTCTGCGACAGCCGTGCCCAGTGCCTTCTGGGCCACTTGGACCTCCTGGTACCTGGGAGGAAACAGAGGCCAGGATGGCCCACGGGGCCGGTGCAGGGCTGCCCTCCCCGCCGCTGTCTGGGGTCCTGAATGGAGCCCGGATGTGCAAAGGCTTCTCCCAGCATCCCGGCAGCGGTGCCCTCTGCAGGGTTGGCACCCAGCAGCTGGCCTGGGACAGTGGCCGCTACTCTGCGGCTTTCAGATGAGCCACATCCTTGTTTGTTTGTTCATTTGGTTCAGTGACATTTTTCTGCAAGAGCTGTGCTGTGTTTCCACTCGAGAATCGCACAGTCTGCAGACGTTTCTTTCCTCCGGATGAATCGTAAACGGGAAACTGCCTGGTGGTGTGGGAAGCCTGGTGGCCCTGGTCTTGACTTGACCCTGCCCTTGCTGGTGACCTTGGGCGACCCACCGCAAAGAACGGCAGGACTCAGGGGAGTCGGTTTTGGGATCAGCAGCCTCTGGCCAGGCCCTGACGGCTCCAGGAGGCCAACCCCCAGCTCCTACCCACACCTGGGAGGTCTCACCTGTCCTCCAGTTCCCGCTGAGTCTCCAGGGCCACCGCACCCTCCACCAGACTCCGGAGAAGCGCGTAGCTAGCGTTGGAGGCGAGCAGGGCCCTGCGGGCGGCGGCTTCGATCTTGGCGGCGCTGCCTCTGTGGCTGTAGGAAAATGCCCGTCGGACCACGGCCAGCGGCTCACACAGAGGAGCTCACACCCTGCCACACGGCCCCTCGCCTCCCCTGAGTCCGGCCACAAGGACAGGGACTCCTCTTCCGCCTGTCTGCCTGACACAGCGAGGACTGCTCACGGAAGGGCACCGCACACCCCTCCTGGTACAGTTCACGCCCGTCGTCCTGGCATGGGATTAACAGGCCCTTCATCACACATTAAAGCACCTCACTTTGGACAATAAATTATAGTCACCCTGATATAAACAGCATCAAAGAGGGTGGGGGGACAGCCTGGGCCTTATCACTTCCAAGCTGTGTGTCCTTAAGGCACTTCTTTGAATCTGTTTCCTTGTCTGTAAAGCGGGTCTGAGGTCCCTGGAGTATAGCTAAAGGGGGAGATTGCCACAGATCTTGTGTTTTTAGGACTTAAGCTTCTTCCTCTTCTTCTTCTTTTTTTCTTTTTTTTGTTGAGACAGAGTCTCACTCTGTCGCCCAGGCTAGAGTGAGTGCCGTGGCGCCAGCCTAGCTCACAGCAACCTCAATCTCCTGGGCTCAAGCAATCCTCCTGCCTCAGCCTCCCGAGTAGCTGGGACTACAGGCATGCGCCACCATGCCTGGCTAATTTTTTGTATATATATTTTTAGTTGGCCAATTAATTTCTTTCTATTTATAGTAGAGACGGGGTCTCACTCTTGCTCAGGCTGGTTTCACTCCTGACCTTGAGCGATCTGCCCACCTCGGCCTCCCAGAGTGCTAGGATCACAGGTGTGGGCCACCGTGCCCGGCCTGGACTTAAGCTACTTCTTAAAGGCAGTGGATGCAACAGCCCAAGTGTCCATTAACGGGTGACTGGACAAAGTGTGGCATGTCCCTCCCTCTGGTGGAGGACTAACCGCCACAGATGGGAGCCAGGTGCTGACAAAGCTGCAGCATGGACGAGCCTTGACAACACTGTGCCGAGGGACAGAGCCAGACGTAAAGGACACATAGCGCATGATTCTGTTCACAGAATAGCCAAATCTAGAGAGACGGAAAGTGACCAGTGGTTGCCGGGGGCGGGGATGGGAGGAGAAATGGGCAGTGATGGCAAATGCGTCTGGGCTTGTTCCCAGGGTGATGAAATATTCTAAAATTAGTGGTGGTGCTGGTTGTACAATGCTGTGAATATAGTGAAACCACTGAATTGTACAGTGTGTGAACTGTATCTCAATAACGCTGTTATTAAAATACAGGCCGGGCGAGGTGGCTCACACCTGTAATCCTAACACTCTGGGAGGCCAAGGTGGGCAGATTGCTCGAGGTCAGGAGTTTGAAACCAGCCTGAGCAAGAGTGTGACCCCATCTCTACTATAAATAGAAAGAAATTAATTGGTCAACTAATATATATATATATATATATATATATATATATATATAGAAAAAATTAGCCGGGCATGGTGGCACATGCCTGTAGTCCCAGCTACTTGGGAGGCTGAGGCAGGAGGATTGCTTGAGTCCAGGAGTGTGAGGTTGCTGTAAGCTAGGCTGACGCCACGGTACTCACTCTAGCCTGGACAACAAAGTGAGACTCTGTCTCAAAAAAGTAAAAATAAAAAACAAATAAATAAAAAACAAGCCAGTAAACAATCTCAGATGCCTTTGGTCCAAGCTTTATCCCCAGCACCCCTGGGCTCACACTCCCCTTCCATCCATGCCCCTCCTCCTCATCTTCTCATGGTGGTGACACCTGTCGCCCCCTGCCCCTGCCCCCGCCAGGCAGCTCTCACGTCATCTGATCCTGTGGGGCTGACCCTGACCCTGGAGCCCCCAGCGCCTCAGGGCTCACCTCCTGGCAAGGGCTCGGGCCTCCACGGCCAGATGGCTCCAGGGGTTGGGCTGGCCGGGCCCTTCCTGGGGAATCACCTTTAGAGCAAAGAGGAAAAGAGAAACTGAATGGCCCAGGCCTGAAGGTCAAGGTCCACGTCTCGCTAAATTACTGGGCAGAACTGAACGGCGCCAGACAGAGCCACAGAGTCAGCCTCCAAGGAGCAGAACCCCAGGCTGCAGAAACACCAAATGTGACGCCGCCCGCCACTGCCTACTTGCCACGTGCCTGCTCTTTGCAAATTTTATCTCACTGAATCCGCACAGGAGGCACAGGGTGGGCCCCCATTTTGCAGATGCAACTGAGCCCCCCAAAGTGGGGAGGCCCGCCCGTCACCAGGGCAATGGCAGGGCTGGGGCAGGGATCAGTGCCCAGGCTCAGCAGGAGGGGGTGCCCTGGGGTACCAGAGTCTTGAGAACGGTGGCCGCGTGCAGAATCTCCTCTTCTGAGGACGCCAGTGCTGCCTCCAGGTCTGCCAGCTGGACGCAGGTCTTCTGGGCTCTGGCCTGGGCACAGCGGGCTCCCTTGCTCAGCACCCGCAGCTGCTCCAGGGCGCCCTTCACAGCACCCTCGAGGCCCGTCATCTGCTCCAGGAAGGCTTCCCGGGCCCCTGCAGGAAGTCCACAGCCCTCGATTCACAGAGCCAGGGAGATGTCACACTAAAGCCCCCAACTCCAGGGACCCCACTCTGGGCCCTCCACTCTCCCCAGGAAGCTGAACTCCATCACCAGCCCTGTTGTGCACCAGCGGTTAGTTGCAAAAGAAATGTCTCCCATTTTACAGATGCAAAAGGCTGAGGCCCAGAGGAGGCAAATCATGACTCAAGGTGCCATGCACAGTAAGTCAGCCACACACGGGGGACCAGGAGGGACCCAGGCCTTCCAGAGCCACACAAACAACTCCTGAATCAGGAACCGCAGCGACACTCCACTCGAGTCAGCTGTGTAACTCACAACGCCGCCCACGTGCGGGCGTTTTAAGATGTGGCCCTGAGAGCCCCATTTCGCTAGTCAGTCCAGCCAGCCTGTGCCCAGCTCCCCTGTGTCAGGCTGCTACAGGAGCCCAGGTGCTTATGAACAGGAATTTCACCAAGGAATCAGTTTGCTGTCAGTGCTGTCTGAATTTCCGTGCCCCAGGGCCAAGTTCCACCTGGCTTAGTGACGGGCCTCCTCCTTTTTTCTGGCTTATTTATTTTCCACGTGCCAAGCACAGTGCTGGGGAAATGAGGCGAGCAAAATGCCCAGGATCAACGCAGCGGGACCCTGTTCAGCATGTGGAGCGAGTGAACAAATGAATGAACCCATCCTGTCCTCACGGAGCTTAGAGTCTGAGTGGGGCAAGGGGTGCAGGGACAGAGGCTGGTATTGACAGAGTGACAAGTACAAGGGGGCTAAGGACATTGCAGGAGGTCCACAGGCTTCAGGACCATATCTTGAGAGCACTCAAGGCATCAATGAGACCAGACTGAAGGTGCCACATGGCCCTACCCTGCTTCCCAGTGTCCCACTCTGCCCTCCCGCCATACCTGGCAGCAGGTGGTGGCCCTGGTAGGCGTCCCCCCGTGGGGCCTCTCCCTGCAGAATGTCTAGTGGTCCCCAGGGACTGCTGCAGTCAGACCCCTGCAGCCACCCCTCCATCAGGGTCAGTCTGGCCTTCAGCTTGGCTGCCTGGAGGGGACAGGGAAAAAAAGGTGCGTGAGGCTCCAAGTGCGGGCCAGACACCTCCCGCTGGCTTCTGCCTGGCCTGCTCTGCCTGCGGGCTTCCTTCTCCAAAGCCTGCCCGGGGCGTCAAAGCTGAGGGCACAACACACCTCTGAGAGCCAACCCTGCCCACGCCAGCGTGGCTGTCCCTTCCCTTCTCACGCCCACGGCACCTGCTGACACTCAGCCAACCGTACCTCTGTCCTGCCATGGAGTGATTTCTGTCCGTCCTGTTTCCTGTACGCCCAGGACTTGGCACGGGGCAGGCGTGCCGGGACGCTTGCTGGCTGAGTGTGCTATGAATGTCCCCAGCCACGCCTTTTAGCCATAGGAACAATAACCGCGTTGACAGAGCACTTATAGGTGCCAGCCGCAGTGTCCCCATATCCACTCTTAGTGGCAGGCACAGGTCTTGAGCCCCGTCCTTGATTCCAAAACCCGAATACTCTGGAAGACCACACGGCTTCCCGTTCCTTACTCAACGGCCAAATCTGACCTGCGCTGATCTGGAAGTAAAACTGTTCTGAAACAGGTTACTTGTGGCCTTTATTCGCCCACTTGGTATAAATACTCATCTGTTTTCCTGCTGAAACATCAATGGGTTTGATCATGGGGGTCGGCCCACGAGCAGCTGGGGATGTCACCTGATACTCCGTACACGCCACCTTACCTGAAGCTGCCCCCGGTTTCTGGTGGGGGGTGCAGGCCTGGACTATCTACAGTTTGGAGCAGGAGAGACTGAGGCTTGCCAGGGCTGCTGCCTGCCTGGGTACGTGACACTAATGTGGCTGGGGCAATGGGGAACACTGACGGGTTAACCCCAGAGCTTGGGCTTTGGCCTCCTCACCGCCCTACTGCCCCCCTGCACCACCCCACCGCCCCGCTTGAAATTCTACTTCTGCCCCAGAATGGGCACTGCCTCCCATCGCTCCCCCCTACCGAGGGTCGCCTGGGGTCTCATCCCTACTGAACTTGACAAAGTGTGGGACCTTGGCTCAGGGTGGTCGGAAGGGTAGCTGACAAGTGCCACCCAGGGCAGGGGAAGGGCCAGCCTGGGTGGGCCGGGAGGCAGGCCGGGCACGGGGAGAGCCGGGAGGAGCGGGCCGTTGCCGGCGCCGGCACACAGCTGGCGCTTGCTGAGGACGTGAGATAAGCAGGCAGGGGGCGGCCGGCTGACTCACCTCCTCCTTCACCAGGCCGTAGCAGAGTGGGCACTCCTGGCACTGCGTGCCGCCCGCCGTGAGGAAGAAGTTGTCATGGCAGCGGTCACACTTGTAGCCCACGAAGCCGGGCCTGCACACGCATGTGCTGTTCTCGTGGCACTGGGCCGAGGTGGCGCCCAGCGGGGAGCACCTGCAGGCTGGAGGGGTGGTGGCAGCAGGCGCTGGGTGCCGTGACAGCCGTCTCCACACTGGAACCCCTTGGGCCCCCTGTCCGCATACCTGGCAGCTCCCGGAACCCCCCAGGCAGCCTCACGCATAGATTGCCAGGCCCTTCCCTGGAAACTCTGATTCAGGAGACTGGAGGTGACTGAGAGCCTGACTTACTTGAACGTCCCCTGGGGATCTGAGGACCAGCCCAGTTTGGGGACTGCCGATGCAGCCCAACCTTGCAGATGAGGAAACTGAGACCCAGAGAGGTGACGAGATGGCCCCAGGCACATAGGAACTTAGCTGCTCTCAGGCAACCTGCCCTGCGTCTGACCACCCTCTCTCCCGCCACACGCGCCCTCCCGCTGGTTGTCCTGCCCTGAGACCTCAGGCCCGCCCTCCAGGCAGCCCGGGGAGGCCCGGCCTCCTTACCCCGGCAGCCCTTGATGGAGAAGCCAAAGAACCCAAGCTGGCATCTGTCACAGGCCTGGCCCACTACGCCCAGGCGGCAGGGGCACTGCCCAGTCCTGGGGTGGCACTGGTCCTCCTGGGAGCCCAGCGGGTGGCACTGACAGCTGCGATAAGGGAAAGAACGCTGGTCTGAGGCAAGCTCTGGGCCACTCCTCACCCGGCCTGAGCTGGCTGCAGCTGGCCAGGGGCCTTCGGATCCGGGCGCTCGCTCTACCGCCAGGCCCGTCCCCTGTCCATGCATGTCATCAGCTTCTCCAGGCTGTGCCCTGGGAAGTACCAGTCTCAGAGGATGCTTGCCAAAAGATAAGAAAAAAGGCTATGAGAACAAATACATCTTGGAGAAACTATACCCCTCCAATGGAAAGTCACAATGCAATTAGCATATTAAAGGCTCTGAGAAGTCCCGCAAGGAAGAAACCTGTTTGCTTCATTCAGCATTTCCCTGGAGTCCTCCATTGTTCCCTAAAGACGCTTGTCTAAGGTGCGACTGTGGCCAAAAAGGCCACCCAGTGATGGGCGTCACTGAGAAGGGAATCAGAGACCAACCTGGCCACCTGCCCACTCAGACATCCCCTAGGGCTGCTCTTGGCCTGGGACCTGGGCTGGCAGGGCCACGAGTCTGATGCCAAGGGATAGTCCCTTTGTCCCAGTTTGGTGAAGTGCACAGTGTACCTGGCCGTGGGCCTAGAACGACACCTTTCCCACCAGGCCCCTCCCTGGAGGCTGCCGGGTGCCTTCTTCCCCCCTGGTGAGGGCCCCAGGGCACCACAGCCCTGAGCCACCTACCTGCGGCAGCCCCTCCCGGGCTGGAGGTCAAAGAAGCCCAGGCTGCAGTGGCCGCAGTCCCGCCCAGTCACGTGAGGCAGGCAGGGGCACTGACCCGTCACGGGGTCGCAGGGTGTCTGGTCGCTGACCGAGCCCCCGGGGTTGCAGCTGCAGGCTGGGGTGGGAGCAGGAAGGGGTGTTGGGGAACAGTGTAGATTGTGCAGCCTTTTGGGGTCCCAGGAGAGGCAGAGAAGATGGGGGAGCCCCCGGAGATGATGCACATTCAGTCCAGATTCCTAAGCCCCTCCTGGAAGAAGGTTCTAGGGCTGAGTTCAAATCTCAGCCCCCTGGCTATGCCCTGGCCCCGGCAGCCTGGAGAGAAAGGCCGGTGACTCGGGCGGGTGGGAGTCACAGGCAGAGCCCTGCACCCACGGCCCTGGGTCGTGTGGCCCTGCTCTCCCGGCCACCGCAAGGGCAGCATCTCACCCCGCCAGTGCAGCGATTCCTGAAGGGGCTGTGTAGGGCGAGTCAGCAGGGCCGGGGGCTGCTGGGGAGGGCCCGTAGCAAACGGGTCTGGGGCTGAGGCCCTGTTTCTCCCCTGCGGGGCTTCTGGGAGCTCCCACTGGCCGAGGCAGCTGGGGCCCGAGGGGCACAGAGGGCGGAGCGTTGACCCAGGCCCAGGACCGTCCCCATCACCGGGTGAGCCCTGCAAGCTGACTGCTAAGTTAACAAGGCAGGAACTGGTGGCAGCAGCAGAGCTGGATCTCAGGGGTGAGAGAGACCCAGAAGGGGACCAGGCGCTCCCAGGGTCTGGACAAGGAGACGAGAAGGGGAGCAGCCTGCCCGCAGCTACAGGGCCTCGCAGAGGGGCCACCCCACCCAGACCCCGAGCCCGGGCAAAGGACAGGGGCCCACCCTGCGCCACCCAAGGGTGCGGGCGGCGGCACTCACGCGGGCATCTGTCGGCGGGCCGAGGGGCCAGGGCGCTCCCGTAGAAGCCGTCCTGGCAGCGCTCACAGCTGTCCCCCGTCGTGTTGTGCAGGCAGCGCAAGCAGCGGCCAGACAGGGGGTCGCAGTTGCCCACGGCGTTGGGGTCCACGTTTCCGTTGCACTGGCACTGCCGGCAGGGCTGAGGGGCCCCGGAGAGCCCCAGGGGGTCCCCAAAAAAGCCATCATCACAGATCTCGCAGCGCAGGCCTGTGTGGAGCGGGGCGGGCGTGAGGGCACCGGCCGCGGGGGAGGGGCACCCTCAGGCTCCGCCAGGGCAGAGCCGGGCACCAGCGCCGCCCACTGGCTGTGTGGTCTCGGGCAAGACGCTGTGCCTCTCTGAACCCAGGCTCCTCGTCTGTAAAGTGGGGACAACCATGGCAGCTCCCTCAGGACTGTTGAGAGGGTTCGGGGACATATTTGCACAAAGCACTTAACGAGGAGCCTGGCATGTGGTGAGTGCTCTGTAGTAGTGTCACCGTCACCACTGCCCTCACCATTGTCTCCATCAGCACCTCAGCCACCTTCATCATCCTCACCTCACATTAGCTTCACCATTATCTTCATCACTCTTCCTCCTCCTCACCTGCACCGCCACTGTCCACTGTCCCTGTCTTCCTCCTTCCCATTGTCCTCCTCCCCCTCAGCTGCTCTTCCGTGTACAGCTCCTGGTCACCTGTTTTGCTTTCTGTAGTTTTTTTTTTTTTTGAAACAGAGTCTGGCTCTGTCACCCAGGCTAGAGTGAGTGCTGTGGCGTCAGCCTAGCTCACAGCAACCTCAAACTCCTGGGCTCGAGGAATCCTTCTGGCTCTGTCTCCCAAGTAGCTGGGACTACAGGCATGTGCCACCATGCCTGGCTAATCTTTCTATTTTTAGTAGAGACAGGGTCTCGCTCTTGGTCAGGCTGGTCTCGAACTCCTGAACTCAAGTGATCCTCCCGCTTCGGCCTCCCCAAGTGCTATGATTATAGGTGTGAGCCACTGCGCCCGGCCTTGCTCCCTGTGGTTTCTGAGCTTGCTTTGGACAGTGTGTCTCAGGGTCCTGCCCGATTTCCTGGGTTTGACCTGCAGTTGCTGCCTCATCTTCCAGCCCCCAGCGTCACTGTGAGCCCCAGAAGAGCTGCTGGCAAGGAGGCTTTTGGAGGGTGGTGGCCTGGGAGGTCCACTGGGGACACAGACGGGGCATAAAGAAACATACTTGAGCCATGTGTTAGTGTAGACACACCTGAGCATACCTACACACAACACAAGTCTGGGGGCCCGCAGACGCTGACAGCAGCCGTGGGCCCCTGGGGGTGGCGGGAGGAGGGGCGTGTGAAGTTGCCTTGTGCATCTCCGTGCTCCTCTGTAGGTTTCTACACTGCTTCAACCGTCATAACGAGTAGGTACTGATTTTAGGATTAAAAAAATAGCTGTTGTCAATGTGAAAAACAGAGGTGAGCTCCCTGTGTCCTCAAAACATGTCAGTCCAGCTGGAATCAAGTTAATGCTCCTGAGGGCGACCTTGAAAAGGGAAACGAGGAATGCTAAGGAAGTAAAGAAAAGAAAAATCTAAACAGAGTTCAAGGTCGAGGCTAGCACCTGCCTTTGGGACTCTAAACTAGAAATGAAGCCAGACAGGACAGGGGGAGATGGAAGCTGGTGAGGAGGGAGGTGAGCCGCGTAGTTAGGTGGCCATTCACCTGGAACCAGGTGGGACAGCTCCCGGGGCAGGAGGGAGCTCCGGGCATCCAGCAAGGAGTCAGGATGGCGGGCGGGTGTCATCCTGGGCGGGTGGGGAGCATCTGCCTCAGATGTCCAGGTGAGCTGTGTGTGCCAGGCGCTCACAAGGCCAAGGACGCTGGTGTGCATAATGAAGGGGGCTGGCAGAGGCCCCAAATCCACAGTCCATCCAGGCGACCCTCCCTCCCAGCCTCTGCTGCCCTGAAATCCTCCGCTGGGCACACTCAGCCCGGGTCAGCCTCAGCTTCTCTCACTGTCCACTCTCGCCGAGTGCGCCTCCCTCGCATCTCAGATCAGGACAGCCTCGGTCGGGAGCCAGACACGTGGGGAAGGTTACGGAGATGGAGGGACAGCGTGGTGGCCAGTGGGGTGCAGGGTCCCGTGGTGGGACCTCAGTCCCTTGGTTCTTGGGCTGCCCGCTCTGGGGCCCAGCCCCGCCCCGCTAGCTGCCAGGGACTGTGCTCAGAATGGTCCCAGGGAAGCAGCGCATTTGGCAGGACCGATTTAGGGCAGCCATAGGTACCAAAAGCAAAACCAGACGCCTAGGAGGCTGGAAATCACTACGCTAAGGGAAACAAGCCAGACACAAAAGGACACGTGTGCGAGTCCACTTAAATGAGACATCTGGAATAAATGCAGAGAGACAGAAAGTAGGACAGTTGTCGCTGGGGGCTGCAGGCGGAGTGCTGCTAGACGGTGCGTTGAATGGGTACGGCTTCTACGTGGGATGAAGGAAGGTTCTGGAGACGGGTGGTGGTGATGGCTGCGTGACACTGTGAATGCATTAATGCTCCCTGACACTGAGTCACACGCTTAAGAGTGGCGAAGATGGCAAATTTTGTGTTACGTGTGTTGTCACAATAATAAATTATTAATGCAATATGCCAAAAGTCACTGTACACTTTAAATGGTTAAAGTCTTGGATATGTGAATAATATCTTAATAAAGCTATTTTTTAAATAATCAGACGTCGAGGCTGTCTCTGAGAGTGAAGAGCGGAGCGGCCGGGGGCAGGGGAATTTCTTCCTCACACGTTGCCTCGTGACGTGTTGAAAAGCTGAAGTTCAGGCCGGGCACAGTGGCTCATGTTTGTAATCCTAGCACTCGGGGAGTCCGAGGTGGGAGGATCATTTGAGCTCAGGAGTTTGAGACCAGCCTGAGCAAGAGCAAGACCCTGTCTCTACTAAAAATAGAAAAAATTAGCCGGGCATGGTGGCACATGCCTGTAGTCCCAGCTACCCGGGAGGCTGAGGCAGGAGGATTGCTTGAGCCCAGGAGTCTGAGGTTGCTGTGAGCTAGGCTGACGCCACGGCACTCTAGCTTGGGCAATAGAGTGAGACTCTGTCTCAAAAAACAAAAAAAAGAAAAGCTGGAAATTTAATCAAAGGTTTCCACCTTAGCTGTGCATCGCACCCACCCTGGGGACTTGCTAGGAATCCACATTCCCCGGCTCCACCTCCAGCTGCACCAGGCTCTCTGGGCCAGGGCCCGGACACGGGTATTTTCAAAAGCTCAATGGCCCACAGTCTGCCAGAAACCCACAGCAGCCTGGGGCCCTGGCAATGGCAGTAAGGGACTCAGTGTCCCCAGAAGTTATACCTGCCACTCCTAAGCTGGTCTCTCCCCACCTGCCACACCCCAAACCCAGGGCAGAGTCAGGGTACTGGAGCTGGGCCCTTCTGTGGGGCCACTCACCTCTCTGGCCCGGGGGACAGTGGGTGCACACCACCTCCCCGCTCTCCGGGACGGTCGTGCAGGCTGACTGCCCGGGGCAGGGGCAGGGCTGGCAGTCGTCAGCTTGGCCCGTGAAGGGCTTGCCGTAGAATCCAGGCATGCAGCGCTCACAGGACGGGCCCTCGGTGTGGTGGCCGCACACGCAGATCCCTGAGGGGCGAGACAAGCACCTGCCTACCGCTGCCTGACCCCAGGACACCCCCAGATGGTGGAGGAGGTCACAGAGCACATCCTGGGTAGAAGTGACTCGGGAACCCTCCCACGTGGAGGCAGCACAGCCCGGCTGGAGAGTCCAGCCTGGGTTGGTGTCAGCCACTCACAGCCCACGTGAACCTGGGCGAGTCGTCTAACACCCCTGCCTCAGTTCCTCACCTGCAAGGGGGGAATGACAACAGCACTGATTTCAGAGGTTTGCACCAGCATTCAAGGAGCCATGCACTCACAGTGCCTTGCACACCCCGGGCACACGGACGGTCACTACCGTTACTATCCTATATTCTGAAACCTACGAACCAATGGGGAACACAGCCACCCTCCACTCTCACCATGTCCTCTATTAACTCAAAGGGACCAAAGGAAGCTTGACCGGCACTAAGGCACACACGGATCCGGGATTTGGGTCTTCACACAGCTTTGCAAAGAGGCTCCCTTTGTGGGGCCCAGAGGTACCCTGAGGCTGCGTGGTCTCAGAGAACGGAGCCCCGTCCCTGCCTCTGTCTTCCGAACATGGTGGATTCTGCAAACCCCTTCTCCAGCCTGACAGCTCCTGGCGTCTGCTCAGAGCCCGGGCACTTGGGAAGGGAGGCCCCACTGCCCGGGGTCATGTGAGAAACCTGGTTAGAAAGGGTTAACCAAGGCCACCCTCCAGGAGGCCCCCAGCAGTGCCTGGCTAGGAGGTGGGTGGGACCCTTGGGTGGACACACACAGCAGGGGTGGCACCCAGGGGAACTGTCCCTGTCTGGGCCCAGCACCCATACGCTTGTGACTCCTCCCAGCCCGGGCGGTGGCTCTGCCCATTTCACAGATGAGGACTTGCCCAACACAGCGGGAGTCATGGCAGGGCCAGAGTGTACATGGGGCGACAACCTGTCCCAGCGCATAGAAGGACTCTGCTTCCTCAAGAGGGGCTGCCTGGAGCAGTGCGGGGGCAGAGGGAGGATTATGAGGCCCTATCTGGCTCGATTAGTGATGCCTGCCGTGGGCACGAGGAGGGAGGATGCCCCTGTGTGCTCGCCGGCCCTGGCTAGGACTGCCAACGCACAGGCTGCTATCTTTTCAGGAAAAAATGCTGAGCTGGCCTTCCCCTTCACAGAGAGAGCCCACGGGCTCTGGGAGAGGCCTGGCTGTGGGGGTGGAGAGGCCACGTGACCCGGAGAGAGCCCTTTGTGCAGGTGGGTGCCTCTAAGCCTGAGTAGGAACAGCTGGGCGTGACCAGCTGACCTGGAGCCTGGGCTGCAGGGCAGTGCGACTCTGCCACCTGCTGGCCATGCGGCCGCACCCTCCCCCACCTGGAGCTGGGACAGCAACGGTCCCAGCACCCCCAGGGAGTTCTGCAGGGCTCAGTGACACAGCATGTAAAACGGTGGCTAGCACGGGGAGGAAGCTGGTGACACTGTTTTACTATTTCTAGACAGCCCTGAACATTTTCCAGGTGAAGACCATCAGGCGAGCCCAGGTAGCAATGGCTGAGCTTTGGCGGAAACCACATCTGTGTCTGCAAAGCCGGGGGTTTCTTGATGTCTTCGTGGCCTCGTATGGACAACCTCAGTGGCGTGTTTACTGTCATTCTCCCCCCTTTACAGACAGCAAGCACGCTTGGGGAGGGAAGTGACTTTGCCGAGGCCACAGGCCACTAAGGTGTGAGGGTGGCAGGTTTGTGGCTCTAGATTGACACCTGTCGGCTGCTGTTCCCTGCATAACCTTCATGAGACCCCCCAACCCCGTCACCCGCCGTGCTAATGCCTCTGCCCTTCCTTACCACAACCCCTGCACGGTGGGACCCCTGAGGCCTCTCCCTGGCCCTTCCTGGGAGGAGGGCCAGCCCAGAGAGAGGGCGGGCAGAGACAGACGGCCTGCAGAGACCCGATGCATTCGAAGTCCTTGGCACAGAGCCTGATACTTCAATAAATTCCAGTCACTACTTTTATTAAAATGCGAGATGCTCAGGCAGGCAGCGCGAGATGGCTCAGTGCCCATGTGTCCCCACAGCTTGGCCAACTCCTTGGCACCGGTGCCAGGCTGACCCCATCCGGGTCAGTGCTCATCTCGCTGTTGTGGCTATAGCCCAGGGGGCCTCAGGACGGGCTGCAGGAGACTCACCTGTGTTGGGGTCACAGGTGCCATGCTGGTTACAGGTGCAGGGCACACAGTTGGCATAGGGACCCCCTCGGGGGGTCTCCCTCTTGTATCCTGGAGCACAGGACTCACAGAACTGGCCTGAGTAGCCCTGGGGACAGGAGCAGGTCTCCACCCAGGAGGCCGGGGGGGACAGCCCCCTCCGGGCGGATGTGAGCTGGACCTCGGTCAGGAACACCTGGCCTGCAGGGCAGAAGAGAAAGACCTGCACGTGTTTTCCCCCAGACCTTCCCGTTCATGTACGCGACAGGCCCAGATAGACAAGGGCAGCCTGTGGATCGATGATGTTGTCACAGGGATGTGCTCAGAAACTCCCCCTGTGACCCGCAAATGTCTGGCTGAAAGGGCAGAAAACCCTCTGTAAACATCTGAGCCTAGACCCCAACTCCACCTTACACATAGGCACGAGGCCTTTTTCTTTTAAGCTGGAGATCTCGAGATATCACCCAGGCTGGTTTCGAACTCACGTGATCCCTCCGCCTCAGCCTCCTGAGTAGCTGGGACCGTAGGCGCCCGCCACTGTGCTGGCTACAGGCATTTTCGCATGTTGTACGTGCACATGGAATTGTCCAGGGCGCAGGTGCGTGCAGTGGCGGGGGTGAGGGGAACACTATGCTTTGTTTCGTTCAGAACTTTCCAGACAGCCATTCACCGGTGATGGCAGCCCAGCCCCTGGGTTCAGTCACCATCGTCACTACAACCTGTCCCACCAGTGGCCCCTTCTGCAGCTTCCTCACTCACGATCCCCAGTTAGTTATGATTTCAGAATGACAACTATAAACGCGTTAAAGAATAAGGGTCGATCATACTCAATTGGATGTTTGAAAGTTGATTTTACAGGGCTAGCCCGCAAATGAACGGTCACTCCGCGGAGTGTTCTCCCTCGAGAAGCGATGAAGCACAGCCACCAAGGCCAAGTAAACTTTTCCAAGAACCTCGCTGGCGAAGGGGGCGGGGCTGCGCCACCCTCGCTCCCCGTGCCCTGGCCTGCCGGTGACCACTGCCTTCGGTGACCCCTCACCTATGTCTGCGGGTGACTGCTGACCCCGCTGGCTTCTGTCCCCGCACTGGCCACCCACACTGTGTCCTGCGCCCTGCCCTCCGTGTGTGTGGATGGCTTGTGCGTCTCGCTTCTCCTACACCCCAGCTTGCTCATCATCTCAGGGAAGCTCTGACCACTTCCCATGTGTTCTAGTGTGCTCATGCCTGAGCACTGACCATTTGCAACTCACAGGATTATTTTCATGTCGTTTCCTCCCCTTTTGTGTATTTTGTACATTATAGTTAGGGCATTATTATATATTGGTTTTTTACATTGTGTTCAGGTACATTATCACTAGGAACAGGTCGGAGGATAACCATGCCAATCACTGTGAGATCAGGGTGGGAGGCGGTGACAAGTGCCTGTCAGTGATGTCTGATGACCAGGCCTCCTATTAGGGAAGTCCCGGAAAACCAGACCGACCGGCTCTTGGGGTGGCTTAGGTGCAATACCGCCAGTGACCAGCAGGGGAGCTGCTCTCCCGGGGAACCAGGGCTGACCTGCGGCCAGCAGGGACTGAGGATGACAGTGGAGTGACCACGTCCACCCTGTTGGCCACACAACTGCCCCTTAGAGCTGTCCATCCTCAGGCCCCTCACCTGTCCAGCCCCCGCCTCTGTCTTCAGCTATCATTCCTGCTGCCTTTACAGGTTATGTGACCTTGGGCAAGTGTCCTGACCTCTCTGAGCTCAAATTCCTTCTTGGTAAAATGGGGACAATAACCACCCTGCTGTGAGAAGGCGACAAGGCCATGCCCAAAGGAGCCCAGCCCAGTCCTGGGGTCTCGGGGGAGCGTTGCTATCGTCACTGACCGGCAGGGCCTGGGCTGCGGCGGCCGGCACAGACACGGAGACTGGTCAGGTTGGTGAGGAGCCGCTGGAAGTGGAAGGCGGGCAGCGGAGGGTCCACGTCCTCGGAGGTCTCCTGCAGGCTGGCAGGGAGGAGCAGTCAAAGCAAGAACCCGACACGGGGCGGGCGGCGCCAAGGACTGAGAATGACCACAGGGGCGTCAGAAGTGTGCCCGGACCTGGGAGACTACCCTGAGTCCCATCTCTCAGGACAGAGGGGACACTTACAGGAACCTGAGCTGGGCCTCCCCGGCGTCCTGGGGGCTGGACACGCTGGAGTGCCTCAGAGACAGGGCCAAGCCTGCCCCTTCCAGCCTCAGATGCACGGGGGGCGGGGACCCCCCAGGGGGCACCTGGAAGGTCAGCGTGAGGGGCTGTCCATAGCTGAGCCGCTGGTCTCCCAGGAACTTCTCTGAAAACAAGAGAAGAAAGCGTCGGCAGTCTTCACATAGTCAGCTTCATTTTAAATGTCTATACTGATTTTATTAACAACATTCAGACAAGATAAAACCGCAGCGAGTACAAAACCAAGGCTCCCTGCACAGCAGACCCTGGGGGTGGCCAGCCCACACCCCTGCAGCCCGTCTGTCCCTGGCTTTGCAGGTGTGTGACCCAGGCAGTCATGCTGGGCCCCACGCTTGGTTTCACGCTCTGCTGTCACTGTCCTGACATTCTTAAAAATTTTGTCTTTGAACTTGGGTTTGTAGGTGACGTCTGCTGGGACAGTAGAGTCTGTACGTGAGCAGCGCCTTGCCACCCACCCCCGTGTAGCCTTCACGATGGCCCATGGGCACAGAATTCCCGTGTCCCCAACGTGTGGGAGGTTGGCCTCAAGGCGAGCACGCGGAAAGCGCGCTCTGGCTGGTTAAGCAGAGACGCTGCCAGGCCCAGGCCGCGCCCCCATTCCCATCAGAACTTGCTCCGAACTTGCAAGCAGGCCGCGGGATGCCTTCTCACTCCGTTATTTCTCTGTGTTAGCCAAACATGCCGAAAACCATGACCTACAAGGAGAGGGAACGGGCCACCCGTCCTTCCTCTTTTCCCCTCAGACTTTGCTCACTCCCGAGCAAGCAAGGGTAGACCGTGTTGGCAGAACATGCGCGCATCATGAAGCAAACAGCAATGGCTGGGGTCGTTTTGTGCAGTGTTTCCACTGTTCTGATGAGAACAAAATACGCCTCTGCGTGTGAGCTACGAAAAACAGACTACGTCACTTCAGTGATTCCACACGTGAGTGACACGCTCGGTATTTGCTTGCGTCAGCACTGCACAACATCAAAATGAAGGATAAAATTCATGCTGATGACTTAAAATGTTAATTTTTCTTTACCTAGAACGGCATCAAATAGCAAACAAACAAACAAACAAACACCAGGAAAACTAAGGGTGAAACTGCAGAAAAAAGGACAAAGCATTTATATCTTCCTACCTTTAATGGCACTTTTCCTCTATGTTTTTGGAAAATTGTAATTCAGTCGCCCGCCCTGGCGGGCAGGTCCTGAACAAGCTGCCAAGTCCCTGCATCCCTTGCCCAAGAGTGCTTTCTGGCTGGAGGGTTTGCCCACCTCTGCAGGGAACAGCCTACAGCCAGGGAGCCGGGGACCTGCGGGCCCCACCCCAGCTGCGCCCCAATTTGGCACCAGCATCAGTCACCGGTGTGAGTGCGACACCCAGCTGCCATCCCTGTCCGCCCACAAGCCACAAGTGAGATGATGCTACTCGCTGTTCCCCCAATCGCAGGCTCTGTGATGCTGCGTCACGGTCCAGCAATGGGCTCAGCAGCCCCCTCTGCCGCACTCAACACCTGCCACACATCTTTGCCCCGGGTACGGATGCCAGCGGGCAGGACGCTGAAGGGCCCCGCTGGGCCAGAGGGTACGTGTGTTCGTTAACCCTGAGAGCTGTCACCAAGCAGCCCAGAGGCTTGTTTCTGTGTTCCCTTCCCGCCATGCCCTCACCCCCAGCTGCCCAGGGAGTCCCAGGAGCTGCCAGCCACGGGTGCTGTAAGGGCAAGGCGTCCACCCGCCTCGCCCCTGCAGTGTGCCCAGCACCCAGCGCACACTTCTTGCGAGAGTAACTCCTTTCTCTCAAATACGTCAACAGAGCCAAGAGTGTGTTTTCCGCTCATGGGGCTCTGAGCTTGGAGCACCTGCCCCATGAGGAGACCTGAGGGTTTTTGCTTCCTGGCTGCGGGGCACACGCTCCTGACACCTGTGGCATCACCTCCCAGCCCCTCCTGGAGAGGGAGGGAAAGGGCAGGACTGGCCGGGCAGCCAGCAGACCCCGGACCGGGCCACAGTAGAGCTGAGAATGGGCCCCCGGCTCCTGGCTCTGGGACTGAGACAGCGTCCAGGAAACCAGAGTTGCCTTGATGGGCGGGGGTGGGCACGGCAACCAAGACCTTCCTTCGCTCTGCAGGAATCCCATGGCTCTGGGCATGGCGTGCGGTGGCCTGGCGGGGTGATGGGGCTGACGGGGCCTCTGTGGCCCTGAAGGAGCCCCAGGTGGCTAGGCTGTGACCAGGAAAACGGGGGTTTCAAAACACACCATGGTCTGATGGCAGAATAACGACCCCCAAAGGTGTCCATGTCCTCATCGCTGACCCTAGGTAGGGGGACATCTCGGATGACCCATTTGGGCCCCGAGTTATCACAAGGGCTGGTTAAAGACAGAAGAGGGAGCCAGGAGAGCCAGAGTCAGGGATGGGACGTGGGAAAGACCCAGCCTGCTTTGACGACGGGACCACGAGCCAGGACATGCAGGCAGCGACTAGAAGCTGGGGGAGCCAACAGATGGATTCTCCCCTGGAGCCTCCAGAAGGAACGTGGCCCTGCTAGCACCCTGATTTTAGCCCCACGAGAGCCACTTCTGAGCACCAAAACACTAACGGAATAAATCTGTGCTGTCTGCTGTCATTATATTTGAGGCAATTCGTCACAGCAGCCGAGGAAACCCACACAGGCAGCTTGCTCTGCCGGGCTGGCAGGTACCTGGGGCCATGAGCTCCTCCTCTTCCTCCGGCCTCAGCAGGACCCCACTCAGGCTCCATCGTGGGGGGTGTCCGGGGGCCCCCACACTTCTGGCCCACCAGCCCTCGGCTCCTAGACAGCAAACACAGACGCACACACCCGTCAGTGTGAGGCCCTGGAGGGTGGCTTCCAGGTGACAGCTCCAGCAGAGGCCCCGGGTGGGAGGGAGCCCCAGGAGAAGGCTCTGCCTGGGGCAAGGACAGACCTTGGGGCCTGCCCTGTCCCTTCAGGGGGGTTTTGAGCTCGACATGAAGACACGGCCTGGAGACCCCCACGTGGGGGCCTAGGGACATGAGGGCCGTCGGTAACAATCCTGGACCTGACCTTGTCTTCCGGGCTTCAGAGAACTTTCTCGCCCGTGACCTCACCAGGCTGTCCTTCCAGGTATGTGTGTCATTAACACTA
This sequence comes from Microcebus murinus, assembly GCF_040939455.1. Classification (NCBI taxonomy): domain Eukaryota; kingdom Metazoa; phylum Chordata; class Mammalia; order Primates; family Cheirogaleidae; genus Microcebus; species Microcebus murinus. The sequence goes on along the minus strand of NC_134115.1, from coordinate 89,182,637 downwards.
CTGCCCGCAGGGAGGCCACCTGGTTAGGAAGGCCCAGCCAGGACGGGAACCCAGGCCTCCTGGTCCCCAGGGCTGGCTCAGTCTGCCCCCTTCCCTCTGGCTGGGGCAGTAAATGCGGGGCACAGTCCAGCACAGAGCAAATGACCTCAAGGGGGAGCTCTCTAGGGGAGTAGCTGGGCAATAGGATGGAGACCCAATACCTGGGGCACCTGAGGGCCGAGAAGGAAGGGATGGAGAGACAGGAAGACATCAGAGAGGGGAGGCCCAGGCTCCTTGGTGCTGGACTAGGCTCTGCCCCTTGTGGGCTGTGTGACTCTGGGCAAGTTACTTAACCTCTCTGAAGCTGCAACATGGGGGCAATGAAGCACGTATGGCCCAGGCAGCAGTTCTCAAAGTTGGTCCGGAGACCCCAGGAGATCCCCAGGACCCCTGCTGGGGTCCATGAGAGCAAACTATCTTCTTACTAATAGTAAGATGTTATTTGCATTTCTCGCTCTTTTTCTCTCACAAGCATTCCATGAAGCTTTCCAGAAGCTGCAGGAAGCATGACACCACCGCAGACCGAGCAGCAGGAGCCGACAGAGCATGAGCCTCTCTTCGGCCAGATGGTAAAGTGATTTACGAAAACACGAAGCGAGCAGTGCTCTTCCCACAAAATGTTTCATCTTTCAGAAAGTGTTATTTTTCATGGAACTGTGTTATTTTTATTACATAATAGGTTCGCTATGGCTGTTTTTAAATGAATTAATAAGTATTTTTTAAAAATCTGTGTTTTCATTTCTAGTACAGTAAATATCCGAGTAAGCAACCCGCATGAATAAAAGCGCTTTGGTCCTCAGGAACCTTCAAGATCAAGAATGTAAAGGGATCCAGAGACCAAAAAGTTTGGGAACCGACAGCCAAAGGCGACTGTGAGAGAAAATGAGACGACACCCTGCAGCGCCCAGCCCAGGCCTGGCTCCAGGTGACAGCAAGTCCTGACACTGTTCTCAGGGTCTAGCAAATGAGCCTGGCCCTGCGCGGACACCGGACTCCAGGCAACACGCGACCGAGAGCCACACGCCCCTTGGTCCTGCTCTCTGCGCGGCGTCCAGCAGAGGGCGTGCGGCCCCCGCGTCTGGGGCGCCCCAGGGCCAGCCCTGAGGTTCTGTCCCTGTCCCCACTCCTCCGGGGACCCAGGCGGGAGGAGGGGGTGCCCCATGAGGCCTAGGCGCGCTCTGATCTGATGCAAAGCTCAGCGCTCTGCTCCGAAGATTGGCTGTGCCACCTGGAGTCGGGACCCAGACAGGCTGCAGGGCGGGTAAGACAAAGGAGCTGATGGACCCGGCACCAGCGGCTGAGCTCTGTGAGCTCGGGCAAGTGACCCGCCTTTCCTGGGTCTCAGCTGCCTCACTGTAAGAGGGGAATGAGATTCCCTGCAAGTCAGGAGCTAGCACGATGCCTGGCATACAGCCGGGGCCCAGTAAGTGGAGGCCAGGAGACTGAGCCTGAATCCCCAGGCTTGAGACACACAAGGCAGGCCGATCTTGACAGGGTGCATAGAAACTCCCCTCCAGGATCTAAGGGGTGCCGCAGCCCCGGCCCCCACCCAGGAGTATAAAAGCAAAAACTCAGGGACCCGGGAGGGACCTGGGGGTTACAGGGAGGTCCTGGGGAGCCACCGTCTCACACCGACCCCACCTAGGCTGTGTGGGCTCCTCTCCACTATGGGGGGTGGCCGAGGGGCCGCACCCACCCACCCCACCAATGCAAGATCTCCCTAGGGCAGGACGGGCTGCCTGCTGGCGGTGGCTGTGGGGGACACGCCTTACCCTGGCGGAAATCGGAGCGGATGTGGTGCACCTGGAACTGGGCGGCGGCCGCACACGCCTTGGAGTGGCCGTAGCAGAAGCAGCTGCTGCAGCCGGCGGGATTGTGGGACTGCAGGTTAAACGTCCCCGGGCGACACCTGGAACGGAGAGGCAGGACATCCCCACAGGGGCCTGAGTCCAGCATCACTGGGGAAACTTTCTTTGAACATTTTTTCCCAGAATTACAGAAGAGTTGCCAAGACGGTACAAATGATTCTCTTATCGGCTTCACGTAGCATCCCTTGAGGCCGACACCCGACATTACCAGGTACATTTATCAACGCTGAGACGCTAACATTGATTAACGTCTGCTAAACTCCAGCTTCCGTCAGGGCTTCGCCACGTGTTCCAGTCCTGCCCGTTCTCTGCCCCAGGACCCCACCCGGGCAGAGGCACTGCGTTGAGTGCCGTCCTTGTTCTCCTCCACCTGTGACCACGTCTTGGTCCTTCTGTGCTTGTCAGGACCTTGACGCTTTTGAAGAGCACCGGGCCGGTATTTTTTAGAATGTCCTGCAGTTGGGGCTTGTCTGTTTTCTCATGAGCGGATGGGTTACGGGTTTGGGGAGGTGTCCGGCTCATCACATCACGTGGGGGCTCTGTTAGCTTTGTCAGCAGGGAAGGGTGTGGCCTGCCTGTCTCTATGGGACAATGCCATGTTCTAGGCGTCGGAAGGGAGTCACTGAACCCAGCCCACTCCCAAGGGGAGGGGACTTAAGATCCACGTCCTGGTGGGAGAAGCATCAAAGAACTTATGGACATGAGTTATAACCACCACAGCCATTAACTAGTATTTTAACAGAGCTACTTTGAGGCTGTGCAAATATCCCGTCTCTCCTTAAGGTCCTGCCCGCTAACACCGGCACTCCCCAGTGGCCACGCCCTGCAGTGGTTTTCTATTTCCTTCATTCCGTCTGCATCGTCTGGAATCCTTCCACAGATTTGTCCCTTTGCCCCCTTCTATTTATTTATTCAATCGTCTGTTTACATCAGTATGGATTTGGGGGTGTTTACTCTATTCTCTGGGTCGTAATCCAGTAGTATCATCATTTATCTTGTTGCTCAAATCCTTCCAGCTTTGGGAGATCCTCCAGGCTGGCAATGGTGTCCTTTCGACACAGGAGCCTGTCCTGGCTTGGTGGCCTTGTTTGTGCCTGTGCTTGTGTCTTAGCACTGCCTCGCTTTCTGGCACCGCGAGATGCCCCGGGCTCACCTTGTCTTTTCCCTGCCCTAGAACCAGCTCTTCCCCCAGCAGCCCCAGGGCGTCAGACGCAAAGCCAGGGAGAGGAGACAGCTTGTACGCAGGGAGCTGCGCCTGTGTCTGCCCGCCAGCCCCACTGCCGGGGCTCAGAGGCCGTCTGAACACTCGGAAGAGGCCGTTTATAGGCCGCGTGACCTGGGACAGGACCCTTCATCTCACTGGGGTTCTGATGCCCCATGTGCACCGCAGTGGGACGCAGGGATGGAAAACAGCCTCGAGTCTCAGCGCAGTTGGTAGGGGCTTCCTGAAGCAGGGTGTTGAGAAGGATCTTGAGGTCACAGTAGGGCTCGTGGTCACGCTATCCTCCATCCGTGACGACTGCACGGGGAGGGGGGGGTTATGGTACGAACCCCGTGTACTTGCTATCTCGGGATGAGATGATCTCTCCTACCCTTTCCAGCTCTTTCTTTTCAGAATTCCGAGCTGGGAAAGAAGATGTCTTTTCTCAGCTTAGGAACCATCCGTGGTGTCGGGCCAGAGTGAACAGGGCCATAGAGCCTTCGGGCAACTTCCTGGACGGCAGATCCACCGTCCCCCTGCCCCGCCCTCCACTGCGCAGCCTTGGTGCCTCATTGGGGACCCCTGGGGTCACTTCCAGAGGCTCACTGCTGGATCGGCTCACTCACCTGTCACACAGGTTTCCCTCCACATTCTCTTTGCAGGGGCAACGCCCACTGCGGGGGTCACAGGTGCCCAGGCTGCCAGCAGGATCGCAGGTGCAGGGTCTGCCAAGCAGAGTGTCCAATGAGCAACTTCAGAGTGGGAACCACCCACCCCAGGGAGAAAACCCCTTGCCCTTCCCTGTTCCCGAGACGGTCAGGAGGCAGGCAGACCCCAGAGCCTGCCCCGGTTCCCACCTTGCCAAGGAGTGACGCACCCACCCACTCACCCAGCCTCCCATCCTTCCATCCATCAACCTCCCTTCCACCCATTCACTCACCCATCCATGCATCTCTCCATTCATCCCTCCTTCCACCCACTCACATGACAAGGCATGACGCCCACCCTCATGAACCCCACGGTCCAGTGAGCATGGCCCCTGCACGTGATATTTGTCGTGGGAGGAGACCTACAAGGGCTGTGGCAGCACCAAGGAGGGGCACCTGGCACAGCATGGGCGTGGAGGTGAGTGGCAGGTGGGGGGGGTGGGGGTGGCACCTCAGCCCAGAACTGATGAGTGAGGAGTCTGCTAGACACGAAATGCTCCAGGTAGGAGGAATGGCATATGTCAAGGTCCGGAGGCCAGAGAGACCCTGGGAAAGCAGCCAGGTCCCTGTCCAGTAGTCAGTTTTATGCCCAGAACCACTGTTTTGCAGGGACTGTGAGACTCCCCAGCCCCACCCCAACATGTTTCCACGTTTCCAACGCCTTTCAAATACACGAGGAAGCTATTGTCATTAACCAATGCCAAGTTCTTTTAAAAGTGCTTCTGAATTTACGAGAGCTGTATTTATTTATCTGGTCATTGTATATTTTCTCAGGGGAGTGGTGGTAAACGTGCGGGCCGGCCCTTCTGAGGTCCAGGCCCGGGGACCCCTACCCACCTCTCCCCTGGGCCGTCCCACCAGGTGCCACGGACCTTGCCCAGGTGCCTGGAGCAGGACCCCAGGGGCCACCTCCATGCCTTCCTCCTGGTCACCACGTCTTGCCAGCTCCGCCTTGCGAGGGGCTCTAGAACCTGCCTGTTCTCCACTCCCCACAGCCCAGCCCCCCAGGCCGCCGAGGCCCCACCGGACCCTGTTCCTCTGCAGTCCTGCCCTGCTTGCCTGTGCTGAGCTTCACCTTGCACTTGCAGCTGAGCCTCTGCCGTGCTCTTCCCCGGCCTGGAACCCCCGTCCCTCCCCTCTGCGTGTGTCTCTCCGCCTCCCCAGGGCTGGGCGTCCCTGATCCTCCCCAGGACACAGAATGCGGGATGCTGAAGATGGGGAGGGAGGAAGGAGGGGAGGGGACAGCCAATATCCTGTCCCTCACACTCCCGGTCAGCCAGTCCCAGTACAGCACCGAGCACCCGTCCTGGGCCCCCGACGCCCGCACCCTGGCCGGCCGCCCTCACCTGCAGCCTCCCTCGCTGAGGGAGTGGAACCCGGGCAGGCAGCGGTCACACTTCCAGCCGGTGACAGTGGGCTTGCAGGCGCAGCTTCCCGCGCCATCGCACTGCAGGTGCAGGGAGCCTGAGGGAGGAAGGGCACGGGGCAGCGGAGGCCACGCCAGGGCGCGGGCGGCGGCTGGGGCAGCGGGGCCCACTCACCTGCTGGGTGGCAGTCGCAGGGCTGGCAGGGCACCCGCAGGTCCCAGTGGTAGAAGTTCTCCTGACAGCGCTCGCAGTGTGGCCCGGCCGTGTGGTCGCGGCAGTGGAGACAGCGCCCGCCGTGGCCCATGCTGCGGAAGAGCTCCCGGTCGAACGTGCACTCCTCGGAGCGGCCACTGCAGTTGCAGGCTGTGGGCGGAGGCGGGAGGGCGAGGGTGAGCCGCCCGCTCAGCCTCCCTGTGCTGAATGAGCAGGCAGCGCACGGAAGGGCAAGAGCATGGTCCAGAATGGAGTTCAGGCTCAGCTTGATCAAGGATATGGGGACCAACTGACTGATTTTCCCAAACAGGACACTCTTAAGAGCAAAGGGGGCACAGTCAGTAAATACATCAAAACAATGGAGAAACAGGACCAGGAAAGCCAGGATCTACGGTCACCTGGTCACAGATCAGAGGCTGACTGCTTCCTCATGTGGGTGTATGGCTCAATCCAAAAATCCCTGTGGGCTCTCCAAGCCATGATAATAGTATGGATCTAGTTCCCAGTGGCTGAGATCACTCAGGAGCACAGAAAATGCCAGTCACCCCTCGTTTGCTCATTAGGTCATTTTAAAGAGTACGTGTGAAGGCCCGGCTGCATCTCGGCTCCCGCGGCGGGCCAGGGCGCAGGCAGCGAGTGGTGTGGACCTGGTTGCTGGGGGCCAGGTGCACAAGCAGGGCTGTGACAGAGCAAGGGGGCTCTGGGAGCTGGGAGCAGGGGCCCCTGTGGTCAGGCTGGGTGACGGGGCCAGTGCTCCTGGAGGTGTGGCTGTGCTGATTCTGAGGGCTGAGCGGGGGTCGCCGGGAGGGGCGGGGTGCGGGGGGCGTGCTGCAGGCGGGAGGTAGACTGCGTGCGGCAGGGCCAGAGGAGCAAGGGTGGCTGGGCATAAGCGTGCCAGCTGCGGGTGGCATGCGTGTGACGGGAGGGGAGGGGATGCCGTGCAGTGGCGCTGAGCAGGGGCGGCTGTGAAGTCAGAGGTGGCAGAGCTGCTCCAAGGAGGCTGGGCTGCTTGGTCAGGGGGCGTCAGCCTGGAGCCAGGGGAGCTGCAGGAGGGTCTAAGCAGGATGGATGTTACTGAATTCCCATGTTGGAAGGAGCCTTGGCTGCAAGTAGAGGAGGGAAGAGGGAGCTTCAGGCACCCAGAGGAGAGGTGGCAGGGCCAGGACCAAGGTGCTGGCTGCGTAGGACTCAAGCGAGATGGACCGGAGGTACGCTGATGGGGCAGAACTCAGGGCCGAGGGGCTGCCTGGGCTGTGGTCGGCCTGAAACCCCAGCGTCCAGGCTGGGGTCTGGGAGGACAGGGATGTGATCATAGGGCTGAGGACATGGCAGAAGAAGCAGTTTGGCCAGATGTGTCCCCACCATGGAAAGAGCTACAGGCCCAGAACGTGCGAGCCGGCTGGCATGGCTTCCTTGGCCTGGGAGGACTCCCTGGTAGAGGCGGCCAGCGGGGCAGCAGGAACCCATTAGGGCCCCAGGGCAGCCCCTGCAACAGTGCCCTGTCCCTCGGAACAGGCTGTCCCCTCCCTGCCCCAGTTCTGGCTGCCAGTGGCCCAGCCCAAGACTGCAGGGCCAGAGCTGCCTGTGTAGACACTGCCCCTGCCGGCAGCAGCAGCGCCAGCCGGGACCCAGGCCTGGCGACAGCCTGAAGGAAACCAGATGGCTGTGTGGGGACAGGGCAGGGCTTGGGAGCCGGGCGGCCGGCACAGCAGCCAGCAGGGGAGGCGGCAGATTCCCACTCGTAGTGCCGCGCCCCTGGGGAAGGTATGACGGCACCGTCCCCTCCCCAGTGTCTCCGTGAGGTTAGGCCATGGAAGCCACATCACATGGGGAGAAGGGGACGTCAAAGGGCTGCCCGGGGGCCTGTGGGAGAGGCTGGGAGAGAGGGGGGCAGGTCGGCACCCTCTGTGCATGGGGTGGCCTGGCTCTGATTAGTGGCTGGGCCAGGAGCAGCTAAAACAAAGGAGCAAGTCGGGGCCTTGCGGGCCCTTCTGCCACGGCGCCTCTGCTGGGGGACTTGGTCTGGGGAGCTCTCTGGGGGGAAGGACGGGGCATGAATGCACCCCCAGGCTCCTGTCAGCTCCCCATCTCTGCAGAAGCACAGGGACCCCAAGCTGCCCACGGGCTGCCCCAGGAGCAGCCCCCACTGCGAAGTTCCAGCAGTTTTTTCCGCCGGCCTGCACCAGCAGCCTCAGGCCTGATGCCCCAGGACACTCACGCAGACACTCGTGGGCGGCCTCGGCCGTGCCCCGGGCCCACGGGCGGTCCTGGAAGAAGGGCAGGCAGCGCTCGCAGTCGGGGCCGGTGGTGTTGTGCTGACATCGGCAGGCCAGCCGGCCCGCGCCGTCGGGGCCGCACTCGCTGGCATGGCCGTTGCACTTGCACCTGGGAAAGACACGGAGGAGGAGAATCGGAGGCAGCCGCAGGGCAGACGAGGGGTGAATCTCCAGGCAGCCCCCCAGTCCACCACTCAGTCCCTACTGAACACCCCCCGCGTGCCTGGGGGGCGGCAGTGCCAGAGAACTGACCACGTGGGGCCGGCGTAAGCTCTGTGCAAAATAAAGCACTTCGTCTTCACAAGCCTGTTTCCCCTCCATTCGACAGACAGGAGAACTGAGGCATGGGGCAGATGCCCACCTAGGGACGACTCTGTCACCTTAGTCTCCTGGGTGGAGGGGGCCCAGCGGTCCAGGGACAATAGGCATGGGGGGCCAGGAGGCTGCCTCTTGTGGATCTCCTGTGACCATGTCTCAAAGGGCAAGAGGTTGCCCCACCCAGGGGACACGTCCCCAGTGAGTCTGTTTCTGAGTGCAGCCCTGGGCCCACGTCCCCAGGCCACCCGCAGGACCTGGAGATGGACTTGGGCAGGAACGAAGAGGCGCTCCGGGGTCATGCGGCGTGCTTGGCAGAGCCCGACCCTGCGCACAGCCATCCCTGTCACAAGAAGCCAGACTGAGCCACTTCGAGGAGGACCATGGCCTTCCACTCCTGGCCTCGCTCTGGCCGGCCCTGGACCAAGGCAAGCTGTCCCCGCAGGAGCTGCACCACCGGGGTGGGGGACCGTCCTTAACCCCTTTTCACAGGTGAGGGAACAGGCTCAGGCTCGGAGGCAACTGGCGCTGAGTGGCAGAGCTGGACGCTGCTGTCCTCTCCTGCTCCACAGACCCTGGGCTCCTGGGCACTCCACTGGCCACCTGGTGGCTCCCACAGGCCACGTTCCACGCTCTGCCTTCAGTGAATGTCGACGAATCACTGGCCACTGCCAGCCCCCCGTGCTCTCTCTTATTTGGGGACATGGGGTGCGGGAAGGCACACGGCAGTGCTTCTTCACAGCACCCTGCATTTCCAAGGGGGGGAGGCAAGCACAGGCAATCGTAGAGACAGTGGTCACCAGGGAAGTGACAAGGGACCAACTCCTGTCCCAGACGGGGTGCTGCAAACACCTCCCTCCTCCACGAAGCCCTCTGACCCCAGGGAAGGACAGAGAGATCCCGAGGACCATTATGGGCTGGGGCCCAGGGCCACTTGCACCCTGCCAGGAGCAGCCTTCCCCAGCCAGCTGGCGGTCCCAGGGTGGTCTGATTTCACAGCTGGGCCCCAGATGTTCTCTGGCCCGAAGCCCCCTGATGGCAGGCACTGGCGCTCACGGCACTGTCTGCCCGCCACCCCTCCTGGGAGGTTTGACCCGACACACAGAGTGTACTGGGGAGGGGCAGAGGGGACCTCACAGCCCCCCCAGTGGTCCTACCCTCCAAGCCCTAGGCTTCCCCGGACTGTGCAGACACCCCAGGTGCAGGCGGTTGGGCCCCACGGCCCCCATCCGTGTCCATCTCACCAAAGCCACCTGTGTTCCTGAACCTCAGAAGCCCAGAGCTGGGTGTCAATCCGCTTCCCATCCCCAAACTGCTTCTCCACACCCCCCACCCCCACCCAATGAACCTGAAACCTCCCCACTCGGCTGGGGGCAGTTTAAAAAATCTGAGCTTAGTGCTACCCCAGCCAAATCCTTCTGCAGCTTCCTGGTGACATGGGATGAGGACATGCCCTCTCCCCTGCCTCCCGTCCTGGCGCTAACATGTTTACCAGCAAGCCACCACCGGACATGTCTGCCGCCCCCAGGTGACTGGGGCAGGAACCCCAGGCTCCTTTCAAAGAAGAAACCTGAGAAAGGTGTATGCTGAGGACATTCGTGCCCCCTCGGTCCACAGCCCTCCTTGGGCAGCCAGTGCCAGGCGGCCGGGCCCTGGAATGTGGGGCAGGGACGGGCCTCTGCCTTCCAGGCACCCCGCTTCTCGGAGAGGGGATAGATGTTGCAGGAGAAACAGACAAAACCCACCGACCAGACGCCAAGCGCGCATGGGGGCGGGACCGAGCACTTCTCTCTGGGCGGGGAGAAGGGAAGGGACCTCCAGGCTGAGGGGGCGGCGTGCAAAGACCGGACGTCCAGAAAGTGGTGAGCATCGGGGTGCGCTGGACGCGGCCGACGGAGGGTCTGGGGTGCAGGGTGGCGCCGGCCACCAAGGCCTCCCTCCTCCCCCCTGAGCACCAGGCCCTGGGGCCCTGCTTCCCCCGGCCTCACCGGGCCCGGCGCCCTGCCTCCCGCCTACCTGCCGCCCACAGAGAAGTCAGACACGGCGTAGTAGTAGGACTGGAGCACCTTGGGGTCCTTGAAGATGTCGTCCCCAAACGTGTTGAGCCGGTCTAGAGAGATGAGGAGCTCGGTGCTGGTGACCCACTCCTAGGGCAAAAGGGAGAGGGACACCATCAGCAGGTCACCCTGTGTGTGCCCATCCGCTGTGCTGGCAGGGCCAGCAGGCCACCTGCGGACTCCTGGGGCACAGGCCAGGCCCAGACAAATTCTGAGAACACTGCAGAAATGAGGAGCCGGTGCTCTGGGCTCACGCCAGCCTGGGACAGGCCACCCACAGACGGTGCCACTTTGCTCAGTGTCTTGGAGCCTCCGTTTCCCCATCTGTGAAATGGAACAAGGACAGTGCCTCCCCCACAAAGGAGTTTGGAGGACGAAGGCCAGTGTCCGTGCTGGCCATGAGTCTGGCACGTGCTCAGGAGGCAGCAGAGGTGGGGGGGCACGGCGGCCCATCTGAGACCCCGCCGTGCAGGGCCCCACCGTTCCAGAGGTCATCGGAGGGAGGACGTGCTCCAGCGACCTCCTGCCCTGCTCGGCCGGCCCCCGCGTGGGGCAGGCCCTTGGTTTCTCGGCCTCTCACATGCTGAGGACCCAGCTCCCGCAGACGGGTCACCTGTCCCAGGTGACATCTCTCCCACTGGAAGGGAAGCCCCAGGAGAGCAGGGGCTTGGGGCCCTTGTTCTCGCTTCATCCCCACCCCCAGGCCCTGCCCGGCAGGCAGCAGCCGCTTGATAAATACTTGCTGCTCGCTGAGTGAGCAGCTTCCGTGGGAGAGCGCGGGGGAGTGGGGGACCCACGTGCAGGCTGACATTTCCATCCACCTGCTGCTGCAATCAGCCGCGGCTGTGCCGCATGTTAATCAGCGTTTCCACTCAGCCCAGGCGCCCCCAGTTCGGCGATCAGGCCGTCAGCACAGAAAACGAGCTCCCGCAGTCTGTCCTCTCCCCAGCACGGCCCAGGCCGGGGGACCCCTCCTGCTCCCCCGAGCTCAGCAACCCAGAGCAACTGCCGGGGGAGAGGGGTCCGGCACCAGAACTAGGAGGGAACTGCAGCGCTCAGCCGAGTCTGTGCTGGAGTTTGCAGGCCCCCGTCGCTCCCCAAGCCACCCAAGGCTGCGCCTCTCGAGGTCGAGGTCCGTGTGCATTCTGCAGCCAACTCAGAGGAGGAGGGCGGGGACCGAGACCTGCATTTGTCACCAGCGCCCAGGCGACACTTGTGCTGCTGGTCGCTGGAGCAGCGATGGACCAAGGAGCTGAGGCCTGGGCTGGAGAAACCCAGCCGTCGCAGCCGAGGGCACCAAGACTCCTCTTTCTCCGGAAAAAGTGCCCTCTGGAGAACTCAAACCAGCCAACGTCAGGGCTGAAGGGGAGCAGCAGCTGCTGCCCCTCTTGATGTGACTAGGGCAAGGTCCCCACAGCAGACCTAGGAGTGGGATCGTTTTTACCCCATTTACAGACGACGAGACGGAGGCTCAGAGAGGGTAGGCATTCTGCTCCAAGTTGCACAGCTGGTGCGCGGCAGAGCCGGGATTCAGGTCTCTCTGTCCCCAAGGTCCAGGCTTTAACCACTAGGCTAGCCCGCCTTCCTGTGATTGCCCCACACCCTTGTCATACGGTGGTGGGGCCCAGAAAGGACAATAACTTGCCCAAGGTCTCTGGCCCATTAGTGACCCTCTCCCAGGCTCCTGCACGCTTCCTGTGACCTGCTCCAGCAGTCTGTGAAGATGACAGCAGTGAAGGGGCAACGTCTCTGAGACACAGGACTGGAGCCGGGGCACTCCTTGATGCCTTAAAGGTCACTTTAGGGCAAACCAAAGCCCCTGTGCCCAGACGATGGGCGTTTGCAACTCGCACACGCTCCCGCTTGCAGGACGAGCGAGCACCGGAGCGGGCCGTGGACAGACCCCGGCTCCAGACGGTGGCGTCAGGAGAAGCAGGAGGTGGGCAGCTTGAGCTCCGAGGTCAAAGTGGTGCCCAGGCGACCACTCAACTCTGGTGGCCTGACTGTGCAACGGCCGGGTCCGCTTCTCCCCCAAGGTCCTTGGCCCCTCGATGGGGACAGAGGGACCTGGGCCCAGCAGCCACATCCCTCGGTGCTCCGTGTCCCTTGCAGAGGCACCCCACCCCCCAGATGTGTCCAGAGAGGGGACGAGGGCAAGCTGGACTGGCTTCTCTTTGTCCTCAGACCTTGGCTTCTGCCTGGGAGAAACGGGGGAGGCGTTTCTGAAAAGGTCATTTCTCCACCGGGGACAATGTCCAGAACACATGAGGCAACAAGTCAGAAAATCTCCGCCTGCCCCGGGTCTCAGGTCAAGCCCCTCCGCAGGTGACAGCAGCACAGACGCAGGGTGGAGCGGGGCTGGCCCTGCCGCTTGTCTTCAGCTGACCTTGGCTGAGGTTTTCTCAGCCACAGAGCTAGCAGCCCCATGGAGAAGAAACGAATTTTAAGAAAAAATCATGATGAGGACGTGTGGACATTTCTAATGGGACGAGCAGGCCCTGGATGTCTGCAGATGTGGCTCTGGCTGGTAAAGGATTCCCCTGGCCCAAAGACAGGCCCGGCCCTTTGCCCCTGGCTCCTGGGAAGTGACCTCGAAGCCCCTGCAATGTCCCACCTGACAGGAGTGTCCTCCCTTGGGCCACATCAGAGTCTATGCTGACCCCGTGGTCTCTGGTGGGGGCTGGGGCCACACAGTGTCGGCCTGACTGCAGGGGCTGGAGATGGGTCAGCCGTGTCTACGTGGCCAACCTCCGATAAAAACCCTGGACTTCCAGGCTCGGGTGGGTTTCCCTGCTGGCAATGCTCCGTGCACACTGTCACACGTCGCAGCTGGAGAAGTGAGCGCTATCCACGGGACTCCGCCGGGAGAGGACACTGGAAGCCTCGGCCTGGTCTCCCCCGGCCCCCGCCCCGTGCTCCTCTTCCCTTGGCTGGTTTAGCTCCTGTCCTTTTACCGCAATAGATCCTAACCGCGAGCATGACAGCTTTCCGAGCACAGTGAACCCCCGAACCTGCGGGTGGTCTTGGAGAGACTCGTGTCTTCTTGGGTGCACGGCCTGGGCAAGACCTAACCTCCTTCTGGGCCTCAGTGTCCCCCTGTAAACACACAGGATTCTAACCCCGGCCCCCTTGTTATCCCAGACGGGCTAAGGAGGTGCTCTGAAAGTCTCGCGGGGAGGCCCGTCTGCCCCACAGTAATGGCCTGCTAGCTGCCCAGCGCCCTGCGACGCCAAGCAGACCAGCACGCCTGTCTGTGGCTGATGGCGGCTGACACATGGAACTGGACACGCAGGGGCCAATACCGGCAGGACTCCACGCCCGAGCAGACCCACCTGGGCTGAACTGGAGGGCCCTGGACGGGTGGCCGTGGCCACGGGCCTGCTGCTCTCTCTGCCGTGGGACGAGGACGGGAAGCTATGGCGCGCACTGGTCTGCAGGGGGAATAGGCGTCCCCTGCATGCCAGGCACTGTGCCGGCCACTACCTACCTTCCCGCCACCCCAGAGCGGCACTCTCCAAGGTGGCAGCGCTAGCTACGTGTGTCTATTTAAATTAAAATTCATTAAAAGTAAATACAATTTAGGCCGGGTACAGTGGCTCACGCCTGTAATCCTAGCACTCTGGGAGGCCAAGGTGGGTGGATTGCTTGAGGTCAGGAGTTCGAAACCAGCCTGAGTAAGACCCCGTCTCTACTATAAATAGAAAGAAATTAATTGGCCAACTAATATATGCAGAAAAAATTAGCCGGGCATGGTGGCACATGCCTGTAGTCCCAGCTACTCGGGAGGCTGAGGCAGGAGGATCACTTGAGCCCAGGAGTTTAGGTTGCTGAGTTAGGCTGACGTCATGACACTCACTCTAGCCTGGGCAACAAAGCGAGACTCTGTCTCAAAAATAAATAAATAAATACAATTTAAAGTCCAGCTCCTCGGTTGTGCTAGTCATATTTCATGGTGACTCGTGGCCCCACGCTGGACAGTGAAGCCAGAGGCCACGTCCATCGTCACGGAAAGTTCTGGTGGCCAGCGCTGCCTGACAGCATCGAACCCAGGGCCCTGACTCCAAAGCTGGCGTTCTTGGCACGTTTTCACATCCATCTGCGGGGGCCCCTCGGACACTTGGGGCGGGCCCTGTTGTCAGTCCACAGAGGGACGCAAGGCCCCAGCACAGCATTCCAGAAAGAGCGCAGGCTGGGAGTGGGGACACTCATGCCCCGTCTGCGCCCGCCACCACTGCATGTGCCCCTGGAGAGTCCCTGCCCCTCCAGGCCTCAGTTTCCACACCTGTATAAGGAAGGGGCCAGGTGAGTTGGTGGTTGTCACAGGGCTGCCACAGGCCACAGGGCTGTGCCGCAGGAGGCCAGGGAAGGGACGCCTCCCGTCAGCTGCAGCCCCCCGCAGGCCGGTTCGTTACTGGGCATCCACAAAAGGTTCAGACGCGACAAACGCTTCTGTGCTGTGTAGTCTGAAAACCGAGAGGCCTCACGGGTCCCCCATGTCCTGCCCTCTGACTCCTTGCTGGCCCCGACCAGGCCAGCAGGTCTGCCACGTCCCACCCTCTGACTCCCTGCTGGCCCCGACCCAGGCCCGACCCGGAGCCCCTCCCGCTCTGACCTGCAGCCCGGGGCTCTCCTCGAAGTTGTAGGCGCTGGGCCGGCCCTCCAGGGTGGAGAAGGCCACGTTGCCCCCGCTCAGCGGGGAGATGTCGCTGAACTCGGAGGTGCAGAAGGCCACGCGCTCGTCCTCGCCGGGGCGCAGGTACTGGCCCTCGGGCCGGCCGTAGGTCTTCTGGCAGGAGGCGCTGTAGAACTGGTACGGCTCCCACGGGCCGCCGGCGCGGCTGCGCTTGTAGATGGCGAAGCTCTCGGGGCGGCTGGTGTGGAACTTCAGCCTCACGTAGGTGATCTCGTAGGCCTTCCCTGCGGCCAGGAACACGCGGACCCATTTCACAGAAGGGAAGGGAGAGTCAGAGCCCTGGGCCAGGGAGGGCAGACGACTGCACTGCACAAACTCTCCTGGACGCACCGTTAGAGGCTGTCCGGGGCTCCGGGCTGGCAGTGCCACCATCAATTAGTGATGCCTGTCGGAGGCACAGGAGGGGACAATGCCGGCACGCTTCCCAGGTATCTGCCAGCACTTTCTAGGGGAACTCTCCTCCCCGCACAGGAATCTGCGCTGCTCACCCCTGACGGCAGCCGGCCCTCTCTGCTCAAACATCGCCAGCAACAGGGAGTTGCCGCATCCTGAAAAAGCCTGCTTTACTGTTAGAAAGCCATTCCTTCTACCATACCCCAACAAAGCCACCCCTTCCACCTGTGCCTTTGGCCTCATTCCCTCGCAATGACTACAGACCCCTCACAAAATCCTCCTGGACCCCCGATTCCCTCCAGCTTCTAATTCCTCCTGATCCAAGTTTCCCAAGAGAGGCCTCCGTCCACCACGGCCTCATCCCCACCTCCACCTCCAACCCGCTGCGACTCAGCCTCTCTGGGCCACTCCACCCCGGAAACTGCTCTTGCAAAGCCCCTCCCCCACAGCCCCTCATGGCCACAGCCAGGGGACCCTGCCTTCCCCGGGCCCCTGAGCACTCCCAGAACCTGAGGAGTCGCCCACCCTGGGGCCTCTGTGCAGCCCACCCCCTGCTCTCCTCCTCCCTGGCTTTAGCTCACCACCAATGCCACCGGCACCAAGGTGGGGATCTTCAGGCTTTGGGCGCCAGCCTGCCACCCCACCACCATCCTACCCCAGGAGAACCCACATGGAGGAACCCAGGTCCGTCACAATGACTCAACCACACTGGGAGGTCAGGGATAGAGGAAGGCGGCCGTGGGTGGGGAGGCGTCCCTAACTCCTGCTCTTCCGTCATGGACGTCAATGAGCAACGCCCGAGAACAGAAAAACCACAGCGCGGCAGCGCCAGCCCGGGGCGGGGAGGCCCGCAGGCAGGCAGGGGAACAAGACCTTGGAGGCCAGAGGGTGCACGGTGGAGAGGGTTGGGCAGGAGAAGGGGGCCTGCGCCACCCACCCCCTGCCCTAGCAAGTATTTGATTTCTGCACCAAGTGCGTGTGTGATTTTAATAACGAAAAGGCAATAAAGGGTTAATTTAAGAAGGCCACTTCCCCACTGTCTGAAATGCTACTCCCCCATCCAGGACTCCACGTGGGTACCCCCTCCGGGTACCCCCTCCGCACAGAAGGTTTCCTTTAGCCAAGCCCCACCCCCACCTTCTCCCCCAGCCAGGGCAGGGCCCTCCTGCCGAGCCCATCTCTCGTCTCCGTGTCTGGAACCCAGCTCCCCACGCGGAAATCGCTGCCCACCCTGGGCCTCCCGTGCCGGGCGGGGCTCCTCACCGCCAGCACTTGGCTTCTGTTTTTTCATCTTTGCCACCCTAGCACCTAGTAAGGTGCCCGACACCTGGCAGGCACTCACAGAGTGTGCATGAACAAGTGAATGAAGGAAAGAATGACCCACAGAGGAGCCCCTCCTGGACACCGTCCCATCAGCAGCAGGCGTGCACGGCCACTCCCCATGGTCAGCTTGTTCCTCTCCGGCCCTCCTGCCCCTGGCCCCAGAGACCCCAGGAGGCTGCCAGCTGCTGCCACCTCTGTCACTGCCTAGCCTTGGTACTGAGGACTTCAGTCCTCTACCTAAACATCTTGGCTCTATGTAAGAGCTAAACGCTTCTTAGACATGACACCAAAAGCACACGTGACAAAAGAAAAAGCTGGTATGTCGGACTTAATCAAAACCACAGCCTTTGTCCTTCAAAGAACATCACAGAGAAAATGAAAAGGCAACCCACAGAATGGGAGAAAATATTTGCAAATCATGTATCTGATAAGGGACTTGTGTCTAGATTATATAAAGAATTCTTACAACTCAATAATAAAAAGACAAACAACCCAATTAAAAACTAAAGAATTTGAATAGACATTTCTCCAAAGAAGATATACAAATGGACAACAAGCACGTGAAAAGATGCTCAACACTGTTAGCCACCGGGGAAATGCAAAGCAAAACTACAGTGAGATACTGCTTCCCACCCACCAGGATGGCTGGAGTCAAAGGCACCTGAAGTCCCAGCACTTTGGGAGGCCAAGGCAGGAGGATCGCTTAAGCCCAGGAGTTTAAGACTAGTCTGGGCAACATAGGGAGACCCTGTCTCTAAAAAATAAATATAAAAAATTAGCTGGGCATGGTGGTGGCGCATGCCTGTAGTCCCAGCTACTCAGGAGGCTGAGGCAGGAGGATCGCTTGAGCCCAAGAGCTCCGGGTTTCACTGAGCTATGATCATGTCAGCTGCACTGTAGCCTGGGCGACTGAGTGAGACCTCATCTCTAAATATAAAAAATATTAAAAAAAAAATTTAAAGACAGATGATACCACGTATTGGTGAGAATGTGGAGAAATTGGAACCCTCATACACTGCTAGTGGGAATGTATAATGGTGCAGCCACTTCGGAAAACAGTCTGGTGGCTCCTCAAGACCAGGGGTCCTCAAACTTTTTAAACAGGGGGCCAGTTCACTGTCCCTCAGACTGTTGGCGGGCCGTTGGAGAGTGCGGTGCACATTCCACACATGCGCACTGTGGGCCCGGGATGAGTCGGCTGCTAAGCAGGACAGGCAGCGGCAGCAAAAACACCTGGTGGGCTGGATAAATGTCCTCGGCGGACCGCATGTGGCCTGGGGCCATAGTTTGAGGACCCTTGCAGGACATTCAACATAGAGTCACCATATGACCCGGCAGTTCCACTCCTCGGTATAGACCCAAGAGTAATGAAAACAGATGTCCACATAGAAAACGTGGATGTTCACGGTGGCATTATGCATGATGACCAAAGAGTGGAAACAACTCAAATGTCCGCCCACTGATGAATGAAGAAAATAAATCTGGTATATCGGAGAACAGAATGTTATTGGGCAACAAAATGAGAAGAAACACTGGCCCATGCTACACGGGCCCTGAACACACTAGAGAAGCTGACTGCAAAGGACCACGCGTTGTACGATTCCACTCATAGCAAAAGTCCAGAATGGACAAGTGCACAAAGACAGAAAGGAGGCTGTGGTTGTCACGACTGGGGGTTCAGGATGGGGACGGCGGGGAAATGGGAAGTGACTGCTAATAGGTACGGGATTGCTTTGGGGAGGGTGATGAAAATGTTCTAACAGTGATTGTGGTGATGGGTGCGTAGCTCTGTGAATATACTAAAAACATTGCATTGCATGCTTTAAGTGGGTAAATTGCATGGTATGTGAATTGTATCTCCATAAAGCCGTTATAAATATGACATATGTTATACATACAAAAAATTGGGCCTTACAGACAGTAGCGTGGCTCCTACCAAAAAGCAGAAAACAACAAGTGTTGGCGAGGCTGCGGAGAGACTGCAGGCCTCGTCCCCACTGTTGGCGGGATGTCAGACGGAGCAGCCACCGTGGAAAACAGTTTGGCAATTCCTCAAGAAACCAGAATAATGCATCTATCTGACAGGCCCGGGGTCGTTACCATCTGCTGCTAAGGTTTCCACTGCAGATGCAAGAAAAAAGTGTCCTCACACTTTCTGTCTCATTGCGGCAGCCAAGACCGGCTGAGGAATAAAACTCGGGGGAAACAGGGAGAGGAGATTTTTGCAACCCAGGAATAACCTTGTAAACCTACAAGAGGCTGTTTTACCCCAAAGAAGAACCTAACACTTGAGTTTCCTTGATAAGTGTTGGAAAAAATCCCTTATTGCCTTCACACCTCGTGATTACACTTGTAAAAGGTTAAAAGTAAAAGCAAGCCAATGACTTTTCGTCAGGTCCATTTCTGGGTATATACCCAAAAGAACTGAAAGCAGACTCAGATTTTGTGTTATACATACAGAAAAAAAAAAAAAAAAAGTGAAGGCATCCTCCTTCCTTCCCTGGTCTCTGCATGCAGCAAAACAAGAAACTTGTGAGTCAGCTCCCTCCTCAGCACTGTGCCTTCAGCATTCACTAGATCACTAGCTCATTCTCTAGAATATTCTCTGTGTTTGCCCTCCTCTCTGCCCCCCATCTGTTCCCTGATTTATTGCAATGGTCTTGAATGCCCTGCCACTTCTCTGCGGACTTGTAGTTTGCACGCTTCAGTCATGTCTCTGCTCAGACTGGACCTCAGAATCCTTCTTAACACAAGGCCCTAGGCAATAGTCAATTGGACGAAATCTGTTTGTTCTCCCCAGGTTAAACAACAGACCTGACAAGCTCGATTCATATTTGGGGCTTAGACCTGGTCCAAAGATGGAAGGGCTGCGATGGGCCCGGCCCTGGTCAGCCAAGCTCTTGAGGTGTCTGGCATCATGGTCATGGGGCAGGAATTCACCACACCCAGAATGGCCAAGAGCTGGGATGGGAGAGGAAGAGCAGGCACAGTGGGTGGCCAGACCATGGGGCCGGCGGGCCCTGCTGCGATCCCCCCACCTGCAGGCTGGGAGCAGCTCACCCGCCTGGTTCTGATGCCCGTGGGGGCAGGGCAGCCTCGCCCACTAATTCCCAGCTCAGCTCCCCGCCCTGGACCCCCCACTCCCGCGCCCTCCCCAGGCCACTGCTCCCAGATGGCTCCAATTAAAGGGTTTTGTTTTGTTTCCATTTTCCCAAAATAAGCCTCTGCGATCTGAGCTTATTCTGCTTGGTCAGTGCCGGATGTGGGCCGGCTTGATTTTATGACTGTCCCGGTGTCATTCTTGATGGGCTTTATGTCCCAGCTGGCTGGGGAGGACACAGCTTGGCGCTCCCGGTGTCTGGCGGGGGGGGGGGGGCGCTCTGCTGTGCCAGCTGCTGGATCAGCAAGGAGGTGAGGGCCGGGAGGAGGCGAGTGGGCCCCCGCATCCCCACGGGCACCAGCCCCCCTCACTGGCAGCCCCGTCTCTCCGCGGCCCTGTGGAGCCCGGGGCGGGAGGGGAACCTGGCTCTGGCGGGCGAGTCGGGGGCCGAGTGGAGACAGCTATTTTCTGCGTGACGTCCTCCCTGAGCCTCAGACGCCTCATTAGTAAAACACGCACAGTGGTGGAGCTGTCTGGGGAACTCAGCCACAAAGTGGCGTAAAACAGTCAGTGAGGTGCCTGGCGCACAGTAGGTGCTCCCCGAATGCGGCCGCTGTTGTTAAAGAGACTCATTTGGGGACCGTGACTTGCAGGCGCACATGGGGCAGCGTTAGCCACGCCGGCGGGCCTGCTGGCCTCAACTTCACGGAATTAGAAACTCCTCAAAGGTGCAAATCCCACTCTGTCTATACTTGCCCAACTGGCACGCGCTTATCGAGCACCTACTGTATGCTAGGCACCACGCTCAGGCCTTAGGACTCAGGGCGCCTGCCCCAAGAGGGTCACAGACTAGTGGAGAGACAGGCAGATCTCTGTAGAACAGGACGGAGCCGCCCAAGAAGGCTGAGGCAACACCGAAGGGCACCAACCCCGTGGCTCCAAGGCTGGGCAGCCCCTGGCCAGGGAAGGCGGGGACAAGGGCGTTTGGATGTCGGCCGGGCTGTGGCCACCTCGTGGTGAAGCCTGCAGTTCAGGCTGGCGGGAGCGTGGAGAGGGAGGAGGAGGCAGTGGTGAGTAGTGAAGGTAGGGCATGTGGCCAGTCTAAAGCCAGTGGGATGAGCAGGGGTGCGTGAGAGACAGCCAGGTGTGGAGCAGTGGGAACAGCGTTCCAGACAGAAGGAACGGCGTATCGGGTGGCCTGGAGGTGAGGGAGCCACATACTCCCAAGTTGTTTCATCACCAGTAACAGTTGGGGATGATATTTGGGCTCAGCCTTCCTGGTGGGAACACACCTGTCCCAATCACCTGGGACCGCCCCCCCCCCTCCAAGCCCCGTGGAGCTTGCAAGGGTCTGGGTTGGGGCTGCAAATTTAATTCTCCTCACTGTTTAGAAGATCTTGGGGCCGCTTCCTTTCTCAGCCTTTTGGTTGCCTTTTGCAGAAACCTTTTCATCACAAAGCCGGGATTAAGTTGCTTTCTTGGCTTTTCTAATTAACTCTTGTAACAAAAAGTCCCCGCCGTGTCTCTGTGATGTCGCTGCATCTTCTCTCACCTCCCGGCTTGGCAAGGAAGGAAAGCGGGATGT
The DNA here is from genome assembly GCF_040939455.1 of Microcebus murinus. Lineage (NCBI taxonomy): Eukaryota > Metazoa > Chordata > Mammalia > Primates > Cheirogaleidae > Microcebus > Microcebus murinus. The sequence continues at coordinate 89,161,500 of NC_134115.1, read as the reverse complement.
TTCCTATCGCATGATGTTGCTTGTTTGCATGAAATCCCAGTGACTGCCTTTTTCCGATCACGCTTCTAGCTGCCAGCTACCTTTTAAGTGGCTCCAAGCTCCCCTCCCGGGAGATGTCTGGCTGCTAGATGTTTGCCGCGGAGTCCGCACCTCCGGCCTGCAGCGACCTCCGCACGCATCCTTTGGTGAGTGCACATCTGGACCAACCCCTGCCTGGTCCCCAGGCCCGAAGCCGCTCGTCCCAGGAGCAGACACCAGGCCGCCCCCGGATCCGGACTCTGTTTGCTACGCACGCTTTCTTTTAAGGGACTGGGAGTTGCAGTGCCAAGCTGTGCTGCAACGGAACTTTGAAAAACATCTTAAAACAGAACATGGCAAGGCGGATGCTTTTTAAAAAATTTTGTAAAAATGTGTTCTCTCCGGTTTTCAAAACTGAGCAAGCTCCATGAGAAAAAACTGGAAGAATGTAGGAAAACTGAAGAAGGAAGAAAAGTCACTCAAAGTCCAGCGGGCGGACTCGCTTACCAGTTTGATGTATTTCTTTTGTGCCTGCACTTTAGGGATATTAACATATAAATCTGATTCCGCGTACGCTAACTTGTGTCTTTTTCTTCATTCAACATTTAGACTTTTCTGTCTGTTACAAACTCCGTCAGCCCTGTCACCGAACCGCTTCAAACGGGTGAATTTATGTCTTACGATTCACTGAACTATTCCCCCATGGTTCCAATTTCTCCCCACTATAAAAAAAAGAAATGCCTTGATGATCATTTTCATGCATTTAGGCTCCTTCCCTTATTTGAATTCCCAGAAGTAGGATTCCTTTGCCTAAGGCCAGGAATATTCTGGTGGCTTTCCATCCATGTCACCAAACTGCCTCCCAAACGGCCAATATATACATCTCTCCCCAGATTTCCTTTTATTGTGGTAAGAGGCACATAACAGTTATCATCGTAACCATTCGCGAGTGCGCACTTCCGTGGCAGGAAGCACGGAACCGAACACACGGGCCGCGCTGCTGTGCAAACATCACCGCCATCCACCTCTTCCCATCCTCCCAAACTGAGGCTCTGGCCCCACGAAACACGAACTGCCACTGTCCTTCCCCCAGCCCCTGGCACCCACCATTCTACCTTCTGTCTCTATGGATTTGACTATTCTAGGAGCCTCATGTAAGTGAAACCATACGGTATTTTGTCCTTTTCCGACTGGCTGACTTCACTTAGCATAATGTCCTTCTATGTTGTAGCATGCGTCAGAATTTCCTTCCTTTGTAAGGCTGAGCAATATTCCATCGCATGGCCAGACCACACTTGGCTTATCCACCCACCCCTGATGGACACCGGCTGCCTCCACCTTTGGCTGCTGTGACAAGTAATGCCGCTGTGCACAGGGGTGCCTTTCTTCCGGGCCCTGAGCGTGGGGCCCTCGTACGACATGCAGAGCCGGCCAAGCTCAGGAGACTGCTCGGACTACCCAGTCAAAGGCTCAGGTGGGAGGCTGGGCCAGGGCGGTGTAGGTGGAGGTGTAGGTGGAGCCCTGAATGCCGACCACAGCTCCGACAGGCAAAACCAGGCATGAGATGGGTGCGGGCACCACTGCCGGCGAGGGCTGGCTGGGAGGGAAGGCTGCTGAGGATGCCACGGTTCAGCAGTGCGGGACGCGTCTGCGAGGCCAGGGAGGGCTGAGCCACACATCCTCACTCGCTGCCGTGCTCCCAGGGAGGAGGGGTGGGGTGGCCAGGGCATGCTGGGTTCATAGCCCTGCTTTGGCCCTGTGGTCTTGGTCAAAATACATGACCTCCCTGGCTTAACTGGGCAGGTGACTTCAGTGTAGCACCTCAGTTTCCCCATTTGCAAAATGGACATAACCACGATGGAGCTAAGCAAGCAAATGCCTGTGAAGCACTTGGAACAGTCTCAGGCATGGAGCACGCACAGGACAAAATTCGAGCTGCCGTTCCATTCGCTCCCAGACCAACATTTGCCCGCACCCCGAGCAGCGGGCCAGTGCTGAGCGTGGGGTGCGGCCACAAAGCAGGCATTCCCTCCGGCAGCTCAGAGCTGGGGATGGACATGAACAAACCAAACCTCAGCACAGTGTGATCCAGACCCGGGGGAGGGCGAGGGGCTGCCAGAATGCATAGGCGGGCCCCTGCCCCATCCTGGAGGAGGTCACCTCTGAGCTGAGTGGGCTGGACAGGTACCCGCATGCTCAGGGCTCGGAACAGGGACCGCACGCTGCGGGCGCAGTCATTTTGTTTAGGAATGAGACACAGGTTAGCAGAAGGTAGGAAGGGAAAACTTGCCAGGCAGAAGTGACAGCATATGCAAAGATCTGGCAGAACAAGCGCCCATTGTGGCTAGTCGATGGCCCTGCTGCAAGGCAGTTCACAGCAGCCAGAGGGGGAGGTGGACAGGGACGATCTGGGTGCTGGGGGCCCCGGGAGGCTGCCTACACCCCTCCTGGGCTCCGGCGTTTTCTACCCCTGCCACTCCTGGATTAGTCCTCAGAGGCCCAGGGAGGTGGGAGAGGTGGCCAAGGCCTTGGGGGGACCAGATCTGTGGGTGGATGGAGGACAGCCACGGCCACTGCCTTGATCCCCTGACCTGCCTGGGCCCAGCGTTCCAGCCAGAACCCCAGGGAGAAGGAAGGAGGACTTGGCCCCAGCGCTGGCCCCGGCCAAGGCAAACAAGGCCGCCCACTCGGCAGGAAGACGCAGTGGAGCCCAGCTGGCTTCAAGGCCCTTTGGGGGCTGGGGTCCCCATGACCGAGGTCCAGCCCCTACTGGGCCCAGCTCCTTGCTGTGGCTGGCCGGGCCCCCTGGTCATTGTCCCTGCACTGGGGCCACCCAGGCCCAGTGGGGCCCAGAACATACCATGCTGCCTCCTGCCTCCCCGTGCTGTCTCCGTGTCCCCCGGCCTGAATGTCCTTCCCTCTCTGGGCAGCTCCTTCCACCCTTCAGGTCTCATCGAGGCCCTGCCTGACCTCCAGAGAGGCTCGTGCACCCCAGCGTGCGTCCTCGGTGCACGAATGCTTATCTACGGCATTCCCCAAGGCAGGCCGTCTGCTGGGGTCCTTGAGCCCTGCAGGGCAGGGCCTGTGTGTGGTCTTGCTCACAGCCACGGCCCCATGGCCAATGAGCACACGAAGGAACCCGGACATGAGGGTGGCAGGTGGGGCAGCAGGAGTCCACCTGCAGCAGCATCCTCGGCTCCAGGCTCAGAGCTCACTCGCCTGGGGATCGGGGTCCTTCTGGGGTCCCAGGAGATTCCCAGCAACCCAGGAAAGTGTGCAGGCAGGAAGGAAGGACTCCCCCCACCCCACCAAAGCCCGGACTGGGTTCTCCCCATGCCTGAAGCATGTGGACCAGCCTGCCCTGGACACTGTCCATTTCCAAGTGAGGCACAGTGAGAGGAGGGTGCCCAGGGGCCACCATTTATTGGCCTGTGTGACCCTGGGCAACCAATCTCATCCTTAGAGGCTCAGTTTCCCCATCTGTAAAAGAACCAACCATGCCAGGTTGGGATGTGACTCAGCGAGTGCTTGGCACATGGTGAACAGTCTATTACCCCGACGCCTGCCCACTGCCCCACTCTCTCTCCAACCCCGTCACCCTGACGACCGTCCACTGCCCCCCACTCCCTCGTCCCCAGGCCCCACTGCGGAGGCGTCCCAGGCCTTGGTGGAGGGCTGGGAACTGCCAGCCCCGCTGCTGCCTTTCATCCCAGACAGGAAGGCTGGCTCTGCCGGGGGCTCTGGAACAGATGTCCGGGAGCGGCAGGGGGCTGGGAAAGCAGCGACCTCCATCCTTCGACCTCCATCTCCCCCCGCCCCTCATCCCGATCCCTCTGGGGGACCTGGGGCCAGAGCCAGCCACCCACTCTCCCCTCCCACGAGCCTTCGAGGGAGGGAGGGGAACAGAGCCAGCAGAGGTGGCCTGAGGACCAAGAGGAGGAGCTCCCTGGCCACCTCAGACGATCGGGGCCTCCACTGGGGACACCGACAGCCCCAGCCCGCGCCTTTCCCCAATATTATGCAAGCCATGGCTTGGCCTGGAGCGAACCTAGGTCACAGGAAACCAAAAGGGGCCAAATCTGGGACTGCCGTGAGCCCCTAGCACCTCTCGTGCGTAAACAGGGCCCTGGGTCAGATGTCTTTGGGGAGTGGGGTTGGCCAAGGAGGGCGTTTCCCAATCCCTCCGGTAGAGTCCGACCAGGGGAGCCCCAGCCCTGAGCTGCCCTCAGCAGAGTGACGCTAGTCACACACAAGGACTGTCACAGCTCCGACGTGAGCTCACGGAACACACACAACCACCCAGGAAGTGGTGACTCTTATTCTCATGGTACAGATGAGGAAACCGAGGCAGAGAGAAGTGACATTGCTTACCCAGTGAGTGGCTCTGCTTGGGCCTGAGTCCAAAGCCCCCTTTTGTGATCTCTAACCCATTCTGCCTCCCAGAGCAGGCAAAAGAGAACCCCGAGCCGGACACAGCACGGAATGCAGGAGGTGACACCGTCATTCATTCATTCTTTGCTCATTGTGCAAACACTTCTGGACTCGCTTTTGTGTGCCTGGTGCCGTACAACATAAGGGAAAGAACACTGGCCGGGGGTAAGGCACATGCGGGGGGGGTGCACGTGTGTGCATGCATGCATGTGTGTGTGTGTGCGTGTGTGTGTGTGTGTGTGCGTGTGTGTGTGTGTGCGTGTGTGTGTGTGTGTGTGCGTGTGTGTGTGTGCGTGTGTGTGATATCTTCCCTACACTTACGGTGCGGGTCCCTGGGAGCTCGGGCTTACAGAAGGATCACAACCACCCTGCTTCTCTCCTCCAGGAGTTCAACCAGTTTGCGCAGCTCAAACTCAGGACCCGGCACACAGTAAGCACTCAGGGGATGGGAACTGTCCCAAGTCCCCAAACTTGGACATTTCCTCCACCCCCTCCCACCTTGTTTGTGCCTGGCTGAGCCCCTTTCCCGAGCCCCTGGGTTCCACTGACACATGTGACACTCTGTTATGGAACAGTGTGTCTCCCCCGCCACCCTCCACCCTGTCCCAGATTCCTTCCCCTGTGGCCTTGGGGTCCTGCCAGCCCCATCCAGACGGCTCCCCCAGCCTCTCCCCTCCCCACTGGCTTCCTGTCCCTCCCCCTTGCCTGGGTGGAGACCTCACCCCATCCAGAAGCCCTACCTCGTGGTCCAGATAGGCCAAGAGAAGGTGACACGGCCCTGGGGAACCGAGCTTCTCAGGGTGGCAGCAGACAGGAGGGGGCTCATTAGCCTCCCCCTCTCCCTCCAGTGTCATTTCCAGCCCTTCCCAGGGTGCTGTCACCCAGGCCTGGGAGGAGCCAACACGTTTGATGGGTGATGGCGCTCATGTCCGTGTCTAGACTGTCGTTTAGCAGCTGTGTGCCTTTGCCCAAAACACTTAACCTCTCTGAGCCTCAATTTTCTCATCTGAAACATGGGGATACAATAAATAGCATCACCCCTTATCCGAACTCCTAGGCTCCAGATGTGTTTTGGGATTCAGAACTTTGCAGAGTTTAGAAAGATGACGCAGGCCTTACACCACACGTTGTGTTAACACCCCCACTGGGGTCTGGGGCTGCAGGCTGCACTCAGATGAGATTTCAGCAGCAAAATGTATGAATATTCATTTTCACTAGGATAAACTAAGCCTATACATAGCCTCAAGTCAGGTTTAGTGTGAAAAACGAGTTATAAAAGTACTTTGAGTTTTCAAAGCTTTGGGGGGTTGTGACTTGTGGCAGATAAGCGAGTGTGACCAGTGACCCCTCCCCCCAAAGCTGTGGATGGAGGCGGCAGCAGGAGAGGTGCGTGGCACTGTGCTGGCACGGGGCGGGGAGCACCCCAGCTCCCCCCGGGGAAGGGCTGGGTCCGGACTGCGGATTCGGATTCCCAGGGAGCTCGGGCACCTTGGCAGGGGGAGGGAAGGAAGGACTCTGGGCAGGGCGCACAGGCGGCCGCGCCGTCTGGAACAGCTACCTAACTTGGTCCTCCCGCCCAGAGGGCTGAACTTTTCCTGTTCAGGGATGAACTTCTCAGCTCCGACCCTCCAGAACACACCCCAGGACTGCAGGTAGCCTCGGGGGTCCACTGGGCCCCTGAAGACCACCAGGTGACCCACCCAAGGTCAGCAGCCCCTGCCCTAGAGAGCGGCCAGTCGTCCACTCCCGGGTGTGACCGCCCCCACGGTCGAGGGGCTGGAAACTCATTGCAGGGGATTGTGACTGCGCCCCGATCCCAGGGAGGCTCCCCGCCCCTTCCAGCCCCAAAGGGCACGCTCAGTCTGTCCTTCCACAAAGGGGTACAGTCCTGTGCCTGAGTACCCCGTATGGGGTCCCGCAGCCCACCCGGGGCGCGCGGCAGCTCAGGCCCCGGTGGGGTGGGGAGGGCGTGCGGCGGCGGCGGCGTGCGGTGCCCCAGCCCGCGCTTACCGAGGCGGAGCGTGATGTTGACCGAGGTGGGGTACTGCACGCCGAAGGCCATGGACGGGCTCTGCCACCAGGTGCTCTCGTCTTGGCTGTGGAAGTCGGTGAGGTAGGAGGCGTCGTGGTGGCGCGCGGGGTCGGCGGCGTCGCAGCGCTGGCACTGCGCGCCCGCGCCCGCCGCGCCCACGTGCGGGCAGAAGTCCTCGGGCGGGCTGCCGCACGTGTGCGACGCCTCGGCGCGCCGGCCGAACGCCGCGTTCTCGAACTCGGGCAGGCAGCGCTGCGGGCGCCCCGCGCCGTCGTAGCACGCGCCCATGCCCGCGCCGGCCGCCCGCGGCGCCCCCAGCGCCAGCGCCAGCGCCAGCAGCAGCGCGGCCGCCGCCATGGCCCGGCAGCGACGGACGTCCAGCTCCGCGCGGCCGCGCGAGGGTGGGCGCCCGCACCGGCCCTCCCCGGCGGGCGGGCGGGCGGGCGGCGCGACGGCGCTGGGAGGGCCGGGGGAGGGGCCGCGCCGGAGCGCTCCCCGCCCGCTGGACGCGCCCGGGAGGGCCGGCCCCCGCCGGCGGGGCGCCCGGCTGCGCGCTCGCGGCCTCGTCGGGGAACACGGGCTCCTCACCGCGCCCTCCGGCTGCGGCGGCGGCGCACTGATGCCTTGAGGTCCTGAGGTGAAAGCCGACAAGGACCTTGTCTCCTCCCAGGGATGAGGTGCACCCACCGCGGGCTGTGAGGCGGCTCCTCACCTCCTGTCCCCCAACCCTGGGAGGTGCCGCTGCTCTCAACGGGGACTCTGACCTGGTGTGTGCGCCCCGTCCCCTCACCACCTCGTCTTCTCCCCGGTGGACGCCCCTTTTCACTCCCATTCATGAAAACCAGTACATGGAAGGAGAAAGGCCATTTGATAAAACTCAGCAGCCATTCCCACAAAAACTCTAAGCAAAACAGAAATAAACTTCTGGAACATGACAGACAGCATGCTGTTCAGCAAACATCGTCGTCAACAGTGACATTCCAAAGGCACGTCCATTGAGGTAAGGAGCAAAACGAGGGCAGAGCAGTCAACAAAAGTTTGATAGACAAGATTAATTGTAGTGGGGTGGTTAACGACCAGTATTTAAATGTTATTGAAACTATGGGGTTCTGGAAAGGACTAGGCTAGATCCATGGAGCAGCGTTCCAGAAATGGACCCAAGTACAGTTAGTTAGTCCATGATATAACCACTGGTGTTTAATATTATTTTGGAAGTTCTAGCTAATGTAATAAAAGATTTAAATACTTCTAGTTATCTGAAGATACATCTAGAAATATCTAAAAGATTCTACTGAAGACTATTAGAATTAATAAGAGCTTCGGTAAGATGGCTGACTGTAGGGTGAAGTACAAAAACTAATGCCGGCAATAATTCAGAAAACGTAGTAGAGAAAAGGTTCCCATTCACAAGGGTGATACAAATGATACCTCATAATAGATCTAGCATGAAATATGCAACATATAAATGAAGGAAATTATGAAACTCTGCTGACAGACATAAAACGTGAAGAAAGAGACCAGCATCTGTATTCATGGGTTTCCAACTATTTAACTATATAAATGCTCCCCAAGTTAAAATATCAATTTAATGTAATTCCAAATTGTTTGTTTTTTTTCTAATTTTCATTTTTTAGAAACAAGAGTCTCACTCTGTCCCCCAGGCTGGAGTGCAGTGGTGCGGTGACAGCTCACTGTAATCCAGCTCCTGGCCTCCGGTGATCCTCTGCCTCTGCCTCTCAAAGCCCTGGGATCACAGCGAGCCACTGCACCTGGCCCCACATTGTGTTTTGATGATGTTGCAGAGGATTATTCAGTAACGTTTCCTTTTATGGTCAGGACTGTGATTGCAGCGGACTGTTGGTGCCCCACCCAGGTGCCCTGTGCTGGGCTGTGCACCCACCCAAAGCCAATTCATCCACTAGGCACAGGAGACGTGGTGGCCCACAATACTTTTAGGAGCCCACAAAAATATTCTAATTTCTTTTCAAAGTCATAAGGGAAAAAAATGAACTTTTAGGTTGAAGAAAATGTTTTAATATATGATTTTAATACATTTGTCTTTATATCAATGCAGTTGTCAAATGTAACTTTTAAAATATTTCATTGTTCAATACACGTAACATAAAATTTACCATCTTAACCACTTTTAAGTTACAGTTCAGTAATATTAAGTACATTCACGATGTCGTGCAACCATCACCACCATCCATCTCCAGAACATTTTTATCTTGCAAAACCAAAACTCTATACCCATTAAATGATAATTCTCCATACCCTCTTCCCTCTAGTAAAATATAATTTTTAAATATTTTTTAATGAATAAAGGAATTCACTAAGGCAAAAATGCCTAGGGTCCAGGAAGTCATAATGCTACCGTGACACCAGCCAGCTGGTATCACTGAAGCTGGGTGGGGTACTGATAGTCTCCAGCATGCGGTGACAGTGCAGTGGATAAGACTGTCACCTACGGTGAACGTGGCCGGGTACAGGTGGGAGGCAGTGACTGGTTCATGTGATCTCTGGTGTTTGAGAACAGGGACTAGAGGTTACGGGACTGTGGAATTGGGTGGCTCTTGCTGGGCATCACTGGTGCTTTGAAGAGAGAAAATGGCCAGCTCCGGTAATCAGTCACCAGTGCAAAGCAAAGTTGGAAATGCAGAGGCCCTTTTGGCAACAGTTAAAGGAACCATCGACCCTAGCCCCAGGGAGGAACCTGCTGAAAACTAGGCTCAGGATCTGATGGTAAGATTAGCAGGACTTCAGAGATGATTGCTCTCTCACCCCTGAAAGGTGTCCTAAACCACAGGGTCGGGAAGGAGTGGGGGCTTGAGACTCAGGGTGTGGTGTCTGGGTACATATGCTGAGAACCTTGAATCTCCAGATTCCAGAAAATGCTCTGGGCCTGCAAAAGGGGTCTCCCATCCCCAGCGGCTAGTGCTCACCGGGCCTCCACCATCGTTTGGAGAGTACGCAGGAGCCTCACATGCGGCAGGTTCCCTAAGACATGATTCCCGCCCTCCTCGGGAATCTGCCCCACCTCCCCTCCCGGCCAGAATCCAGGGACTAGGGTTAAAGCCAGCACGGCCTGATGGAGCAGCTTCTGGGCCTGCTAAGGAAGGAGTTTGCAGGGATTGGCTAATGGTGCTAACTTTAAACACACAGTCCTATGCCACATCATGATGTTTTGGTCAACGACCTACTGCCTGTACAAGAGTGGTCCCATTAAAATCATAATTCAGAGCTGAAAAATTCCTATTCCCCACTGACAGCATAGCTGTTTTAACTTTGTAGTGCAATTATTTTTAAAATAAATATTTTTAAAATAAAAGTGTACAGTGTTGATAAAGTCTAATGTACAGCAATGTCCTAGGCCTTCACAGTCACTCCCCGCTCACTCCCTGACTCACCCGGAGCAACTTCCAGTCCTGCAAGCTCCATTCATACCCTGTACATGTATACCATTTTTTTAATCTTTTATACCATATTTTTTTCTGTGTTTAGATACACAAATACCAGTGTGTTATACTTGCCTAGAGTATTCAGTACAGTAATGTGCTGTGCAGGTCTGTTGCCTGGAGCAACAGGCTGTCCCATATAGCCTAGGTGTGCAGTAGGCTATACCACCTAGGTGTGTAAGTACACTTGGTGATGTTCGCGTGATGACAAAATCACCTAACCATGCATTTCTCAGAATGTATCCCTGCAAGATCACACAGAGAGAGAGAGAGAGAGAGAGAAAATAATCAATTAAAATAGAGAGGTTTAATAAATTGGCTCACCTGGTTATGGGGGCTGCAAGTCCAAACTCTGCAGGACAGGCTGGCAGGCTGGAGACCCAAGGAAGAGTTAAAGTTCAGGTCCAAAGGCAGTCTGCTGGCAGAATTCTCTTTTCTTCAAGATCAGTCTTTTTTTCTATAAATACCTTCAACTGATTAGGTGAGGCCCACCCACATTGTATATCTGCTTCGTTAAAAAAGTACTTCTTTAAATTAATATCATCTAAAAAATACCTCCACGGAAACATCTTGAATAGTGTTAGGCCAAATACCTGGGTACCGTGGCCTACCAAGCAACCACATAACGTGAGCCATCACACCCTCCAAAAAAAAAGGACAAGTTGTCTCTCTGTCACTAAGAAGCACAATGCTTGGTGGGCCTCTTTAGGTTCTAGAAGCAGCATGTTCTGCACTTAGGAACACTTCTCTGGCCCACTTAGTGGGGGCGGGAAAGGCTGCTGGCTCTGAGCAGTGCCCAGAGTAGGAAAGGACCAAGCGGCAGCTCCAGGCTTCAAATGGGCAGCGCCGCCTCCTAGGCCATGTGGCCCAGCGGATCCCACGGGGCTGGGGGTGTCTGTGGTGGGAAAAGAGCCATGTTATGATGCTCCCCTAAAAAAATATCATGATGTCGACCTCCAGGGTTCTGGAGCAAGGCATGCCAGCCCAGCAGAGAGCTCTACACCGTGCAAAGGGCAGATCCCGGTCTGATACTGGGCTCTTGCAGAGACTGAGTGATGGGGGGAATCCAATGACCATGTGGTCAGACCCACTAAGTCACAGGGTGGAGCAGGGCCCAGCAGCCACCATACACGGACTGGGCATGGTACATCCGGGTTGGGCACAGGCAGTCCAGGGCACAAGTGAGCTGGGTGAGCCAGTGAAACAGACCCCTCGTCACACCTACTCTGATGCTTCCTCCTCAGCTCCCACCTATAGCCTGGGGGGGGTCCCTATGACCAGGTGGTGGAGGGGGAAAAGTCCAAGGTCGCTCCCAGGTGCGTCAGCTCAGTGTGCTGCTATCCATTTGCTTGCAGTGAGCAGACGGAACTTGTGCTGTGGGAGCAAAGCCCCGCAGAAGACCTCAGTCACATCACATGCTGGCCCATGTCAGGCCTGAGCCGTCTCCACCCCCTGCGTGACAGTGGAGTGACAGCCTCTGTCCCACCCTCCTTCTCTGGGGCCACCCTGTTCCCCCAAGGCTGGCGTGCTAAGAGCTCCTTTTCCAGGCTGCTTTTGAAGCTGCGGTTCTGGAAGCGAATGAGTCCTGCCGGTCGCTTGTCCTCGCTTGAGACTTAGGAGGTGGACCAGAGCAGAGGCCGTCTTCTGCCCCTCTGGTGGGTTTTTCTGGTGGCAAGTGAGGCCCCGGAGAAGGGAGGTTCCCTGCGCCGGCACGCTTCCCCTTCTCCAGCCCTGCGGGTGCTGAGACGCCTCTGGGCGGTGCCTGGCAGCAGCCCTGGGGGGACCCCCTTCAAGGTCTGCGGGGGTAGGGGGACAGGGGTCCCCTCCCAGGCTCCCGGCCCTCCTACCTTCCCGGTTTCTCCTCCTGGGGCTCCGCGTCCAGCGGCTCCTGCTCACCATGGCCAGCCGCCAGGTGGCGACATTGGCCACGACACCGGGACGCCCCTCTCGCCCCCTGGTGGCCGAGGCCGCGCCGCTGTGGGAGCCGCCCCGCGCCGGGCAGGTGGGGCCGCGCTGCCCTCGCACCTGCGACAGCGACAGCGCAGGGCCGGCTCTGTCCCCACTGCCCCCAGCCGTGCCCGCGCCGCTGGGGCGAGTGCTGGGCGCAGAGCGGCCAGGCTGATGGGGAGCCCCGGGGGGACTCTGAGCCGGGGTGCCTCCCAGGCGCAGGGGGGCCCAGGCCACACTGCCCAGCCTCAGACCTCTCCACCTCCACTGAGAGGCCAAAGGGCCCTGGCCTCTCAGACTCTTTGTTATTATTATTTGATTTTTACATAAAATTTTCGAGACACGGTTTCACTCTGTGGCTCAGACTAGAGTGCAGTGGCACGATCAAAGCCCACTGCAGCCTCCAACTCCTGGGTTCGGGTGATTCTCCTGCCTCAGCCTCCTGAGTAGCTGGGACTACAAGTGCCACCATGCCTGGCTAATTTTTTTCATGGTTTAAGGGATGAGGTCTCGCTACATTGCCCAGGCTGGTTTTGGACTCCTGGCCTCAGGTGATCCTCCCACTTCGGCCTCCCAAAGTGCTGGTATTACAGGCGCGAGCCTGTCTTAGTGACTGCTGTGTTCTGACAGCCTAAACAGAAGGGATGGCCCTGGGTGGAGGGGGCGCTGGGGCAGCTCTTATCCTTGCCCCCATGTCCCTGTGGCTTGGGATATGAGAAGACGGGCCTAGAAAGGTCACGGGGTCCAGGGTGGAGGTCATACCAATGGGGACATAGGCCTAGAGGGGGGAAGCCCTTTTCTGGGCACATGTTCAGGGCAGGATGTGACCGAGTCTTCTCCCATCCTTGTGGTTGGTCCAGGGAGGGGCTGGGGCCACAGATTCCAGGAAGCAAAGTGTGCCACAAAGCCCCCGGGTAGCTCCCCAAATCTGGGTGACAAAGGGCCAACGAACACTTCTGTAGCTGCTGGAAAGCGCTCGAGCAGGCGAGCGGAAGAGCTGCGCAGCCGGCAGTAGGCATGCCAGCTCTCCATCAAGAGAAGGCCCGGGGTGGCACCTTGCAGTAGGCCCACCACCTGGCAAGGCATCTGTCCCCTGACGCTGGGGGCCCCTCTACACACATGACCTGAAACCCACAGAGGCCACGGCCACCACCGTCCAGCCCCTCCGACCTGGGTGGCAGTCCCTGTAACCGTACCCCTGGGCAGATCACATGCCCATCGATGGCCCGGCTGGTACTGGTTCACGTGGGCCTTGGCCCACTGGCGGGAGTTCCTGGACCTACAGCCTTGGTCCTGTGCCCCCCCCCCAGGAGACCTCTGTCTGGGATCAGAGGTCCCTGAATATTCCCTTCAGGGCTCAGTGAGCTGCACAGGACGGGGGTCTGCCCATTGTCCTAGTGGTGGCAGGGAGCCAGGGAAGGCTCTTGAGCAGCGGAGTGCCGGGCCTGTTTCCTCCTTAGGAAGATGAGTGGAGGTGGAGCCCAGGGGGCCAGCATGGAGGTGGTGTGTGGGGAGGAGCCAGTCTGTGTGGCCATGAGGGAGGTGCCTGCGCTGGGGCCCTGGGGAGCCCCCGCAGAGGCCTGGCCGTCTGCTCCTGCTGGCAGCATAGGTAGCGGGCTCCCTCCCGAAGCCCACCTACCAAGGGTTAAAACCTTCCAGGGCAAGAAAGGAGGGAGAAAAACCCTGTTGTTCTGATTTGCTTAATGAGCGTTAATTAAGAAGACAGAAGATAGCTGATCCCTCCAGGACAGAGATGAAAGGCCTGTTAATTAAATCCGGGGAGACAGGCCTGATCCCTCCTGACAGCTCTGCAACCTCGCTGGAGCCCAGAGTTGGGGGCACGCAGGAGGGAAAAAGCGGGTCCCTGCCCAGCTTTGGGGCCCAGCCTCGCTGTGGTGTCTGGGGCACCTCAGTTTCCCCATACGGACAGCGAGAATGCCAGTCTGGGCAGTTTCTGCGGACGCCCCGTCTGGCTCTGAGGCTCTGTAGGTCTGTGCTGTCTGGCCTGGGCCTGGGCCTCAGCCTTCCTTCTGTCTGGAGGGGAGATGTCACCCACTCTGCAGATGGGCTTCAAGCGCAGTAAGTGAAACCCAGTTCTGCCAAGGGTGCGTGGGAGACCATGGAAGAGAGAAGTTAGTTGCAGGCCACAGCCAGCCCCCCCACCCCCACCCGGACCCTGCGGCCAGGCCCGAGCCCGCTTGTCTGCATTGTGGTCACCCTCTGGGTTGCTGTCCCGTGCCTCTGAACAAGGGCAAGGCCGCCACCAGAGAGCCTTCGTGGGGGCCAGACCTGGGCTGAGCACACCACCTGTTTAGGTAAGTAGTGGTATTTCCCCATATTGCAGACAGGGAAACTGAGGCTCAGCCAGAGGCGGCCCTTGCCCAGGACCACTCTGCTAGTCAGCAAGAGCCTGGATTCAAACCCCTGTGCCTGGCCCCAGAGCTTCTTTCAGGGGGCATTTGCTATGTGCCACCCTGGGCTGGAGACTAGGGCTGCCATGGTGCGGGGGGTGGTCTGTGACCTCATGGGGCTCCCCAGAGAATCAGGGAGACAGGCAGTGACCCAGGAAACAAACTGATGAACTAGACAGTGACAGATCGCAGTGAGAGCCACAGAAGGAACAGACGGGGGCCAGGATGAACTGCAGGAGGGAGTGGGCAAGCAGGGAGGCTTCTCGGAGGAGGTGACAGCTCATGGAGACCTGCACGTTTAGATGGAAGGCAGGCGGGAGAGGGAGCTGATGGGAGCTGACAAGGGGCTCCTCAGCTGTCGCCCTGACATAGCATCTCCTCCCCAGGAGTTAACAAGCTTAGACAGGCCAAGGGACACGGCACGGCTGGCCTCAGGCACATGGCCACTCAGCCCAGCAACTGTCCCAGCCTCCCTGCTGTGCTCAGCCCGGGCTGGCCTTGGGCCCTGGGGTGGGTAAGCCCTGGGTGGCCCTCCAAATTGAGGGGGTCCCAAAGAATAAAGAATGTCCCCCGTCTGGGTGGTGCAGGGGCCCAGTCTGGACTGGGAAGGAGGCAATCCAGGGGCCCAGCCCAGGCTGGATGTTCATTCATTCATTCATTCATTCAGCCACTGGACATTTACGAGCCTACACTTTGGGCCCTGGGCTGGGCACAGGGGACAAGAGTGATGAGTGAAGATGAAATTGTCCCTTCACTAGGGAGCCCAGTGAATAAACCAATGATTAAGGCACAGTCTGACACGGGGTGATCAGAGTAGGCACCGGGCAGAGAGAGTGGGGCGGGGTGCCTAGCCCGGCCTGGAGAGGTCAGGGAAGGCTTCCTGGAGGAGGCGGGTCTCAGCTGAGCCCTGCAGGAGGATGGGGTAGCGGGGACAAGTGGGTGGGGAAGAGCATCCCTGGCAGAGAGCTGCAGGAGAACAACTCAGAGGCAAAAGCGTGAAGGACCGAGGGAAGCCTCGTGGCTGCCGACGGCAGTGTGAGGGGTGGGGGTGAGGGCTGCTGGCAGGTAGGCAGGGGCCAACCGAGGCAGGCCCGGCGTGTCCTGCCGAAGAGGCTGGACTCACCAGGGGCCATGGGAGCTGCAGGAAGGCCTAGCAGAGGCGGGCTGGGAGCAGGCTCTGTTTGGGGAAGGCCTCCCAGGAGACAGGGTGCTGGGGATGTCATGGAAGCCACTGCAGGAGCCTGGGGAGAGGGCGGGGCCTGCATGGGAACAGGGAGGGGCTGGGGCCCCCAGGGCCCCTGGGGGGGCAGAGCATGGCCCTCTGCGCAGGGGTGGCTGTGCCCAGTTGTTGGGCGGGCACATCTCCAGTCTGACTGCAAGGACTAAGCTGAGGGTGGCTTCTGGGACTGTGGCCGGCCATCTGGGCCGGGAGCCGTCCTGAGATGGGGCCCAGGGTGAGGAGCAGGCCCGGGAAGACAGCAACATCCGTTCCGGGTTCTGGGAAGGTGTGTCCAGAGGTCACTGGGAGAAGTGGCCGGGAGGCCAGACTCTCCTCCTGGCTTGGCTGTGTGTCCTGGGGCAAGTCCCCTCCCCTCTCTGGGCCTCAGAATTCCCATCTGTACGAGAAAGGGGTGCAAGGATGCCTCTGCCACTGTCTAGAGCAGCTTCTTTCCCAAACCTCTCCCAGGGGTCGGGTGGCCCCCTGCCCAGCCCCAGCTTGTGCCTGCTGGTCCCCACGCCACTTCCTCCCAGCACCCGGGGCCCCGAGTGGCTCCCTGGGCCCGGCACTTCCTGAGAAAACGCTGGGGGCCGGGTCCACACGGACACAGCCCCACTCTGCGCAGACATGGTGCCACAGGCTGCCACGGACAGACCCAGCCACCGAACCCACCTCAGCTCCCCACGGTGGCCTTCCTCGTCTCTCTGACCCCACCCGGACTCGGGGCCCCGCGGGGCAGGCAGAGAGGGGGCGCTCACAAAGCGCAGAGTGAACGACGAAGGCAAAACGGCGACTCGGAACAAATGTGACAGTGATGAATGAACGCACGCCTAGGGTGGGCCTTTCCTTACTGGGCTCTCCCCTGCCCCAGCTCTGTGGCCCTCACCTCCTGTCCCCATTTCTCCGCCACACCTGCCACCTCTCTGCTCGTGCTCCCAGACTCTCAGAGCACCTCCAGGCCTTTGCACTTGCCGTTCCTGGAGCCTGGGGCGCTCCTGCCACACCCAGTCTGCCCGGTCGTCCCTGCAGGGAGAGGGCACTCACCCCGGCTGTCCCCACCATGTCGTTTTGCTCCCTGACCTCGTAATTCTGCTTGTTTGTCCATCGGGCTGAGAGCTCCGTGGGGGGCCGGTCAGCTTCATTGGCAGCTTGGAGGGGACTCGGGTCTGCACCAGGAGTTCCCACCGCAGGGAAGCGAGCCTGAAACGGTAATTTCGTTTCTGAGCTCTTTCTGCTGAGGACAAGGAAATGGCAATTATAAGTCACCAGCAGAAAGCGGCGAAGGAAGGCCACCACCGCGTACCTGCTGCCCAAGCATTTTGCCATCCGAGCACCTTGAGCACCTGGGGGACTGTGTTGGGACCCCAAGCCTGCACCTGGGGCCGGGCATGACCCTGCAGGGGCCCATTGCCCTCGGGCAAAGGCAACCTCTTGCTCCTGGACTCCAGAACTCCTGCCGCACTGGCCTCTTCCGGCCCTTCAGGCCCCACCTACCCCAGGACCTTTGCACGGGCTGGTCCCTTGGTCTAAAATGCTCTTTGCCTCTGCTCATAGGGCCACTCCTGCTCCTCCTCCAGGCCTCAGGGTAATGTCACCTCCTCAGGGAAGCTCTCCCTGAGAACCCACTCCCTGTGACACCCCCCCTGACTCCACCTTTGTGACACTTCTAATCCTTATCATTAAGTGCTCATTTCCTGTTCCTCTTTCCCACCAGACTGTCAGTTCCAGGGAACAAGAGTCCTGGGACTTCCTGCCGTGTCCTTGTCACACATCCCAGGAAGCATATGCACCAGGTGCTTAATAGTGGGGGAAGAGGGACCGAGTGAATGAATGCTCACGGGGAGGCAGGGAGGAGGGAGGACGGGGAGCAGCAGGAGGCTGGGAGAAGGGCCCTAGGGGGCTTCCAGGACTTCTGCCCTTTGAGGGGGGCGGGCCAAGGTCAGGGAAGGAGCTGGCACCCGGTGACAGGGAAGTGATCTACGAGTGCCAGTGCGCCTTGCACGTGGCTTTGTTTTGAAAACGTGAACTTTACAAATGTCAGGGAGAGGCGGGATTCTCGGCCTGGGACCAGGAGGAGCCTATTATCGTCCCCCCCACCCCCTCCAGCCGCACTCATGGGGCCCTGCAGAGGCCTCGGGAAATTTATGCCACCGCTGGGGCCCATGCCGGGCCAGGCGCGGTGCCTGCCTGGGAGGGGCAGCCAAGGAGGCACCTGGAGGACGGGCTGGACCGTGCAGCCCTGCAGGTGGCAGTGGAAGTGGGGGCCCCAGGGACACCCCCTTGGCAGCACAGACTCCCACAACAGACTTGGGGAGGGGACCCCCTTCCGGCTCCCTTGGGCTAGGCCGTGTCCCCAGCCACCTGATGTGTGAAATCACCCCGATTCAAGAGGACAGTATTAGTATTAGGGAGAGAGCGCCATGCTACAGATGAGGAAACTGAGGCTCAGGGAAGCAGAATGACTCGCCCAAAGTCACCGACCCCAAGAGGGTCGGGCAGGTCTTAAATCCAGGTCTCCGACTCTCTTAGCAGCCTCCGTGGCCTG
This sequence comes from Microcebus murinus, assembly GCF_040939455.1. Taxonomy (NCBI): domain Eukaryota; kingdom Metazoa; phylum Chordata; class Mammalia; order Primates; family Cheirogaleidae; genus Microcebus; species Microcebus murinus. Next base: position 89,143,442 of record NC_134115.1, on the reverse strand, counting down.
TTCTCCCCCACCTGGCCAGTTTCCAGGACAAACCAGCCGGGACAGTCCACCGCGCCCGGCTAGAACTCCCTGGGCTCGGGGAGCCTCTGCACACGCTGTTCCCTGTGCCTGGAACGCTGTCCTCACTGTGACCCCGCCTTCCTGCCTGGTCTCCGCTGAGACCAGCCCTCTCCCTAGTTAATTGTCTGTCCCCAGCCCCCGGGGGGATTCTGTCTCTACTATGAGGACAGTCCCTGCAAATCACTTTCTGTGCAGGATGTGCCTTCAGGCCGTGTTGGGAGCTGTCAGGCTCCATGTGGACCTGTGGGGGGAGGGGTGGGGGACACAGGCATGTCATGTATGTGTCTATGTGGTGATGTGTGTGCATGTGGCAGAACCGGGGCTGGGGTGGATGCAGAGCTGGCCCGAAGGCTGCGGAGCCCTGAGAGGGACCAGCCTGGCAGCAGGAGGCCTCCGAGTAAGCCAGAGGACAAGGTGGCTGCGACTGGTGGCAGAGTGGGGCCACGATGGACCCTGTGAGCTGGCCGTAGGCCCCATGCGTGGCCCGGCCTGGGCTGGGGACAGGCAAGGTCAGGGTCTGTTCTGAGATGGGGGACACACGGGGTGAGCATGCCTGGGCAGGGGGCACTCCAGGCCAGAGGCTGGCATCTCTGGGACAGTGCCCAGGGGGCACAGGAGCGTCTCTGCAGGCCACTCAAATTTCGGGGCCAGGAGTCCCCATGAGATGGGGGATGGGGAGTGGCTGTGGAGGGTGGCCTGGCAGCCAAAGGGCTATCCAGCCCCATCCTCCCACAGGCTGGAGTCCTGGAGTTCAGGGATGACCCTAGGCACAGCCACTGACTCTTTCTGTCACCCCAGGACAGGGCCCTGCTAAGGGCTGGGACACAGTCTGCAGGAACTATCCTGCGGCCCCAGCGCCTGGCACAGTAAGTGCCGGTCATTGTCCATGTGCAGTGGGTGTCCTGTGCCCGAGCTTCGTCCTCCCAGCAGCCCCAGGTGATGAGCAAGCAAGGCTTGGGGACGGGTGACTTACCCAGGGTCCTGGGGCTCAGAGGCGCTTGCTTTTGAAGACGTGGTTGGACTCCAGAGCAGAACTGCTGGCCTGGCTGCTCGGCCTGGAAGCAGGGAGGTGCCAGCTGGTTCCCACGGGAGAGCCGGGCAGGGGGCAGATGCTGTGAGTCCGCGGGGCTCGGCGCCCACAGTAGAGCTGGGACAAGCCCCTCCCGAGCCTCGGGCGGAGGGAGGCCACAGGGATTCTGCGAGCGAGTGGCAGAGTGGCGCAGGCTTGGGTCCCAAGTAGGGACGGCACGGCCCAGTGGCAGGCAGAGGGCAGGCGGGGCAGCCAGCCAGCAGAGGCTCCTAAATAATGGGGGGTGACTGGCACGTCTGCTGCTCATCCCAGCCGGGGGACCGGCTCCGGCTTCATAACGTGTGATCGATGGGCCTAATATGGGACTGGAGACGGCCGGCTGGCAGCCCCGGCCTGGCCTGCCGGCTGCCGTTTGCCCACATATTTATTTATTTATGCATTCTCCTCCATGGCAAAAGCCCAAAAACAATAAAAGAAATTGAATTGCATATCAGATGGGACATCAGAGGGAGATACGGCCATAAATCGCACCATATTCATTCCATAAATATCACACCTCCCGAATAGCCAGCGCCCGTTACGAAGTTATAATCAGGAATCTGGTCCCGTGATGCTCGCCGCCAGCCCCTCCCTCTAGACAAGCAGCCGGGTCCCCAAAGTGCACAGCCACTTCCTCAGGCCACCTGCCCTCACCGAGGCATCTGCTCACCCCAGCTGCCCCACCCAGACTGAGGGACGGGCCCCGGGAAGGGCAGAAGGTGGCTGCTGTTACAGGTGTCTTAGGCTGGACAGCAAGCCCAGGGACGGCGTGGGGTCCTCCAGACCCGTCCCCTCCTGCCCACCACCCCCCTGCGACCTGGTTGGAGCCACCATGCTCTCTCTGCACCACTGTTGTGGTGGGGGGAGGGTACAATTTACATTCGGAAAAGTGCATAGATTATAACTATATAGCTCGATGAGTTTTTACACGCTTGCACACGTAAAAACCCCACAGAGAACACGTCCACCCCAGGAAGGTCCCTTTTGCAGCCCCCGCCCAGGACCTCTGTCTTCCACCACCAGAACTCACTCAGCAGGTTCTAGAGCCTTAGATAATCGGAATCCAATGGCGTGCACCGTTT